>NC_051432.1:11442716-11539008 GCF_001649575.2 Kryptolebias marmoratus
TCTGAGTCCCTCCCGGATGACCGAGCTTCTCACCCTATCTCTAAGGGAGAGCCCAGACACCCTGCGGAGGAAACTCATTTCAGCCGCTTGTATTCGCGATCTCATTCTTTCGGTCACTACCCAAAGCTCGTGACCATAGATGGGGGTAGGAACGTAGATCGACCGGTAAATCGAGAGCTTCGCTTTTTGGCTCAGCTCTCTCTTCACCACAACAGATCGGTGGTTTTCTTTCTTAATTCTTCTTAATTCCTGGTCATAAAAAAAGCCCAATTCTATCTGACGTTTTCTGTGCACTAGCATAAATTTAATTACATGAGTCTGTTTCATATAACATTCTGTCAGGGTGTGGGAGACTTAATACAATACGTCAGATCTTTTGAAGTGAGGTTCTGTGGAAAGGACTATATATCTGTAGACAGGAACCTGGAAGTTAAAGTTGAAACAGGACCATCTTACCTGCAGGACACGTTTTATGTCCCGCATCCTCCATGGAAACAAATGGACCATTGCCCTTGGTACTCTTGTTGGTAGTTCTGACCTTGCTGCTTTGTGTTTAAAATGCTGTTTTTTCTAATACGCTCAGCTGTAAATAGTTTTGTGCACAAAATAACATCATGTGTCACCATGTTTGTGAGTGGGTAGGCACGACTTAAAGCTAATTTAGCGGCAGCAAAGATCAAAAAAAAAACCTAGAACTCCAGTTCTGAAAATACAACATGGCAGCTTCCGTAAACCGGATCCTGCTGGCTTCATTTCCCAACAATAAGGGAAGACGGGGACACTTGGTCTGTAATATATACAGTCTATGTTTTAACCAAACATACCTAAATTTTCAAGTTATCTGCTTCATGTTAAAGCTTGTTTTTGGGTTTATGTAACGTTTGCAGTAATTGCACCTTCTTTGTTTTTGTTTTTTGTATAAATGGCTGGCGAAAAAAAAAAAAAGACTCTTCCCTCCTCCTTCCTAGTTTACAATGACAAAGACTACACAAACCTGATGTAGCTTAAAAGCTAAATGCTTGACTAGTACCAGTGAGTATGTGACCACCACAACATGGATGCAACTTACAGAGTTAATCACAGCGGATCGGCCAGTGTTTCATTCAAATGTTTTATTCTTTGTACATTCAGCGCCAGCTCAGTTCAGGTGACGGCAGCTGACACTGCTGACATAATAAACAAAGATGTTGCTGGAGATAAATGCTAAACTCCCAACAGTTCACTTTGTGAAAGCGTCTGAGGTCCCAAACTGGGCCACAGTAGTTGTTTCCGCTGCTTACACCAAGCTAACTGGTTTTGTAACTTCATACTCTACTCACAGACATGATTTACTTTTACGCAAACAAGTAGTGGCTGAGTGTCAAGTAATCCATCACTTCAGATTATACAGGAATGTCAGCTGTATGGTGCTCGGTCTTTGACCTGCATTGTGAGGGATGTGTGCCCTGATGCTGTGTTGGTAGCGCCCGACGGAGTTTGGTGTGACCTTTGTTCCACTTTTCAGAACCCACCCTCCCATCCCCCCTCCCCCTCCTCTATACATTTTTCCGCTGCATGGCCATGTGACCAAGAGTGTGCGGTTTCACGGCCGGCTCTCCTCAACGTGGCCGTTTTGTGCAAGGTCGGCCATTGGCTCCTGAAGTCATGGCTGAGTGTGACAGGAGGAGGATGGACACGAGCCAGGCAGAGTGGTCTGCAGCGCGAGAAGCGCGTCACACCGAAGCCACATGAGCTTTGGCTGCAGCCGCGCAGCACCAAGCAGCCCGTTTCTCTGTGACTTGTTGCTCTGTCAGCTGCTCTGTCGTATTCAGCTCACAGAGCTTCTGTTCGGTCCCTCTTACACAATTTACACACAACTGACAACGAGACAAACTGGTTTAGCTGCCTTGAAGCACCGTCCACATAGAGTAAATATAAACGAGAAGGATTATTAAACAGGATAACACCGACTCATAATCAAATTTGGTCCTTCGGGGCACGTTGAGCTATTGAGTTGTCAAGGTGGTGTTTGACCAGCCACAGCAGAGTCAGCATGGTCAGGGATATTTCTGCTTCTCTATAAAGTGAATAGTTCTTTAGAGATTGTAAAAGCTTTGACACAACCGGCGTAGCATGTTGCAATCTACCCGACTCTCTGGGGAACTGTCTGACTTGGTTTCAGACTGAAAAGTGTCTTCCTCTTTAGAGATCTATATTAAGAAGAGACTCTTTAAACACCAACCACTGACCGACAGTGAGAATGCTTTTGTTGATTCGCCTTAAGTGCACAAGATAACGAGGCTGGAAAAATTTGATGTTTTCTGATATGATGGGTTATCTTTTGCAGCATTGTGACAGTTTTTATTAAGGGGCAATATATAATTTTACAAACGCTGTCAGTGATTGTTTCATCAAACAGGTTCAGGTTGCAGAAGGTTGCAGGATAAAGTCCTGGTCTGGGACCTTCCTGGGTGGAGTTTACATGTTCTCTCTGTGCACACGTGGATTTACTCCGGGTGCTCCGGTTTCCTCCCACAGACCAAAAAATATGCATGTTAGGTTAACTGGTAACTCTAAATTGTCCCTAGATGTGAATGGTTATTTGTCTCAAAGTGTCCCTGTGATGGACTTGCGTCCTATCCAGGGTGTCCTCCGCCTCTCGCACAGGGATGGCTGGAGATAGACACCAGCTGCCCACAACCGAGAAAGGAGAAGCGGGTAAAGAAAATGGATGGATGGATGTTCAGGTTACATCTGACTTTAAAGACTTGCACCTCTGAGCTTCTGCTGAAACCACTTTTTCAAGAGGGGGCTGTGGACAGATTCAGTAGTAATGTTCTTAAAAAAAATCAAAAACCACCTTTAAGTACTTCTAATTTCTATACCAATAGCAGGATGAAATTTGTTTTAGTTTTATACAAACTTGTCAAACACTGGCAAACACTTTACCGGAGGAACTTTTCTCTTGGTGGCAAATAGTTTTCAATATTAAAACAACATTCTCATCCAATACTGAAGCTACATAAATACACTGTACAATAATTAACAAATGAATCAGTCTTATCCTTACCTGACTTTTAGAGCAATGGCTGATGGGAGTTTTAAACTGCTACTGTTCTAACTTCCTGTAGCGGCTCGCTGAGCTGCAATGCTAAAAGTTGAACAAAAGGGAACAACAAGGAGATATGGTTTTCTTCATATCATTTTTGTTTATGCCGTTGTCTATAACTGTTATTTATTTGTTAGCTGTGTTTTTCTGTGTTTTTATTGCAGTAACTTTCATGTAGTGGTTGGAGTTGTATGAAACAGTTGCTGCGGGCTGCTACCAGCTTGTCTTCATATTCTGTTATGTGTCAAATGACCCTGCTGCCCTCCCCTCCTTTTTTTTTTTTTTGTCTTGTGCATGTGTTCATGGGTGTGGGGTGACTCGTGAACTTGCTCTGCCATTGGCTTGTCATCCTCTCAGGCCAAGTATGGTGAGTGGAGGTGGTGGTTAGTGGGTGGGTTTTAGGAATACCTTTTACCTCCAACAACTATTAGCCAAGCCTGGCCCAAAAAGCAGAATAAAGAACTCGTACAGCAGGTCTGGAACACCTGCTTTCACTGTCATTCAGCCAATTAATGGCTAACTTGGTTTATTAAACATAAACCAAGAAGAAGTCATGCATTAAAAGTGTCAATCAATCGCAACATATTTATTCATACTTACTATTGAACCCATTTGGGAACATTTTTTTAAAAATAGACAAGACTTTTAGGTTTTACACTCGGAAATTAGAGAATTTTTGCTTCTTTTGGTTAGAAAGTAAATTCCTTCCTGTATGAGACAAACCAAGACATTTGAGGACATCACATCAGGTCCAAATATCTGATATTTAGCTTTTTTTTTAACATTTTGTAAAATTAATTGGTTTCAAGACCAAATGACCTACAAGAAAACACTAAAAGTTAAGTTTGTTACAGCTTTATTTCAGAAATGCACGTCATGATATACTTAGTTTGATGCAAACTGTAAATATCTATTTTTATTTTAGAAACCTCAGATAAATGTGTCAAGAGATCAGCAACATCATTTTTTTGCAGCATTATCTGCATTTACCATTCCTGAACGCATTAAAACCCGTGGACACTATGTTAAGTTGGTCGTGACTCCAACATTTCACCGCGAGAACGATTAAAATATAGTTGTTTCAGCAACAAATCGTGGTCTAAGAGTGTCAGAAACTCAAGATGACGGTCCTAACATGCTGTGATGATCAAAAATTAGGTGCTCCTGAGCAACGTGACACTGTACATCTGGTAAAAATATAATTTTACAGTTCCCCTACATCAAAGTTGGCGCCAAGTTTTATCGCATTAGTGTTGCTCACTTTATTCAGTGGTACATTTTTTAAAGCCTTCTGAAATGTTGCTGGCAGCGAGCTGAATGTTGTTGTTTTGTTCTTTAAAGTGTGTTCATTTCAGATTCAGAAAATCAACAACACTCAAATATAGTTTCATGTCACATGAAGTTATAAAAATTACTCGTGGATTTCATCAATACGATCTATAATTTCTATTTCCAGTGTCACGGCTGACCATTTAATTCATGGTTTTATTTCTCTATTTGCTAAATCGTGCAGCTTGAGTGGAGAATACGTAAAGCTATATATTTGGAAAAACATGTTTTTACAGTACCATGTTTTATTAGTTTAAGATCAAACAACAGCGCACGGACACAGGTCAATAATGAAGCTTTTGTCTTTTAGTTGGACGCGTTTCAGCTGTTTAAATTCTCAACACCCACTGTGACCAAATAATAGAAAAGATATTCAGACAAACATCAGCTTAGAAAAAAAAGAACACTGTTGCTTTGAAAGTTGATTAAACATACAGGACGTTCTGACGCGTTTAAAAAAAAAAAAAAAAAATCTGTGGTGCTCTCTGTACCACATGTCCCTCTCTGTGTCACTCTGACCAGAGGGTGACACGAGGTGTCTCGCTCGTCTGTGTTTCTGTTTGAGAAGGGGCGTGTTTCTGCTATTCATAGTTGTGAGAACTTCAGAGGTCTATTAGAGGTCGGCGGGAGTCCTTCTAATAGCTACTGCAGCACTGCCAGGCCTTCCACATACCTGCACCTCTCGGCCCTCTGGACGCACTCCCGACCGTCCCTTCGTTCTTCATTCACGCTGTAAAACTGTGAGTATTACAGCATTATATCCATCTGAAAGTCTGTTTTAGCTGCATTTAAATTTGGCCTTGGGTTGACTCAGAGGTGGCGTGATCATCTGTTTTACCAGTAACAGGTGTAACGGGACAGAAGCACGTTTGTTCGTCTCAATTTGGACCTTTTCCTCCCTGGAGGACGATGGTCAGCTTGGATGAATCATGGCTGTGCTTTGTGGTTTATAGTTTAAATAACCAGCAAACTCAGTTTATTTATTTCTTGGCTTTTTTTTTTTTTTAAGAAAAAACTTTGTCCCAGTTGGCATCAGTCCTATTTTGTCATGGGCTTTGTGTTAATAATAGAAGTAGGTGAGAAGTCAATAGTTACCGTGACTGTTCATTTACCTTCAATCCAGAGGTCAAATGAGTTGACATGAATGACCTGTTAGGCTGAAAACTAACCTGAACTAAATCTTTATTTATTTTTATGATTAGTTCTGTTTAATTGGTTAAAAACAACTAACAGTGAGTCGAAATCACTCTTTCCCCCTTTAGGCTCGGCTAAAACATTTTAATTTATAATCACGCCAGAATTAGAGCAGCTAATTCTGGCGGGTCTGATCTGATTGTGATATTAAAATTTCAGCAGGACTGCAGCGTTTGAAAAATGAGATTTAAGCCCATTGACCTCATCAGCAAAAAATGTCGAGCAGAATCAAGTGTTTCGGCATCTGTGGCCGGTTCTCCATTCAGCCTTGTGTGATTAGAAAACGTGTGCATAATGTGGGTCAAATTTTCCTCCGTGTCTTGTTTTTCTTCTTCTTTTCCCAAGAGCAGAGCTGTTGAATGGGACAACACGCCTTCTTTTTTGTGTACGAGATTTATAAAGAAGTGAAAAGAAACAGCAAAAGGGTCAAATAGGTAACTTTAAACGCCGTACCTGTCAACCATTTAGGTTTATGTTGGTGTGGATTCACGGTCACCCAGGACATAGCAATTTCTTTCTTTTTAATGTAACTACATTTATTCTTATTTTTATTGTTTAAAACGGCGGCAGGACTTATTTGCTCGTTTCTTGAAGATTGAGAGGAGCTCCAAGCTTTTGCTCTGTTTGATCTGAATGAGCTGAACTCACATACAGATCGCTCTCCCTCCCCTCTTTCTTGATGGTCATTAGGGTCTTTGTTAGCCTGGTCTACATAAGGCAGGGTTTTGGTTACATGCAATTATTTTGGACAGACGGTTTGAGGAAGCCATCGATGTAAAACTGGAAAGAAAACAACTTTTAAACAGAGAAGCAGGTGTCAGATTCCCACTGTTTTAAAAACTGACAAAGCTGTTTTGAAACTAATCCCCAGACAGTTTCACATCAGTTTGCACCGTCACTCATGTAACCAAAACAACTCTCATGTGGATCAGACCAACAAAAAAAATAAAAAACCCTTATGACCCTCTGGCGGGAGGGCAGGGAGTGTGACTTTTTTTGCATGTGAGTTCAAGCTTACATAAACAGAGCGCCTCACTGCGGTTTTAAAGCTCCGAACTCTGCACTTTTCAGTTTGAACTGAGAAAGTTCCTCAAACAAAAAGACAAACTACTTCTTCTTCAAAAAAAAAAGTCTAGTAGTTTTTTTTTTGATGATTTAGTTTGGTTTTTCAAATCTTGTATATTTGTGTGAATTTCCGTATTTTTCTGGAGTTAAGTGTTCCGAAAGGAAAGGAAAGCACAGTACCCCTTCAACACAATGTGAATTTTCAGGAATCATGTTGTAGCTCTTTGACTTCCACCACAGCACCTACAGGAAGACTTTTTTTTTTTTTAAGGAGCCTTCATCCAACAGCAGGGTTTGACAAAATGCAAGATGCCATGCTGTCAAGGTGATGAGAAGCACGGGTAACTAGTCTGATTATCCACCACACGAATCCCACCTTGTCCTTAATCATAAAATTAATAAATAATTAAATGGAAGTCAAAACACAAAAAGGGGTTTGTGGGGAAAACACCCTCACTACTTTCATGGGAATTCAGAGAATGCAGTGGGAGTCCAGTTTGTGATGATGTCATAAATTTGCAGCACTTCAGTTAAAAAAACAAAACAAAAAAACCCAGAGACTACAGGCTTTATCAGGCACAGTAGGTATTAAAATTAATGATGTGCAAACACTGAACATGAATGAAGTGTGTGAAAGTGTGTGAAACCAGGAAAAACAAACCCCTTTTTAAAATAAATGTGGCGGCGTCGTTTGTGGTGGCCAAAGTAGTGTCTGAATTTTTGGATTACCTTATTTTCCAGGCTATAAGGCGCCTTTAAAAGCCCTCAGTTTTCTCAAAAAATGACAGTGCGCCTTATAATCTGGAGCACCTTTATATATGTAAGAAGTCGTAATGTTTTAGTATGTCTTTGGTAAACTACAAAGCTGCACCGCTCGCAGCATTAAAGCTCAGTTATAGTCGCGTGTTCGGCGAGCGGTGGAGGTGTTTATACTTGACGCTTACATCGGTGCAGTATTCTTCCGTGAGTTTTGAACCGTTTGATTATCTTTGTGATCTCTCATAGAGGGATCATATAAATGCTGATACAGGTGAACCAGCTCCGCTAGAGCACCAAAATCATCCATTTTGAATGCACACGGTCTACGCAAAGTTACAAAAATTAGGAGTTGCACGAGGGTGTGCCTTACAGTCCGGTGTGCCTTATATATGACAAAAATTCGAAAATGGGCCATTCATTGACAGTGCGTCTTATAATCCAGTGCGCCCTATAGTGCGGAAAATACGGTAATGTTCTTAAAACAAGTTAGACTAAAGTGGACATGAATGGTAAATCCAAACACGTACAGATTATGAGTTAAACCACCTGACACCATCTGTGCAGCACAGTGGTGGAGGGCTGATGATCTGGGCTTGTTTTGGGCACCTTGCAGTCACTGAGCATGAAACAATCAAGTGTTTTAGAGCCAAACGCGAGGCCATCTGTCCGACAGCTGAGGCTTGATGGAAACTGGGTCACGGAACCAGACAATGATCCAAGTTTTCCTCTCTGTGTGTTTTTGGGACAGGCTCAGTGCAGAACAGCCATGCAGGCTCAGGACATCCTGAGACAGCTGCGGATTCCCGAGTTGGATGACTTTCGACAGTACGTCCGAGGCTTCCCAACCAACGCCCTCATGGGTATGGGCGCTTTCGCCGCCATCACCACATATTGGTTCGCCACCCGACCGAAAGCCCTCAAACCGCCGTGTGATCTTGGACTGCAGTCGGTGGAGATACCAGTGAGTGATCCGTTGTTGTTTTTCCTCCACTGACACCAGGTTCACGTTTTTGTTTTATTTCTCCACTCACAGATTGCATCCTCTGCTTGAACTTTATTAAAGCTCTGAATTATTCACAACGTCTTACATGTACCTGAAATACCTTCTCTCACAGCTAAAGCCCCATTTGACGGCAGAGCATGTTTTGTTTGTATTTGTCTTTTTGGGGTAAAAAGTGTTGACTTCCATCTTTCAGACGGTTGTGTTTCTAGTATCATAAAGTCCAGATGTGAAGGAATCGGCTCATCGTTACTTTGTGGATGTCTCGGTTTTTCCTCGTAGGGTGGAGAGCGCGCCAGAAGATCGGTGCTGAATGACAACGACAGCGATTACATGACACATTATTACAGCGACGCTCGCACAATATACGAGGTGTTCCAGCGAGGACTCAGAGTATCGAGTGAGTTTATGAGCTAACGATGAAACTACCTGAAGGTAACGGAGAGAGTAAAGTTAATTTTTTTGAACATTCTGGTAGATAATGGGCCTTGTCTCGGGTCGAGGAAGCCAAACCAGCCGTATGAGTGGGAGACTTACAGAGAGGTGAGAAGGGCTGTAAATCCACAGATATCCAAGCTGGAATCATTTTTATTTTAAAATGTGTGTTTTTTATTTTTATTTATTTTTTTGCCCAGGTGGTGGACAGAGCAGAGAACATCGGATCAGCTCTTATTCACAAAGGACACTCTCACACAGGCGACAAATTCATCGGCATCTTTTCACAAAACAGGCCCGAGGTAACTCAAACGCCATCTTTTTTTCATATTCTAGTTTATTGTTAAATTTCAACCTTAGTAGTAATTTTACCTTGATTGTATAAACTCTGGAAACAAAGTTTCTGTGATTTCCTGTCATGATCTGACTCGGTGTTTAAGAATGAAAAGCACACCCTGTTTGCTTTTAGGTTTTAAGGTTTGGTTCAAAAGTCCCATAATTAGTTAAAGTCAGCCTGTGTGCCGTCTGTCACATTAAAAGATAAAATACCTGACATCACAAAGTTCAAATGAAAACAGAAATATAAATCATTAGAGTAAAAGTAAATATCCTGAAAGATCTTTAATTTAGTGTCTTTCTTATTGTACTTAAAGCCATATTCCAAGTTTTATTTTTTATAATACCACCATCCTGTAGTCTAATGCTGGTTCTGTCGTTTGAATTTGTATTTTATTTAGAGCATTTATAGTGGTATGTGTTTAAGTAGAAAGTGTTATCTTAAAGGAATACTTCAGATGTTTTGAGGTGTGGTTCTCTGGGTAGTTCATGACCCAGTAAGTATTCTTACGTTTTGGTGAAAGCTCTCTGAACGACCTGAATTTAGAAAAATAAGAGTTTGATTCTGACCAGACTGAAAAGATAAAGGCTAGTCTGGGTGGTGTCAAGACCAGAGCTCCAATCTCAAAACATTCAGTGCTTTGTGCAAACACTATTCTATAAACCTTTACAGTTTTACAATATGAAGTTATTCTTGCACAATGATACGATGTTCCTGCTGGAAGTGCTCGCAAGCTGCAAAGGTAAAGCTAGCTGCTGTCGCCACTATTCATTCTTGCAGATAATTATATAATTTTGATGTAAGCAGTGGTGTAATATGAAACTGATGGTTGTGTAATGGCTTATAAAAGATTTGTATGAACTAATATGACATTTATGAGACTGGTATCTATGGATGGCATTAAACACAGAATTAAACTCCATTTCTCTGAACTGAGGTCGTTCAAAGAGCCATCTAATAGGAATGGCAAACCTCCACCTTAACAACTTCTATTTTTATAGTAAAATTAAAGATATGTGGAGATAAATTAGAATAAAAAATAGATCCAAAAGTCTACAATAATTTGTACAAAGTGTGTCAGAGTTTACCCATGGCGTTGTTTATGTTTGATGCTCTTATCTCCAACCATAACGTACAAACACACGCCACAGCTAAGAGATGGAGATCAGGATGCATGTTCATTTAAACTCATCATAATCTGTTTTCACTGCAGTGGACCATCTCAGAGCTGGCCTGTTACACGTACTCCATGGTGGCTGTCCCGCTGTACGATACCCTCGGCACAGAGGCCATCGGCTACATCATCGACAAAGGTACGAAAGGTTTCCGCCTTTTTAAGCTCTCGGTTCTGAAAGGTGGTTCCGACCGTTGTCGTCTGCGTTTTCAGCCTCCATATCAACAGTGATCTGCGACATTCCCGACAAGGCTCGCATGATCCTGGACTGCATCACGGGAAAAGGAAAAACGGTGAAGACGATAATCATCATGGAGGCGTTCGACAGCGAACTGGTGACCCGAGGAAAGGAGAGTGGCGTTGAGATTATTGGTCTGAAGGATTTTGAGGTGAGAATAACGAACAGGTTTTTTCTTTAATGGTGTTTAGCTTAAAATGATTTCTTTCTCCTACTAATCGGTAAGTCTTTTCAATGTGTTTTTCTGAGCCTGTGTTGTATTTTACAGCTTGAAAGTGTGGTAATGTTGTTTTTATATTTAATTTCTTTCAGGCCGTGGGCAAAGCTAATCATCAGAAACCAGTGGTGAGTAGAAACGGCACAGATCATCTGACCTGACCACAGGAAAACACAACACCTGACACTGACTTCTGTCATCAGGACTTCTTCAAAGAGAAAAGTTACATTTTCAGTAGATCGAAAACAGGATTATGAGTTTCTATGAATGAGAGTAATCTGTCGTCTCATTTCAGCCTCCCAAACCAGACGATCTCGCAATTGTCTGCTTCACATCAGGAACCACAGGTAAGTTCAGAGCTACTATAACTTTAATATTGTGTTTATTATCCTGATAGTTTTATTTAGTTCATTTTATTTTATTTATTTTTTCTCAGGAAACCCCAAAGGTGGAATGCTGACTCACCAGAATGTTGTCTCCAACACTGCAGCCTTTATTCAAGTAACAAAGGTAAGCCAACACACCTGGGAGGCTTTCGCTTTAATCTGACGTTCATTTAACCATCCAGGAGAGGAAATTATCCATTACAACCATGTTAAATTTATTATATATTCCCATGGCTACATGCTTTAAGAGCTTAGATTTTTATTTTAACTACAGGAGAGACTTGGAGGGAAAATATGTTCCTCTCTCCAAAGTCTTTGGATATAATAAATGTAAACATTCTCTAATATAAATAACTTTCCTTTAATCACAATATTAATTAAGAAATGTTACGTTAAATGTTTACAGAGTTTGGAGAAAGAGGTATAAATCTTTGTCCAGGAAAATGAGGGTCTGTTATTTATTGTTTTTCAGGCTTCTAAAACAAAAATTGTGTGAAAGAACGCAACTTCAGCTTATGTTAAACCTCTACACTTTTGCGTGACGTAGTTTTTTTAGTTTGTTGCTGTTTGCTCAACCAAACATCTGTGTTTTACACAAACGTATGTGCTCTGAGGATAGAGCCACTGAAACAGACGCTGCTGAGTGGATCAGTCCACCTGATTGGCACGTCTCGTCCGTCCAAACGTTTACTCGCCTCCCGGCGGACTGACACATTCAGCCGCGTCAGGTCACCACATTTCCATGGTCTACGCTCAGCACACATGCTTTTGCATACTGACACGGACGTTGTACGGTTAAGAAAACGTCAACAAACTAAACAGGCCTGTCATGCAAAAGCGTCGAGGTTTAATATTAGCTAATGTAGCGTTCTTTCACAGCGATATTTTACCAACCTGAAAAATGATCAGATATAATAAACAGCCCCTCATTGGACAAATATGAGGAAACAGGATTTTTTTATTGAAGAGGGAAAAAAAAGTTTAACGCTGACTTTTAAAAACAAACAAAAAAATGTCTTGAAACCGAACAGACACCTTTTGCGTTCAGCTTTTGATGAAATAAATGTTATCTGCCTCCGGTCCCTGTCGTCCAGGCGACACTGAAGCCCGGCACCAAAGACGTGCTCATCTCCTTCCTCCCTCTGGCCCACATGTTTGAGAGGGTGGTGGAGGTACGCTAGCCGGGCGCCTGACTTGCAGACGTGCATGTGTTTTTTGTTTTGTGTGTCGCCCCTGCAGGTGCACAGCATGCTGAACGCCACTGACGTTCACATATCCTATCTCCCCCTAGCTCACATGTTTGAAAGAGTTGTGCAGGTATGTTTGCCGCTTATTTACCTCAAAATATTTGACACAAGAGATTTTTGCTAAAGAATAAATGCTGTTTAAAAAAAAAAAGGATATTTCTGAAAGCAGCAGTGATTCATTTTCTAGAGCTTTTGATTAACTTGCAAAATTTCAGGTTTGTCGTGTCTGCATGTCACAGCTGCCCTTTAAACATTTGCTTGGTTAAACTGAGGGCTGTATGTTTTAATATGTTTCAATTTTAAATGAGAATTGAATGATTTTTACATGTGCTTTCTGTCATGACTTTACCAACAAGCAGTTATAACTTGGATGAATTGTGTTATTTATTAAAAGAAAGTATCCATGTTTCATCAGCTCTTGAACTTAACTTATACCCCTCCTGCACATTCAGTCATATCAGCAGGAAACATTGTGTACGGAAGAACAATTGGGACAATTTTGTCATATTTCACTCAGAAAAAAGTTCAAAAACAACCAATGGGGCTGTAGAGTGAATAGTGGAACAACAGTGCCCTCTTGTGGTCAGACAGTCACAGTTTTGATTCATGATTGTTGGAATAATCAGGCCGTGCGTCTTTAGGGGGTCATCCTCATCCACGGGGCACGGATAGGCTACTTCCAGGGAGACATCCGCCTCCTGATGGATGATCTGAAAACGCTGCAGCCTACGGTCTTCCCCGTCGTCCCTCGTCTCCTCAACCGTATGTTTGACAAGGTCAGACACTATGATTGGTTGTTCTGAGCAATCAGTCCTTTTTTTTTTTTTCATCAGTTTCCTGGTTAATGTTTATTTGGAGTGCTGTGTGTAATCGTTGACCTGAGAAACAGCTGAACTTCTCTCCAGGTTTTCAGTCAGGCCAACACGCCTCTGAAAAGATGGCTGCTGGATTTCGCCTTCAGGAGGAAGGAGGCGGAGCTTAAAAACGGAGTGGTCAGAAAGGACAGCATGTGGGACAAACTCATCTTTAAAAAAGTCCAGGTAAACACTTTTTTTTTTTAAATCTTCATTTACAGCTCACATTATACTTTACAAAATAATCCCTATAGATTATAGAGAACAGGGTCTGAATAATCCCTTGCAGTTACTTTTATTATCTACTTTGAATGCTGTGAAGTAAAACAAATCAAGGCCAGTTTCAGTCAAACGTTTCCAACGTCACCTGTGTGTTTTTTGAAACTTTCCAGGTGAGTCTTGGAGGTCGGGTGAGACTCATGATAACCGGAGCGGCCCCCGTGTCTCCGACCATCCTGACTTTCCTTCGAGCTGCTCTCGGCTGCCAGGTGAGGCGCAGTCACTCTTGTCACGCCATATATATTTCTTCACTGTGACTAAAATAAATCTGAATAAAGTTTTTTTTTTATGGATCCTAATTAAAGTGATCTGACGTGCCTCAAAACTCTTTGGCATTTAGAAAACTGTGATTGTCTGCTAATGTAAACAAATGGAATAAAAGTAAATATTCTACCTGCAATTAATGTGAGTGTTGCTACAGGCGAATGACAGTTTTAATAATTGTTTTTTGTTTGGTGAATGCTTGCTCCAGTTCTATGAAGGTTACGGTCAGACTGAATGTACAGCTGGATGCACCATGTCGATGCCTGGAGACTGGTCAGCAGGTAAACCTTTACCTTTATGTTGTAGCCTTAGTGGAGAAAACGCGCTCTGTGTGTGTGTGTGTGTGTGTGAGGACACACACTGAACTAGATTTGAATGTTCCCTCAGGTCATGTCGGGCCTCCTCTGCCCTGCAACGCTGTCAAGCTGGTGGATGTTGCCGAAATGAACTACCTGGCAGCCAACGGAGAGGGAGAGGTGAGGAACTCGCGTTATGAGCTGGTTCTTCTCGCGTGACTTGGCATCATCCCTTCAGCTAGCTGGCCATCAGGTTTCATGCACATCGCAGGTTGTTTGCATCAATATAGTGCTTATACCTGACACTATTAGTTATCAGTTAAACTCACAGGTGTTTGCACACCTGGTGGGCGTGTTTAACCAATTAGGTGAAGTTATTTGAAAATCTTTGTTTAGAAATGGCCAAAAAAAGGGACGTTACACCACATTTCTGTGTTTGAAGCAAATAAACGTGTTGCTGGTGTGGTGCTTACACCTGTGCACATCTGTGCAGGTGTTTTAATCCTTGAGTGTTATTTTAAATGTGGGGGAAAAAAAATTGAATAATTTTACTGTGTAAGCGATCGTAAAAACTACTGGAAACTTTAAGTGTGAAAATTAACTTTTATATGGTGTACACACAACATAAATATAATGTCAACCTTTTAAAATGTAATTGTCTCATAACTAGAATGGGTTTTAAACTTCTCAAATTATCTGTATGTATATATTTTGTTGTCTTATATACAACTGATTTGATTAAAAACGGTAACGGAAATGAAATGCTATGAGTTAAATCAATGGAAAAACAATAGAAACTTTAAATCTTGATGATCACCTGCCAGCTTTAAAGCTACATTGTGCTGTTGTCTGTGTTGCTGTAGGTTTGTGTCAAAGGACCAAATGTATTCAAGGGATACTTGAACGATCCGGAGAGAACTGCAGAGGCGATCGACCAGGACGGATGGCTGCACACAGGAGACATTGGGAAATGGCTTCCTGTAAGCAGAACCGAACCACCGGCGTCTGATCATCACCGTGGCCTGGGTTTCATTTTAATATCTTGTTGTTTTATTTGTTTTTCTACAGAATGGCATTCTGAAGCTCATTGACAGGAAGAAACACATTTTCAAGCTTGCACAAGGAGAGTACATCGCCCCGGAGAAAATCGAGACCGTTTATAACCGCAGTGATCCAGTGGCCCAGATTTTTGTCCATGGTGACAGCTTACAGGTTAATAATTCATCCAAATGTAGAATCTGAACTCTGCTGAACACGTTCTGTGGTGTTTACATCATCATCTTACTCGTGTATTATTTCAGGCTTGCCTGGTGGGGATCGTGGTGCCTGATCCAGACTTCCTGCCTATCTGGGCCAAGAAGAAAGGCTTCGAAGGATCGTACTCTGAACTGTGCAAAAACAAGGTTAGCTTTGTTCAAAACAGTCATCCGAGGCTGCAGCTCAGCTCTCCAGGCTTGACTCGCAGCGTTCTGACTTTTTATTTTATTATTTTAGGACGTAAAAGCAGCCATTCTGGGGGACATCCTGAGTTTGGGCAAAGAAGCAGGACTGAAGTCTTTTGAACAGGTGACCAGTGTCATGTTGGCTTTAAACCAGCATGTACCATCCACTGTTGTCTCATAAATATATAAAAAAAAACTCATCAGTAAAAACGTGCTGATCATACTGACCTCATATCGGACAGAACATTTTTCAGTGAGTAGGTGTTATGTCACTGACATTAAATTGATAATGACTCTTGATTTCTGTGGTTTTAGTGTTACGGGTCATTTTGGATTATACAGAAAGATCTACTGTAGTTACAGCAGAAACCCAGCGTGGGATGTAATGAGGCTGGTGTGTTAGCAAATTAAAGGCCAGTTTTAACTCCCTAGTAAATGATAAATCTTCTCTTTTTGAATCGTATCCATCAGAAATGCAGAAAACTCCATTTATGGCCATTAAAAATATATATAAGACTGAAGCAGTGTAATGAATCAACAGTGACTTAGAGACACATGATACACTTTAAGAAGGGGGTGGGGGTTCAAATCCAATCTGCCAATTCTGATGTGTTTCAGTCAAAACCTCTTTTATTTTGACTTTTATAGAATTATTTTTTAATGTTGCCTTTCATGTTCTTTTCAGTGATGGTGTTGGGTGATATTACAGGAAAAAAAAAACGTGCTGTCAGCTACACCACAGCAATTTTTGCCTGTATTTATATTTACTTTACAAAGAATCCCATCAGAAATAGCAGAATGATCCTTTCATTTAGATTTTTTTTTTTTTTTTTTAATTGAATTTTTCCAAATTGACATACAAACATTAACATAACATATCATATTTCCCCCACCAAATCAGCACATCAGAGAACACTTACATAGTCAAGACAATATGATAAATACACCACAAGTAGAACTAAATTATCCAATAAGCATACAAAAAAGGACTGTTACCCACGCTAAATAATGTCATTAACGGTCTTTCATTGAAGGAATTTTAGTACAGGGCCCCATATTTTCTCAAACACACTGACTCTATCATCATTGCAATATCTCAGTTTTTCCATATGCAGAGTATTTGCTAGTTCCCCCATCCATAGATCAAATGTGGGGACAGAGTCCTTTTTCCAAAATCTCAAAATCAACCTTTTAGCAATCACAGTACCAAACAAGACAGCCATCCTCTCATGTTTAGAGGCTGGTTGCATAGCACTGGATACCCCGATGATGGCAATAAGTGGGTCTGGGTCCCATTGTTTTCCAAAAGCTGTTGAAAAAAAATGAAAAGTTTTCTCCCAAAATGAGCGAAGCCGAACACATGACCAGAATGAGTGTGTCAGGTTAGCAATAGCAGCCTGACAACGATTACAAATTGGAGACACGCTTGTAAAGAAAGTGCTTAGCTTCTCCCTCGAATAGTGGAGTCTATGTATTGTTTTGAACTGTATGAGATTGTGTCTAGCATTGACTGAGCAGTCTTGTATGCTTTTCAAACACTCCTCCCAAACTTCATCTGATAACTGCTGCTCTAACTCATCCTCCCATGCTTTCTTTATCCTGGTTGTGTCTACAGGTAAGCTATTAAAGATCTTATAGAAGTATGACACTGCCCCTTGATTGATAGGATCAAATTTATTTATTTCCTCCAGAGTATCATGTTTCTCTAGAGTTCCAAAATTCACTACGTTTTTCCTAACATAGTCACGAACCTGCAGATAACGGAAAAAACTTGACGGGAGAAGATGGTGCTTAGAACATAACTGTGCAAAAGATGCAAAAGTTCCACTAATATATAGGTCACCTATCACTCCAATGCCCTTCCCTCTCCATCTCCGAAAGACGGCGTCGTGGAGACCTGGGGCAAAGGAGTGATTTTCACAGATAGGAGTATCTAAGTAAACCTCTGGAGCTTTTATAAATTTTTGTATTTGTTTCCAAATTCTGATAGTGTTGCCTATGACAAAATTATTAGTGTATAGCGATTTATTGACATTAACAGGACTGTTAAGCAGGGCTGTCAGGGACGACTTACAACAATGCATGCGTTCTAAAGATAACCAAGTAGGGCAGGACCCATCAAATGAGGGTGGACCCTTCCTCCACCAGGCCATGATGGATAAATGGCAAGCCCAGTAGTATTGCTTGAAATCTGGTAAGGAGAACCCACCTCCCGTTCCTGGTTTACATAAGTGTTTTTTGGAGATTCTGACATTTTTATATCCCCAAATAAAGGGAATAATAATTGAATCTAGTTGTCTGAAGTAGGATACACCTATAAAACATGGGACAGATTGAAATAAATGAAGAAATCGCGGTAGCACCACCATTTTAATGGCGTTGATCCTACCAGCCATGGATAGTGGGAGAGTCCTCCAGAAATCAATATTCTGCTTAAGTTGTAGAATTTTACTCTGCCAGTTCAGTCGTAAAAGATCTTCTGGTTTTTTGGTTACCATCACACCCAAATATGTGAAGGAATCATAAGCTATCTTGAATGGTGTGGACCTCAAATATGTCAGATCAGTCTCTGTAGTAAGCGGCATTACCTCACTTTTGTCCCAATTAATAGAAAAACCCGAGAAGCTGCCAAAATTGTTGATCATCGTCAAGAGAGAAGACAACGATTTCTGTGGGTTGGAGACATATAAAAGTATATCGTCAGCATACAGCGAAATATGATGCTTACGATTAAACATCTCAATTGGTGATATTAGGGGGTTTTGCCTAATGCTGGCCGCCAAGGGTTCAATAATGACTGAGAAGAGAAATGGGGAGAGGGGGCAGCCCTAACGTGTACCGCGATGGATAGCAAAAGGGCATGAAACAATCTGATTAGTAATCACAGAAGCAGTTGGGTTTGAATAAATTATTTCGATCCATTTTGTAAACAAAGGTCCAAA
The DNA here is from genome assembly GCF_001649575.2 of Kryptolebias marmoratus. NCBI lineage: Eukaryota > Metazoa > Chordata > Actinopteri > Cyprinodontiformes > Rivulidae > Kryptolebias > Kryptolebias marmoratus. The sequence continues at coordinate 11,461,263 of NC_051432.1, forward strand.
ACCAAATTTTTTGAGCACATACATCATATAAGGCCATTCTACCTGATCAAATGCACGTTGTGCATCTAGGGAAATAACAATGGACTCATCTGAATGGTTTGAGTACAATATATTGAAAAGACGACGCAGATTGAAAAACATATGCCTATCTGGCATAAAGCCAGTCTGATCCGGATGGATGATTAAACTTATGTATTTCTTGAGTCTATTGGCTAGAATTTTCCCAAGGATTTTTGTTTCTAGAGGTAACAATGAAATTGGGCGATAGGATGAAACAACCTCTGGATCTCGGCCAGGTTTAGGAATGAGTGAAATATTGGCTCTGTTTAAAGTGGGAGGCAGTCTTGACGCCTGCTTAGAGTGGTTTAACATACGCAAAAGTAGAGGCGATAATTTGGGACTGAATGTTTTGAAGAACTCAACACTAAAGCCGTCAGGACCAGGCGCTTTGTTGTTGGGAAGGGACAAGATGACAGATTCAATTTCCTGTAAAGTTATACTGGCTTCCAGTGCCTCAATCGAATCTGACGGTAGTTTTGGCAAATTCAAATTTTCAAAAAATCTATCCATGTTTCCAAAGTCTAGTTCTCCCTTTGACTGATAAACATTAGCATAGAAGTCTGCAAAGCGGTCATTGATTCTATCCGGGTCTGTGAGTAAGGTCCCATCTTCAAGTCTAATATGATGTATGGCTCTAGAGGCCTGTGATTGTTTAAGCTGCCGGGCTAATAGCTTATGGGGTTTATCACCTAGCTCAAAATGTCTTTGCTTGACCTGTACCAGTAATTTAGAAACATTTCTGGACGCAATAGAGTTGTATTCATATCGTAGAGCTGTAATTTTATTCAACTTATCCGGACATTGCTTTAATTTATACGAATTTTCTAGGCTGGTCAACAGGCCCTCTATTTCATCTAACCTCATCCTGGACTCTTTACCCTTTGCTGCCTCAAACGAAATTATAGATCCCCTTATAACTGCCTTCATTGCTTCCCATAGCATTGAGTCATCCACATCCCCCTTGTCGTTAGCACTCAGGTATGACTTAATTTCGTTTGAAATATAGGGGCAAAATTTCTTATCTTTTAACAGAGTGTTATTCAAGCGCCAGTTCCACTTTCCCTTTTTAAAATCTAATTTAAGGTTCAGCAATACAGGAGCATGATCAGATATGTGAATATTGTGGTATTTGCAGCTTGATACTGATCCTAGCAATCTAGAGTCCAACAAGAAGTAATCAATCCTAGAGTAAGACTTATGTACTGCTGAAAAGTATGAGTAGTCCCTCCCGGTAGGATATAGTAGTCTCCAAATGTCAACCAAATTATGGGGTTGTAGTAGGTTTTTAAGGGACTCACTACTCTTGGTTGAGCTGGCCTGAGGATGTTGTCTATCTAAAACTGGGTCCAGGATTAGGTTTAAGTCCCCTCCAATAATTATATTAGAGCCCACCCAGTCCGGCACTACATTAAAAAGCTCTTGAAAAAAGATGGGATCATCAAAATTAGGCCCATATATATTTATTAGTGTCACTGGTGCAGTATTTAGTAGCCCACTTACAATCACATATCTTCCCCTTTGATCTGAAATTGTCTGCTTATGAATGAACGATGTGTGTTTTTTAATCAAAATTGCAACCCCTCTAGTTTTTGTACTAAAATTTGACTGGTAAACATGTGAGGCCCATGAGGGGCTAAGGACTTTAGCAGCCGTTTTCTTAATATGGGTTTCCTGGAGAAAACAAATATCAGCCTTCAATGAACGCAGGTGTGCATAAACTTTACCTCTTTTTAGAGGACTATTTATCCCGCGGACATTCCAGCTAATCAAATTAATCCCGCCCTTACCATGCTTATTTGGATCAGTTGTCATTAATCTGTGTGCATTTTAGTAACTGTTGCGTGACTATGAAGATAAATATAAGATGTCCAGAACACGCCGATGTGCAAGAAGCACCCCCACCCATAACATGACTAACCCCCTCTTCTACCAAACATAACTGAACGGAACCCGGAGTGGTGTCTCCATACCCCCAACTAAAAGCTAGAACTAGCCGTTCGCCCGAGGGCGGACAAGCAAACAAGCAACACAGCTCCCCATCTTTCCAACTAGAGTAGCCGCTCCACCCCACACAATGAAAGGTGTCAAAATAGATAAATGACATTTCTCACCAAATGACAGAGTCCTTAATTGCTCGTATTCTGAAGATTTCAAGCATAACAACATAAGGGTAGTCTGACCACCTGCTTCATTTAGTCCCAGACTGCCAGTCCTCAATCTCCCAGCTCAGGAATTTATCGGCTTCCGCTGGAGAGTCGAACGTAGCAGTGTTATTATTCACAGTAACCAGGAACAGCGCTGGGTATCGGAATCCATAACGAATCCCCTTGGATCTGCATTGCTCCTTGATAGCTTGGAACCCCTGACGCTTCTTCATTACAGCTGAGGTGAGGTCGGGAAAGATGAACACCGAGCGACCGTTGTACTGCAGAGGACCCTTCTCCCTCGCCAACCGCAGCACCCGCTCCCTCTCTTGAAAATAGTGCAGCCTGACAATGATGGCTCTCGCCTTCCCGTCTTTAGCCTGCGTCAAGCTCCGGTGTGCCCGATCCACCTCAATTGGCCGATCAAAGTTGTCTTCTCCCAGCAGTTTAGGTAGTAGTTTGCAGACAAAGTCCGTCGGTCTTCCATTCTCTGCTTTCTCTTGTATGCCCACAATACGGATATTCTGCCGGCGCGAGCGCGCCTCCAAATCCTCCAGCTTGGTTAGCTGCTGAGAGCATTGCGCTACTAGGCTATGGTGTTGCTTCTCCAGCTCCGAAATCCGTCTCTCCTGTGACACGACTGCGGCCTCTGTTGATGTCACACGGTCACTAATATCGGAAAGCGCCGCTTTCAGACTGGAAATGGATCCATTAAGCTCCACAAACCTCATGTCGACCGTACTGCTAAGTTTGCTAATGGCAGCTAGGACGTCCTCATTGGTGGCGGATGGACCCGGAGAGCACGTGGAGCTCATGCTAACATTAGCCGCCTTGACGCCTGCTAGCTTGGTCCGGTCGTCTAGGGTATCTTCCTCCGAGCCTTTGTCTTTTTTATTACCTTTGAGCTTCGTCGTCCTATTCATAGTGCGATGGCACACTACACATATGCTGAGCAGAAGTTTAAATATTATTCACGGTGAGATAATGGCGGAGTTGAGTCGGAGCTCCCTCAAAACACGTCTACTCCATATTGAGACCTAGGCCACGCCTAGATTTTTTTTTTTGTCAAGGCTAAAACACATTGACAGGAGTACATGCGGAGCCAACAGACTAACATGAAACAACTCTGCTTGTGTGTCTAAAACTGAAGAAACAAAAGCATTTATTTTTTTTTCATATTAAACTACGATTAGACTATTTAAATACGTAATTATGCAAAAACACTTGAGCTGGAAGCTTGAACTGCTGTTATAAAATCAGCTTCCAGTATAAACTGCAGCCCCACAGAACGGTGGAGGCAGGATCGGTGAGCTCAGACCTTTTTTTTTTTTTTACGATCCAAGAATAACATCTCTACTGGAGGCCAAAAACAAAACAACACAACTCGCTGCCGGCGTGAGGTTGGCTTCAAACCAGCTGCTAGAAAACACAAACCCAGACGTATTTTTTTTGCTTTCTTTCCCCCCCCTGTAGGTCAGAGATATAGCGTTACACCCGGAGATGTTCTCCGTCCACAACGGGCTGCTGACTCCCACCCTGAAGGCCAAGAGGAACGAGCTCCGGAGCCGCTTCAGAGAACAAATCAACGAACTTTACGCCAGGATTAAAATGTGAGCCGGAATCATGGAGAACTGACGAAAGGCCAAACAAAAAAACACAACACCAAATCATTTCTTCAAAGGCTTTCTTTTCACATTTCTGTCTTTGACAACTGAAGCAGTTATGTAGGAAAAACGGATCTCAGTTTAAAAGTATTTATTCTCTTTTTCCTTCCTTTAACGGGTAAATGATGGGAGTTAATGGTTAGTTTTTATCGTAGATCGTTGGGTTTTTAAATCAAAGGGAGAAAGTGAGCTCATTATATCTTTACTTCCATTAAAGCCGATTCTTCGTGGTCAGAAACTCCAAGCGCCTGAAAATATTTCAGCTTGTTTTTTTGTTTTTTTAATATCTATTCCTGCAACAAATATGAAAGGAAGATGCTTTTACAGTGACTCATATCAACTATTTATATGCTGAGCTATTTAAGTGTGGCAAACTATTAAAGTTGGTATTTAATGCGATCATCAAACCTGTAAATAGTGTATGTGCTGGAAAAGTATATTTGTATGCAGATTATTTTTCTGAGACCCTGTAGTTCTGACCTCCTGCATTCCCATGTGTCTCAGTGTTGAAGGAGAAAAAGAACTGATTTCATTAACGTGTTTAAAAACAAGAGTTTAGTTCACAGTTTATTAGAGTTCAAGCGCATTTTGTTTGTTTTTGTTCAATGCATGTAAATTATTGAATGTAGCTATATTGTACATTCAGGAACCTGCTTTCAGTGCCCTTTAAGGTTGTCAAAAAAAAAAAAGTACTACTTGATACTGAAGTTAGTACTGCATTAAAAACTCAGTTTTAGCAGCATGGGCGGTGCTGTTATTGACTCGAGATGACAGCTGAACACACGATCACAACTCAGATCTGCTGCTTTCATTAACATATTTGATTTTTAAATTTTTTTTGACAGGGATTCAAATCACAACTAAATAAAGCAAAATATAAATCGCAGGGAGGAAGAAGGGACCTGTATGTGGAGGTTTATTTGTCTTCATATCAGCTGTGTGCCTGTGTCTGCTCAGTAAGCTGCCGCTTCCCTGTCCTTAAAATATCCGTTTGTTTAAGTATACAAGTATATCGCAGTTTTCTTTGCGGTGGAGATGTGGTACCAGTGCTTGGTCATTCGTTTCAGGGGGTAAAAAGTCCTCCGGACATGAAACATGCAGACGGGGTACAAATATTTCAAAGGCGGTAACACCAGGTTTTATGTCGCTAAGTATTTTTAGGAAGCAACAGGTTTTGTTTTTTTTTTTTTTTTTGACTAATTTTAATATGAGAGTCAGGAAGCTTAACCTAAAGTGTCAGAGTCAGGAGAAGAGACTGAATTTATACCGTTTTGTGTCTCCAGCCAGCAGCACCGTCAGCGAGAAGCTGCGTTTCTGGGTCACGCCTAAATGTTTGAAAATGCAGAGTTTGATGTGTGAACTCAGGTCATTTTGTGTCATCCATGTTTCCTTTAACTGCCAAGTTTCCCAGTCCCTGCCAAAAACAACAACAACAAAAAAAACATCCCCGCAGCATGATGCTGCCACCACCATGCTTCCCTGTGGGAATGGTATTTTCAGTATGATGAGGTGTTAGGTTTATGTTGTCTTTGCGGAGTAAAAAGTTCAGTTTTAGTCTCATCTGACCACAGCACTATCTTCCACGTGTTTGGGGAGTTTCTAATACGTCTTTGGGACATCGCTTTATAAGTTTATATTTTTGTAATTATTTAAAACAAGTTTTTTTTTTCCACATTTCACTTCATTAATCTGTTGTTTTATGTCTGAAGTGACACAGATGTGAACCTCATCACTGATAAATGTTATGGTGAACAGTTCAGCCCACAGAAAGGACAAACCGATGGTTTATTATTTCAGAGGAAGAGGTTTTTATTTATTTCTCCGAATTGTCTGTTTGTTGTCAAACCATTTGTTGAGCTGTAAAGCAGATGTGATGACAAAAAGTGAAACCGTTGTTAAAGTTGGTTTAAACAATACTCCTAATAGTTTCAAAACAAGGTACTGAGTATTTTAAGTATTTTGAATCTGTTTATAAGTTGAAATTTTAGTATAGTGTCAACGGTAGTACTTGTTAAAGCTTAAGTGCCAGAAAAGTTTCTCTTTTTTTGTATATTTACAGTAAAATTGGTATTATAATTACATTTAAGAAAGAATTTTTTCTTGAATTATTTGGATGTCTTTCAAAAGTGCTTTATGGTCTTTTTTTTTTTCAGCTCCCTGACAAGAAAATGTCTGATTTTTTTAATTTGGTTTGACTGAACGAAACATTCTCCACGTCTAATCATATCAAAAGCTCCTGAACATTATAAACCACTGTGTATTTTTATGATTCTTATAAAAGGGCAGATGGGGTGTTTTTATTGAAATGTAGGATTTTTGTCAAATAAAATAAATACTCTCTGCAAAAAATCTAAGTTTTGGATCTTTATTAATGGCCATTTGTTGTCTTGTTTTAGTAATTGTCTGTAAAGTGCATAAATGTATGAGATGTTAGGCTTAAGCCTGAGAAATAACCAATGAGAAACAGTATTTAAACATGTAATAAACGGCTGATAACACACTAGCTTAGTTCTAATGGAATCTGTAGTATTAATTATTCTTGCAGTTAATTTTGTTTATGTACCGACGTACAGTTATTAAAGTTATTCTCCACAAATGTGGAAAAACATTTAGTCTGGTTTGTTATAAACCATTTGTTACAGGTTTTTATCCAAAAATGTTCTGATGCTGCACAGAAAGGTCACCCATTGTTGTTGTTGTTTCTACTGGGAACCATCGTCCACACATGTGAGCAGAAGCTGGTCGGAGATCTCCCCCCTGTTCTCTTCGAAGTCGTTCAGGCTCTCCAAATACTCCCGGTCGTCCTGTTCGTCCCCCCACGCATCAGGAGTCTCCTCCTCCGGACACGCTCTGCTGTTTGGAGCCTGGCTGTGTTCAAAGTTGCCTGTGTCGTCCATTATGTACGCCTGATCCTCCTCATCCTGTCGGTGAACAGCAGACATGATCACTTACTGCTGGGTGCATGGATGTATTTATGGGTGATGTATTTCGGGACTTCCTGGCTGTTTTAATCAATCCAGATGCAAATTAAAGGGAACTAACCAGAGTCAGGATGTAGCTGACACAGATCTCCTGTGGCAGTGGATAAGCTGCAGCAGTTTTACAACCGTCAGTTCACAATTACACAAATCGCTTTGCTTTAGATTATTATTAAAAAAAAAGGAATCATTTGAAGTTGAAACCTACTCGAGGACCTGAAGTTCCTGCAGTCTGGGTCATGGCACTTCTGGTACCAAACCTCCTCTTTGAAATCCACAACGATCCTGCAGACAAAGACGAGAGCAAATCAGAAAGGATCGCAGCCCGCAGGCAGCTCCCAGAACAGGAAGTGCTGGACGTACATGATGTTGTTGCTCTTGTGGAACCTGCCCACATTTTCACACCAGCGATACTTGTTGATGTCGTAGACGAGAAGTTGCTCTGCAGCAAAGTAGCTCCATCTTCTGATGTCTGTCGAGTTTAAATGACAGCGTGAGGGCGGATGAGCGATGCACGACACAAGGACCGGTTGAGGCGCACAGCTTGCGAAATGCTTCTAATCACATATCTGGTCACAAATCTGGGTTATTGTTAAAAAAAAATAACCTGGTTGGACTCATCTCACCGTGTCAAGAAGACAAGCTGAGAGAGATTTTTATCAAATCAAACAAGTTTTCTTGAATCCTTTCAATAGGGATGTCTTCTTTCCAAGAACTTTTCATAAATTTACTGAAGCAAAAACTAGATTGAACAATTAAGTTTTTATTTTCCACATCTTGTCTTTTTGATGCATGGTTCATTTTTTTCTTAACTGATAACAAAGGTTGGTGGTAGCTTTAAATCAATTTACTGATACTTTTACTGCACGAACAAAATCATTAACTTTCGCTTCCAAAAACCCTTTACGAATATAAAAAAACAACTAATTTGAGGTACATCATTAGGATTTGTGAAGTCAAAAACAGCGCCATGCTGCAACACTTACTTCCTTGAATCCCGTCCTTTTTGACTAAGGTTGACACAAAGTTGTCCACTTCTTGGTACAGAGACAATAGGCAGCCAGAGACGGCGCCTGTCAGAAAAGTACCAGGAAAAAAAAATGATTAAAAGTTTTTATGAATCAAATGTTTTCAGACTGAAACAATATATGCAAACTATAATAGAACTTATAATTTGTCAGCATATTAAAGCCACCGTTAACCTTTAAACATTCTAATAAATATTTGGCAGAATAAAAACTGTTAGCAAAGAGAAAAAATTGTACACATATATATTTATAGACTAAATGTCCCCACCTTCTCTTGTTGGAGGGAATTGAAGCTACAATCACCGGTTTATATGAGCCGCCATGTTGTAATTTTGGAACCAGACTCAGCACCCTCAGGTTGTGGGGATTTTATTTTATTTTCTCAGGTGGTGTCTGCAGGATGTGTACCCCTGCAGCCTGCAGCCTGCAGCCTGAGCCATCACACATGCATGAACAGAGAACCGAGGTAATAGCGTTTGGTGTTACCTGAAGCTGATCCCTGCTGACAGTGAGGTGCTGCAGTTTCAGGTCCACTTATTTCTGGGGCGTCCCACGTGAGAATCCTCTGACCTGTAAAACTGACCGACAAGAACAGGAGCCGGGTTCAAAATGATCTTTCCAAAGCAAAAAAACAACAAATAAGGACAGAGGTAATGACGTGTGCCTGTACCTGACATTACACACTAAAGATGCCAGGAAAACACTCTCTTCAACAGAAACTCCCCTTGTAGGTTTGGGAATGAACTCGTTGTCCTCTGCGACAGTGAATGCAGCGTTCTTCCCCACTTTTGACGACTTGTAGAGCCGGAAATTTCTGTTCTTGGTGTAGACACCTGTTCGCACAAATTATAACAATAGTATAATTATAAACAACTAAAGGCTGGAAGAAATACTTCCTTCCATCTTTCTCTCAATCATTAGACACATGCAGGCTGTGTTATCACAGGATCAGTGTTACTCACTGGATTAGACAGTTGTTATAATCTTACGGTGAACAGAGTAAATACAACTAGATGTTGTCAAAGAGGCGTGTTTCTTAAATCTGTGAGTGCTGGTTAATGTTTAATCAGTGCGATCATGTATTTCTGACGGCAGAGAAATGAAAAAAAGAAAAAAGGTTACCTTTTATTTTTATTATATGTTTAGTACAGAAAAAAGCAATTTCAGGAAAAACTGTTATGTTCTTAATTAGTACTTAGTTCTGCCAAGAGTAGGAAGATTTTAATTGTAATACATCATCAATTATGGCTTTGAAACGGACAGACTCAAAGACCTGTGATCTGCTCAGCTGCAAAATTCTGAAAGGATCATTAAAACTCTAGCTTATCTCACCGAGATCAACAAAAAGACACTTTTGTCCATCTTTGTTTTTCACCAGGAGGAAGCTGAGGTCTCTCTCCTCCTCCTTCTTCTGTCTCTTCATCTCTGGACTCTCAGTCTCAGAAGCAGCTCCTCTGTCAGCATTATGAGTAAAATTACACAAAGTACTGATAGAAGCTAAAAAAAATAATAATAAAAATACTTCAAAATTTTATTTTTGACAAGTCCTGAACCAAACTAACCCGTTTTGATTTGTTTCTGTCTGTGAAATGTTCCCCTTTCCCAGACAGCTGTCCCTTTTGACTTCATTAATGACTGGCTGCAGAATGGCATGGATGAACCTTCCTAACAAAAGGTAAGAAAAACAGACAATATCAGGCAGAGGAAACAAATAATTGGCATACGAAAAAAAAAGAAGCAAAAGTCATGCAAGGCTGAACGTACCGGCATGAATGTTGTCTTTGAACGCAGCGTTTGGCAGGATGAAGATGAGATGTCGACTGAACTTCTCCTCTGTGCTGGAGTCAAGGTTGAGGATATTTTTCGCAGAACATTTAATCCCGTAGACCTCCATCAGCTTGTCACAAACATACTGTCGGCACACAGACAGATTATTGTCATCTTTATTCTGTACCCTCATTCAGGGAGGGGAAATAACAGGAAACACAACAAATCCTGCATCCATGTGAGGACGTAAGTTTTCAACCTCCAGATGTAACAACATGCAATTATTTCTCATGATTAAGCTTCTTAATGACTTGTTCCTGCTAATCCAAACGACATAACTACTTATTTCTTTATTATAACAATGTAAGATAATATAATCAACAATAATGTCCACATCTGAGGCCAATTGACAATGATCTCTACCTGAATGAGCAAAGACACCATAGACTTCCCATCGGATCCTCTGTTTGAAGGTTTGTGGAACTCCAAGTCAAAGTAAATCTTACACACGGCCCCTTCAGGGATCACCTCATAACAGTGCATCAAGGACTGAGGGTAAGTTCTGAAAAATTGAAGAGACACAACAGAAACGTGAACTTCAGGCTCACAAACTCGTAATTTAAAAAAAAAATTTTTTTAGGGGAAAAAGCAGACGCGGTGTTCACTTGTAGTAATGCCACAGCTCGCTGTAACTGGTAACCAGGTAGATCCTTTGACCCAGCGACGCCTCTTCTTTTTCAAGGGCAAAGACGTGCACGGCCTACAAGCATGCAAAACTCAAATGTCAGCGGTTCTACGTTCACACGCCGGGTGTAAACGACACAGTGCCGAATTACGAGGTAGTGCGGATGTTTTGTACTTCTTTGCAGCTGATGGCAGCGAAGCTGATGGCCATATTTTGACGAGGAAACAGCCTCCAGACGGAGGAGGGCTGGCACGGCCACAGGCGAGGCTTGTAGCGCGTCGTCAGGGGATGCTGCCGGAACGACTGAGCGAGCTGCTCAACCTTCTTCAGTCGGTCGCCCCACCTGCTCATCCTCCTCAGGAGCGTATGGAGCGCCTACAGGTAAAGCTTTGCTGCGATCGCAGAGGTGAGGGATTTTTGCACAATCTTCTGTTCCTCCGACGTCCCTTAATCTGGAAAAAGAAAGAAGCCGATATCGATGTAAGGGTGCCAAAAATGTCTAACTGATTCAGAAGTTCTTTTTAAAACAGTATAGAAGCAATGGTTTTGCTCATTATTTGCGACTGTTTGTAGTAGTCTTTCCTCTTTAAGCACAATACAGGAAAAGATTTGATGAGCATCTCCAGACTGCTCAGCCAGAGATGTCCCTCCGATGTACTCCTTCCTAATCCTGTCCATTCTGGTCCTTCCCAGTGAAAATCTTAACATCTTCATCTCTGCCAGCTCTGGCTCAGCTTCCTGTCTTTATGTTACTGCAAGCATCTCCAAACCATACATCACGGCAGGTCTCACTGCGGTGTTGTAAACCTTTCCTTTCACTCATGCAGCTCTCCTTCTGGCACAAATCGCCCGACACTTGTCTCCATCCACTCCACCCCGCCTGCACCCTCTTCTTCACCTCTCTTGCTTTAGGTGGTTGACTGCAGGTACTTCAAATCCATTCACTTTCATTACCTCCATTACTTAAAAGCTTCACTGTTACACCCGTCTTCCTCTTATTAACACACATTTTCTGTCTCATTTTTACTGACTTTCATTCCTCTTCTCTCCAGAGCATCCCTCCACCTGTCCAGACCGTCTTCCACCTGCTCCTTACTCTCACTTTAGATCACAATCTGTAAAGCATCCTAGTCCTTGGGGAATCCTGCCTGACCTCTTCTTTAAGTCACCACTGTAAACAGGAAGTGGCTCAGTGTCCCTGATGCAACTGTACAGTTTGTAGTAAGATGTTTTAAATTATTTGGTTACTGCTTTTTTGTTTTGTTAGAGATACGTATGCCTCATGATGGAGAACCTCTTCTCTTATATTGGGATAACTCCTAAAATAACAGGCAAAATCCTGACACCGTTTTAAGAACACGGAGCGTAACTAACGAACCTGACGTCAGTTTTTAATAATGTTCACAGACGCTCGTGACTTACGTCACCGTTGTGTTAACGTTAAAACATCCACCCAATCCTTTGTCAACATTTTTTTTACCTTCGTGAAGTCCCTGTTTGACATTCGGTGCGAACATAACGTACATGTCGGTGGTACGGAGGAAATATGCTGTATTATTGTTTTCTTTCTTCGCGCTTCTAGAAGCGGAAGTGGGCCGAGTCTATAGACGAGTCCAGGCAAACAATCCATGACAACACGGTTTTTACCATATTTATAAAACACTTTCCACTGCATCATTTTATTGTATGATTTTAGAAACATCAAAATTTATGTCAATGTAAAAAGAGAGCCACACGTGACGTACAGGAAAACTTTAACTTTATCTGCCCCCTTATACGAATTATGGTATCACCCACAAACCAGCTTCCGGAAACTTATTATCAAAACAAAAGTCCTTCCCTAAATAAAAAAGAAAATGTTTAAATAAAATTTCAAAAAGTGCTTTAAAAACTGCATGTACAGAAACAAATAGGACTAATTAAACATGCACATATTCTTGTGAAATTAAGTTGGAAAAAAATAAATGCAGCAAATTTACTTGAGTCAGTGTAATTTGTTTATATTTCGCCTCCAAGAAGCAAAGCTTTTTGTTAATCTTTTAAAGTCATCTAGATCAGTAGTTTTCCAAGCTTTTTTTAGACATTGGCTGCTTTTTCACTTTGTTTATGTCCAGTCTTTATGACCCTTATTGTGCAGGGGGAAAATGGACAGGTGGAAGACAGAAGAAGTGGCAGGACTAAAGGACTAGCAACATGAACAGAGCCTGAAAGTCTTGTCCTTAAGAAACAAGAAACAATCCAGCAAAAAACCTGACAGATGCATCATCCTTTAGTAGTTCTATACTGCAGGCTAAGCTTTCAGCAGAAATCACCTTGTTGGTGTAAAATACTGTTTTATTTTTTACCATTATCTCATCTAAAGAAATGGGAACAAATTGTGTGATCCAGTTTAATTTAGGTTCTTTGCTAAGCTGTTCGTGATGTGTCATCAGTGGTTCATCCTTCGAGTTTAGGAGCCTTTTTATGGTTTAATGAGTCATAGATCAAAGTTAAATGGCTTAACAGACAAACAGGCAAAACTTTTCTGAAAGTGATGAACTGAAATGAGCATAAATAAATTATGGGTGGTTTGAAACATTTCCTCTGCACTACTATCTCCCCCAAACCTTTACTGCCTTCCATCCGCAAGGAAAGGGGAAAAAAATAAGGGGAGGGAAGTTAGGTCATAACATTCCTCACATATTATATCTTTAAGAAACAAGAAAGCAAGAAAGAAAGAAGAACCAAAGTTCTTATGGAAACTTGGTAGCTGCAGGGGAATAAATGAGTGGTTTCTCAGATGTTTTTTTATTTCCTTCCTTGGAAACAGGAAAGCAGTTACATCGTGTGATAAATAGGCTCGCTTCTTGAAATAGTGCTCTGCCTGAAACAGTCGCTCCCTCGCAGTTTGTTGGACCTCATGCCGAGTTAGCCACAGAAACTATTCTCCTCCCCAAAGGTATGTGTCTTTTTGCACTTTGCTTTTCATTTCAGTGTTTAAATGTGAGTTATAATTTCCACTGTCAGAAGCTAAGGGAGGAATGTTATATCCTGGGGGTAGTGGACTAGATAGCACACAATATGTAACCTGTCTGAACTAGTCGAGCAACCAGTCAGATCATCTAATCCTCTGGACTGTAAGGCGGTTTTTTCCTTTGTGTTTCAGTCATTTGTAGAACAAGAAGTCTCACAATGTTTGACAGAAAACAGCTGCTCCTGACTGTAATCATTTACACCACTGTCCATGTAAGTGTTATTTGTCACACAGAAATAATTTCATTAAAGTTCTTGTGAGTAAAACTGTTCTCTCCTGTAAACATTGACTCTAAAGGTGTCTAAGGGTTTTCTAAAGCCACTGAACAAGACTATGAATGTTGTGGATGACCGGTATGATGGATGTCACGAAGAAGCCATGAAGACGTTCATCCCAGACCAGTTAGAAGAAGAGCTTAACAAGACTGAGGGGTTTCAGAAAGCCTGGAGCGCTAATTCCCGGTGTTCTTCTCTGATCCCTGGAGGGACCAAAGACCACACTTCTGCACTTTCAGCCCTCCACTTTGGGGATACAAGTTTTTTAAAGGAACTGGCCAAAGCTGTGGAGACGATGGGAGCAAACCTTTCCACCTATCAAAATGACTTCCATTTCAAGTCCCTTCATTTCCTGGTCATGGATTCCATGAGGCTGCTAAACCAAAATAAAACGTGCAAAGACTTCTTCACTTTCTCAGAAATGAACGAAATCCCATCAACAGGCTCCAAGTTGAGATTTTCACGTTTCACCACTGTCCATTCGGACTTTGAAGGCCTTGGAGATGTGGATGGAGAAACCATTTTAAAAATTCAATCTTGTTTCTATGTCGACCTGGACAACCACATCTGTCAGAAAGAGCTTTTGAAAACACTCTTATCTCCGGTTGAAGTCTTCACTGTGACAGATTCAAAACAGATAAGAAAGGGTGCAGATATGTTTACTCAGGTTGTTTTAAGCCATCAGAGTTTTAACAGCAACCACAACTGTTACATGTTTCCAAGGTAAGACTTTCATCAATTTTTGGTGACTTTCTAGATTTTTGTTCATAGCCAGAATATCTCTCACCCGTGAAGTTAACTCTCATTTCTTCATCAAATCTGTCTCATTTTTCAGATTACGGGGTCATAAATGGGTTTGTTGTGAGATACGTTAACCAAACTTAAAAAAAAAAAACAATTTAGTTTCATAACCACATGAGTTTGCAGTTTATGCAGTTTTCTAAACTGTAAATATTAATAACTAAATAAAGCATCATCATCCAGTGAAAACAATGACATTTACTTAAAACCTTTCTAATCCTGATTATGAATCCCTCCGTCTTCCTGGGAGAGATAATAGTGAAGTAAAACAAGCATTCCTTGAAGAAAAGTTTATTGCCCATCGCCTTGCATGCCAAAGTTTTAGCTAAAGATGTCACGCAGCGTGATTGTTCTTTGAGTATGTGTTGAGAAGGACTCTGTAATGCGTTGAGGAAACGCAGAGTTTCTATCAACTCCGAGGTTTTTATTTATTTCTCAGAAGAAAAGTGGAACAGAATAAGACTAAAGGAAGTGAGAGTTGAGAGTTGGCTGGAGTTTGAAATGTTGCTGAATTCTCAGGATTTTGCTAAATTCTATTTTTCCAACTTCAAACAAGTGAGAAACCGGAAAAATATCAACATGCCTTTTGTAAAATAATCAAACTGTTCTCGGTTTTAACGACAGCAGCTCACAGTGAGGCGATTGAAAACAGAAAGTTTACAGTATAAAAACTTTCTCCCAATGATGTCTAATATGTTTTTGTTCCTGTTTTCACAGGTCTGCAGCTGTAATCTCCACCCAGTCGTTTCTTCTTCTGCTTGTGGCCTCACTTCTTGCGTCTTCACATGTTTGACACAAAACGACTTTAACTCAGAGTTCTTCGAGTTAGTGGAAGGGAAAACACAGCTCTGGGTTTTCACTGTCAACCTGAGCAAAAACTGCCAAATAACTAGTAATGGCTTTGATTAACTGCAGAATGCATTTTTTTTTCTTTTTTCAACATATTTAGATTTGTATATTAAAATATATTTTGCTTATGCTGTTATTTTCTTCAGATATTTTAGTGAGATATCAGGAAACTAATGAAGTGGATATATGTACTGATGAAAAATGAGGAAAATCTGGATTGACTTTCGTCGTTCAGCTTCCTTTTTTTTATTTCTGGCAACAAAACCTATGATTGAACTCATCGTAGTGGTTTCAAATGGAAGTTACTAGAAGTGTTTTCACGATTGTGCAACCTTAAAACCTGCAGACGTCAAAAAGGAGTAGATGTGTTGCCGCAAAGCAGATTTAACTTCCTAATATGTTAGCTGGAGTATTTTTAAAGGGGAAACGAAATAAAATATCAAACTAATGAGTTTTCATGTTTTTCTTTTAGGTAAACACCATCATAAAACACTCCAGTGGTTCATATCTCTGATTTAAAAACGTTAATGACTTGTTTTTAGAGTTTTTGTGTCAAAATACTGAAGTGTGGTGATTGTGTGGGCGGAGTTAGGAGGAGGAGGCGGGGCCAGCTGTGGCAGACTGCTGAAGGACACATGGAGCTCCACATTTCACAATGGGAACCCAAACTTTACAGTGATGTCACACAGTCTTCAAGGAGTTTCCCATCAGGACAGCTGGAGGCTGGTGGTGCCGTCCAACAGGCGGTGGTTGTTTTACCGAAGGTTCGTATTTCAGGTGGTCCTCTTCAAAACGTTAACTCCACAGTCAGTCACCAGACTCTGGGTTGTAATTTTCACCAGGAGTTAAACTAACCACATCCAAACTCTCTTGTCCTTTGGTAAGCTGAAGAAGGACTCAGCTGTTGGGGTTTTAGGTCAGTTTACACAATTAATTGAAAAGCACTGAACCATTTCACCCCCACACTATCTGTATTTGTTATTTACTGCTTTATTTGCGTTCCTGCATTTGGCTCTCGATACGTCACACTTCCGAGTGATCACGGAAAATCCAGAAGAGACCCAAGTAGTTTTTTTCAGTCTTTGATTGTAAATTTGAAATTAGAGTAAATTTGTTTTAAATGCCAGACTCTGCAAACAACCACCTTTTATGTCTTTCTTTTGATTTAAGTGAGCTTCAAAACCATTTTCATTTCCCCTTTAACTTTTCTCTGCAGAGCAGTGAACTCAGACAGGCTTTCATTCAGAGCTGTTTCAGCTGAAACAAAACCGTACAGATTTACATTTTTTTAATCTTAAACAATTTAAACACAAATATCTGAATTTGATTAATGATTTCTGCGACTGATTCTGACACCTGCTTCACACACGTATTGTATGACTGCTTTTAGTTTTATTATTATTGTTTAATGAATTTTTATGTGTTCATGATGCATAAACCCATTTTCTGTATGTGTTTTTAGGGTTTTAGTGCTGATTTTAGCTGCTGTCTGTCTTGGCAGAACACTCTTGTAAATGAGATTTTAAGTTTCAGTGATTTTTCCTGCTTAAATAAATTTTTAACAATAAAAAAATGAGCTTGTTGTAATTAACAGCTTTATAACTTTGAGAAGCCAATCAGTGATATAACAGTAATATAAGATAATGCTGGTCCAGTGTTCCTCATGGAGTGAGGGTCCTGGTCTGACTCAACATTTATCATTTCTGAACTAAAATCTAACAAACTAAAATATCACACAAATACAAATTGTGTCTTTGTGAGATTGAATCTACATCAAAACACCAAACACATGAGCACAAACCAAGCATACAGAAAAAAATAGGACTTATAACAGTAAAAAGCACTTTATTTGAAAATTGATGTCACTTTTACACATTTAGGGTCATTACTGTTGACTGAACAATGTTTAAACCTCCCAAGGCCTTAAGGTCAAATTGACTCAAAGTTACAATTCCTTCTCTATGTCTCTTTGTCTCTATATATATAGTTTGAGGGCTTCAGGAGGGTTAAAAAAGCTGATGCACTTGATATTTTTTAGAAAGATAGGCCACGGCTAATTTTGGTATACACAGTATATAATGCATGTAACCTCTGAGGATATTGGCTTTCTGCACCATAAAATTTTATTTTTTTTATCTTAGAGCTGGTTTCCTTAATCAGGGAGACAAATCTTTTAGGTTTTTACCTACTAATCTTCAAAAACAATGTTTTTGAGATTCTACCAATCCCCCAGATAGCTAGAGGGAAATAAAAATGCACACCAAGTAAAAACTCAGAACTCATGAGGATAAGAAAGGGGGTCAGGGGGCCCAGCAAATTTATAAAGGGTGGCCCTTTGCCCCCCCCTGGTTCCCCCCTATAGTAGAGCCCCTGGTGGGAAACTCTGTCATATTTTTATTAAATAAAAGAGACAAATATATATATTTTACAGTTAAAATACTTTGGCTCACCTTAAACATTTTATCTATAACTTACTAGAAAACAAAATGATCAAAACATAAATACATATAAATATCAGTGAAATGTACCAAATTTACTGTATATTCACATTACTTCTGTCAGTTCTCATTTACGGATTATTTTAAACATTTTGGGGGAATGATGTGGGGTTGAAACATTATTTCTTATGTTTATTCACACAAATAATCTCATAAATAATATAAATCTGAACGTTGTTTAAAGTAAACAAACTAATGGACAGCAGCACTTTGACAGCAAAGTCAAGTCAAGCTTAAAAGAACTGAAAGGTATTTGGGTCAACAAACGACGTGACGTTCAGTTAAAGGTGTCTTTTATGAGCACATTTGTACTTTACAAGATACTTAAAACTTACTCGTTGAAACTGATTATTTATTTTTTTGTTTTAAAGTAAAGTCGAGCCTCTGCAGCGAGCGACATCTAAGTCTGAACCTTGTTTGTTTATATATTTATTTTTTTGCAAGCAGTTAAAAATGTGTCCAAAATCGTCTACAAGCAATTCTTGATTTTACTCTACCAGAGGAATGGCGTGACAGTTATCAGCAAATCATTAACAAAAGCACATTTTTCTTATCATTTCTGATATTTTATGTTGAGAGGGAAAGAGTTTTAAAGTAAAAATATAAATATAAACTTATCTTTCTCGTTTCTGTGTTTTAAGACGTAACTATCTGTACCTCAGGACACAGTGAGCTGCCACTGGACCGTCAGGCCAGCTCTCTGAAAGCAGAACAAAACAGACTTTAACTTCCTGTTGTTTAACACTGTGTTTCCCATTAGGATTATTGTTTTTGCAGGCATTTTCCTCTGCATTCCTTCCCTGCCACCGTTTTCCTGTTTCTTAAGAAGGTGCGCCTCACAGTCTGATAACTGATGTCCTGTAAAAATCCCATTTAGGTCTGGAGTCTATGTTCACCAGACCAAACAGTTATCAGAACAACTTAAAGACACAAAAACATAAATTCTTTATCAGCCAAAGAGGAGCCTATCCTTCTTTGTCTTTCTGCTCAGAAATTCCTTTGGACCTGTTCCCTCGAGAACAGATGCTCTTGTTTTTGCTCAGGATGCTGGTGTCGACTCGAGTCAGGGTGCACATGCTGCTCTGGTGACACGGTCGAAGTCTAGTGTTTTGGAGCTCCAGCTCGTCGTAGCTTGACATGCGGACGAAGGGACACCAGCGGAAAGCCTGCTTGAATCCAGCCCGGAACCTGCAGCCCAGAACGGCAGAACCCATCAGTGTATGGCTGTGTTGAATGTTGAATGTTGAAGTTTAACAAACTCGTACCCACCTGCTGTTGAGGCAGCAGTAGATGATGGGATTGTACATGGTGGAGCTCATGGCCAGCCACAGCACTGACAGGTAAACCTGCTGGATGTACTTCCACTTCCCCAGACGCTTATTAAGACCGGTCACGATAAAGTAGACGTGGTACGGCAGCCAGCAGAGGGCAAAGGTCACCACCACAATGATCATCATCTTTACCACCTGCAGGAGGAAGGAGAGAAATGTTTCCCATCTGACAAACAGAAGCAGTAAAGGGAACCATTTTTGGGAACATTCAGTTACCCTGTTATGCCTCATGTGTACAAAACAACCCATTTTTAGTAAAATCAACACGAAGACCGCACTTTCAAGGAATATTCCACAAGTACTAGCAAGAGGTATAAATACATAATGCAAAAAGGGGATAGTAATTCAGGAACTTTCATAGATTCAGCAACGATGAATGCTGGCAAAGCATCACTCAGTGCAGAGGAACTTTTATCATAATGGCAATTATTCCTTAGCAACAAGAAAACTGAACACACTCTATAATGTTCAGCTGATAAAATGTTCAACAAATGTATAATAAACATGGTTATTGTGTGTGGGGGAACACGAAGGACCGAAAGTCCCACAAACCAGACAAACAAGACCCCATAAACCAGATAATATGGCTTCACTTTCAAATGACTGAAGTTGTCAAAGATGCTTCATAAAATATTCTTACGCTGATGGTCAATATGTTTCTGACTGTCACCACCTTTTAGTACGAAAGCTCATTTTCTTTTTTTTTTTTCTTCACGTTGTGCACCACAGTTGTGCTCCTTTTTTGAACTGGATTTATATAAATAAACTAAATTAAAGGAATTTCACCATTTAAAGAAAAAAAAAATCACATGGTAGGTCATAGTTATTTGTTTAAAAATCATGGTTGTGGTAGAAATGGGTTCCATGAGGTGCCAAGCATTCAGATTTGTTTGTATCTAAGTCAAATGAAAGGTTAAAAACCCCAAAATGACGAGTTTTTTTTTAAACTTTCTGCAAGTTGTGCTTTTTAACATAATGCCACGCATAAGTTATTTTGCAAAACAGGTGTTTTTTTATCACTGTTCCTCAGTTCATTCACAGTTGAATGGCCTTAAAATATTAATGTCTTAAGGCCTAATGATAACAGCTATTCACAATACCATTCACTGTGGATGACTGTACTGTATTTCAATTAAACAGTTTTTACACTTGCATCATAAGATTGTCTCTTCATGCACACTCTGGCATCCCCTTTTTTTATTTGTTTTTGAAAGAAGATTGACGCTTTTAGTCGACGGCATTCCTTCTAAACCAAAGTAAAAGTCAATATAAGTCTGCAACATCCTTGTAAAATTAAAAATAAACCTGGTGTACTTGGTTTTTATGACAAAGTGGGAAAAACAAAGGTTATCCTGACCTGTAAGTAGTTTGTATTTTGATATGCATTTCTTCAATATGGGTCCACACTCAAGGTAAACAAAGCACTTGGATGAATCCATTGACAACCAAGCTTGAGTCACATGATTGACCTACATTAGGCTGGCTGCAGTCTGTGTGCGTAAACAAATAGGGGGGAATCAGAGAATCTCAGATAAGATGTTTAGGTGGAAATAAAAGAGTAAGTCTGCTGCTAAATGCAAAAGAAAAGAGAAAGAACAAGTATAAAAACTGGCAAGAATAAATATCATGGATCAAGAAGGGAGGTGCCATAAGGACAGAGATCAGCTTTAGCAAAACTTCCTAAAAGGTTACTGTTTTAGCATTTTTCCCCCAACTGTAGTCTAACATTGACATACTTCACACAACAAATCTGAGCATGAATGCATGCAGATACATCAAAATTGTCGGACTTCTCCATCCCAGAGGACACTTCGGTGGGCGTTGCCATTGTTGACCTATTTTCAGTCACTTCCTGTTTCCCTATGTAAACAAACACATGTGGTAGTTGGCAGCTGTGCAGATTTTGGTAATTACTTTAAGAATTTGCATTTGAATATGATTTTTTTTCTACTGGTCTTCATGACTTGTCAATAAGTACCTTTAAAGGTGCTTGAGATGTTTGTTTTTTCTACTGTGTGAGGTTTAGAACCGAACCATAGTAGTTTTTTCCGGTGCTGGTGTCACAGACTCTGCAAGGCTGTTTTCTTTCATCCTCATCATCACATTTTCCATTCAGTGAGGGAAGAGCTGCTATTATATGAAGACAGGTAAAGGTCAGTGGTGACGCACCAGACCCAGCAGGTCCTGAGTCAGATGGACAGGAGAACTCATCAGTGAGTTACAGAACAATGCAAAGCTGCAGGAGGCTGAAGGGAGCCAATCAGCAGCAGATGCTCTTCTGCCAGACTGAGACGAGAGCGACCTCTTTTTTATCTCCATACCAGATTCTGTCTTTGAACTTTTGGATCACTCCGTGTTTTCTTGACATTTAAGAAACCGCTTTTATCTTCATGACAACAACAGAAATTTGGGCCAATCATAATTTTTTTGTTGTTGTTGACAATCTTTAAAATTATGGTAAATGGACTGTACTTATATAGCACCTTTCTAGCCAACCAGGCCACTCAAAGCTCTTTACAACACAACCTGTGCCCTCATTTACCCATCCACACAGCACTCTACTACATTTCTACAAAGCTAACATGTCAAGTCATTCTACAGAGTCTAATCAGTGCTTTAAACTCCATTCATCCAACAAAGGGACACACATCAGAGGCAATGAGAGGTTCAGTGTTCTGCCCAGGGACACTTCAACATGTGACTCCTGCCAGGAATCGAAACACCAACTCTCTTTAGAGGACAACTGCTCTAACCACTGATCCACAGCCGCCCAGGAAACAGCAAACTTCTATCAGTTTCTCTTTTTATGTTACCACAAAACATACATTTATTTTGCCAGTGTCAAAGGCTGATCTATGAATAAAAAAGTGTATTTTTGAAATCCTAAATATATTTTTATAATCTTTGAACAATTCACAGCCCTGATCCATGTAGGTTTCCTCATTTCTACCAAATAATCTGGGATGTTGCTCTGTGGTATTGTTGATTTTTATCAATGAACTACAACTTTAATCCTCGAGCTGTCTCGACCGATGCTCATCGTCCCAGCTGTGATGTCCCTAATCTTCATGCAGCAAACACACACTTTCACGAAACGCTCTGTGCAGTCTGACTGATGATGCCAAAACTGCGTTTCATCAAACATAAGCTGCCTTTACTGTGCAAGTGCAGAAAATCATCCTGGTACATCCATTCTTTACTGTATGTGTGTGTGTGTATTGTGTCACAATCATTGTTAAACGATTAAAGCACAGCCAAGCTATTTTAGATTTAATTTAATTAAACTCCATGATTATTTTGTGTTCACTGACTGAATCCTCTTTTTTGATCATTCGTTTAAAAAAAGCCCATAAAGGTTTAGTAATATGCAGCGTATGAAGAAGGCACAAACATCCACTGTTCATTTAAATGTATTTATGCAAATAGATTATTAAGGAACTTTTCAAGCTTTGGAAAAAAATTGGTAAATATAAGAAAAATAATCACTTTTTTCTTATCTTGACAGAGCCGTTGATTTGTTTGTTTCCCTTAATGGTACATACCGAACCACGACTTCAACATTTTGCCTGTCAGTGTTGTTTTTTTGTTGTTGTTGTTTTGTCCTTGTGTGATTCTTAGCCTTAGCTGTTGTTAGCAGGTCTTGTTTTCCGCTCCACACACATATCTGCCTTCCATCAGTCATCAGCTCTTTGGTTTCCACTCAGCAGTCACCCTCCCAGTACCAGCGTACCACTGGTTTCCCTCAGTTTAATGTCAGATTGCCTGTTTCTCTGCTTGGTTTTGGCAGTCAAAGCTTTCCATGTCCAAATGCTGCCTGACTAGCTTCAGTGTGTTTTCTTATTTCTTTTCATTAACAGCAACATGTCAGCAAAAATGAAGTCAAATAAACTGGTTTCAGTTTGGCTTTGGCCACATTTCCTGCCAACAGATATACAAGCTATAACAAAAGAAAGAGTAAATTTGATAAATTACCTTCCTTTTTGCACTGAGTTGTGCATGGTAGTTATCAGATGAGTCTCCGGGGACCTCACTTCCCCACAGCGACACGCCAACGATGGTGTACGTGACGCCCATCACTGCTAAGGGCAGCACGTAGACCAGGACTGTAACTACGATGTGATACCTGCACAAATATCAAAAACACGTCACCGGAATGTTTTAAAACGCATGACTAAATAAAACAGTCAGAGAGGTGAAAGAAAAGATCTGCAACAGAATGTAATGGTGGAAATCAAAACTCAAGAAAAGAAACAAGCTTGTCCATCTTTAAAGGATACAAAGTGGTCGCTGTGTCGGTGTGGTCTCACATGAAGGGGTCGTCATCCATGTGGGGCCAGGCCACGTAGCAGAAGGTTCTGCCTGGTAAGGTCCTGGTGGTGGAAAAGTAGCAGAGAGGGAAGGCCAGGACCACGGCCAGGCTCCAGATACAGAAGATCACTCCGATTGTGGCTTTCGATGACAGACGGGGCTTCAGAGGGTGGATGATCGCCATGTACCTAAAGGATGGAGGACACAACACTCAACAGTGCTGCTGAGAACTCAGGAAAGGAAACACGGAAGAAAGAGGAGTCTGTAAAACTTGTCTAGTGAGTAAAGGTAAAGGTCTTGATAACTCAGTAACTATTTGGGATCATTTCACATCATTCTGCCAAAGGCAACATGAGAGAAGTCATATTATTAAGGTCCAGTCAGAGACTTGGAGGTTCGACACCCAACCCTGCAGCATGTTGAACTCTTCCTGCCATCCTACTGCCCTCAAGATGCTTATCAGTGTGTGAGTGAGAAAATAAAAGTCCTGTAGAGTGTAAAAATTTAATAGTAAGGGGTATATGAGTCTGTCTGTGGCTCGGTGATAAGAAAAACATTGTAAAGCACTTTAAAGAACCTGGATAAGGTTTATATATATATATATATATATATATATATATATATATACATATATATATATATATATATATATATATATATATATATATATATGTGGTCTATTTAAAGAAAATCAAATCAGTCATAGATGATTTCAGGAAACTCTAATGACCATTCCTTCCATACTGATTATTTTTGAGTGTGAATCCTTTAAATCACATGTGGATGACGATAATGAAGTAAATCCGTTCAAGTTTTTCTGTCAAACACAGCTTTAAGGAGGAGCTTTATCAATTCAAAAAGCAGACAGTCCACACTCCCTGCTTTATGAATTGATAAAGCTCCTCGGATGAGAAGCGAAACGTCTTCAGATACAGAACAGAAGTCCAGTTGTTTTTTGTTTTTTAAACCTTTTTTGGGGGAGGTCTGTCTGCTTGCAAATTATCCCATGAACTGCTGAATGAATCATTGGCGTACATTTACAACTGATCAACTTTTGGAGTCGACCCAGTTCCTGATGGCTGCCACAGCAGCTGTAGTCTGTGCCAAGATTTGGTGTGGTTGTAGCTGAGAGTCATCCACAACACGTACGCCAAGGGCTTACTGCACCAGGTCTTTGCTTTAAGCTTTAGCATCAACTGCTGGAGTCAACCCCGTCTGTGTTGTATCACTGAACAGATGTTGATGAAGATCACAGAAAGTATTCACTGGAAGTACATCTACACCTGATTAATGTTTGGAGTTAACCCAATTCAAGATGGCTGCCAAAGTTAATCAGCATTGGCCAAAACCTTTTTTGGATTTACCATGCCCTGGATGACTGAGAATCTACACCAGCTAACAGACAGACATCATCATCACCATCATCATCATCACATCTCAATACCAGTGGAAGAATACTGCAGATTTTTGTTTTATGCATGCAACAATCAGTCAGTTTTACACTGCATGTAGTCCACCTTTCATTCAAACAGCTCGTGCGTGTGTGACCTCCCCCACCTGTCCAAGGCGATGGCCGTCATGGAGTAGATGCTGGCGAACACGGCGGTCACCGGGAAGAAGTTGTGGAAGCGGCAGTAGACCTCTCCGAAGTACCACTCTCCGTGCGCCGCGTAGATGAAGTTAATCAGAGTGTTGAACGCGGCCATGGACGCGTCGGAGAAAGCCAGGTTCAGCAGGAAGTAGTTGGTGACGGTCCTCATGCGTCTGTGCGCGAGGACAATCCAGATCACGATCAGGTTGCCGAAAACCGCCACCGCCAGCACGGTGACGTACGCCGCGGACCAGAGCACGATGCGCCACGCCGGCTGCGCGAACTGGTTGGTCAGAGCCCTGGTCGCGTTGGCTCCATCCCGTCCCGGGGCCATCCCTGAGGGCTCCTGGGCTGGATTGGTTTCTGAGGGGAGTGAGGACGAGGAGAGAGAGAATCACTTCGGCTGATGTTAACCCGACTGCTGTGGGGTTGACAGAGTGGTCCTGATGAGAGAACCTGTCCCTCCAGGGAGGAAGGGGGCGTTTCCTTCCCGGAAAATTAAAAAAAAAAAAAAGCCCGATCATAGGGTAAGGTCAGGCTCCCTTAAAGGTACACACTGCAAACTATGTTATCAAACATTCAAAAAAGTTATTCTGAGCTGTGTCAAATGATGCAGTCTGAGAAAGTAGCACCCCTAATGTGCACCAAGACTCAAACTGATATCCAAATGTGATCAACACAAATAAATAAATAAATATAGTATCAGGATTTTTATCCTCACGTTCTCTAGAAATAAAACCTCTGGTGGAGGTGCTTTCATCCCTGAGATTTAAAACAATTGTTCTCTAGAATTAAAGGCATCTGAGGCGTCCCAGACCAGCCTGGCTGGAATACCAATAATCCCCTTGTCAAAAAAAAAGAAGCTCAGACACCAGGGTTTTATGAGTGTGTGTGTGTGTGTGTTATGTAAGTATAATCCTACTGTAAAGGCTCTTTCGAGCAGCACATGATGAAAATCTTTGGCTTGTTACGTCTTGGAATGTTTCTGGAGAAAGAATTTTGAGGCTTTTCTTTGTGGTACTTTAACAGTTTCAAACTTAAAAAAAAAACAAAACAACAAAACTATTGGGTGTTTTCTGAGGTCTGACAGATTTATCCTCAGATGCAGAATAATGTGTCAGTCCTACAAAAAAAAACCTGAACCCTCTACGCTTGATGATGGAACTGAAATTTACGCTTGCATTTTCAAACTTTTCAATGATCTTATGTTCATGCTTTTTGTTTGAATAAACAACAAAACTTCTTCCACATCCAAATGAATAATCTATAATCAAATACCTTAACTTTATCTCCAGAAGGGTTTTCTTTGTAGACAGCATTCAAACACTAGCTGGGTGAAAAGGTCCAAAACTTCATGGCTTTCAGCTTTGATTTGAAGAGAAAGCAAACTTTTCTCGCCGAACAAGCAAACTTCCACATAAAATGATTCAAAACAATGAAAAAACATTACAAGAAAAACATACTAAAGAGAAACAAAGTTAACTAAAAAGATGCAAAAGCTTAGCAAAAAAAAAAAAAAAAAAAGAAAAAAGAAAATGCTTCACCAGTCAAGAGATTTTGTTTGACTGATATTGGCCACTTTTAAAATATTGACAATCAGTCATGTCTGTGGGTACCTAAATTATTATCAGGTAGGAACATGAAGATGCTGCTACTGTAGCCCACAATTTATTCTTTAAGCAAGAATGCTCTTCAAATTATTTATTTCAAGTGTAAAAGTTCTTCTAAGGGTTGCTAAATGTGCGTTTCTTTTACGTCAAGCAATTATTGTTATATTTTTTAAAATTAAAAACACATATTGACTAATTATGAAAACATAAATTTGGTGTTGTTTATCTGCCATCGGCTGTCCTGATTTATAAAGATTGGCACCTGCCATAAAAAACATATCAGTCGACCTCTAAAAGAGACGCAAAATAAGTGTGAAATGACAAAACGCCAGCCATAGATTCAGCTAAAGAGAGACAAAAATAAAACATAAAGAGAAAGAAAGTTCCTGGAATGACAAGCATTTACTGCAAGAGGACTGAAATAACCAAAAACAGACACAAAAAAGATTTTTAAAAAAGGGACAGAACAACTAAAAAGAATAAAGAACATTGAACAACATCAACAACAAATAGAATAACACAAGAGCCATTAGATAGAAAAGCAAAAGAAGAAAATATTCAAAATAAAGACAGTCATTCTAACAAAAAATTGACTTTTGCAATAAAAATGGAATTTAACTTGTTTTGTTTTTGGAAATGATCTTCACTGTTGTAAAGCAGTGGTCTCCAGTCCTCCAATCAAGGGCTACTGCATGTTTTACTTGTTTCTCTGCTCCAAGACACCTGATTTGAATCAGTGGGTGATTAACAGGCTTCTGCAGAACATGAAGAGGGAATTTAACCACTGAATCAGGTGTGTTGGAGCAGAGAAACAAGTAACACATGCAGGATAGTGGCCCTGAGGACCAGGGTTGGTGACCACTGTTGTAAAGCATGTTTCTGCAGCTGACACGGGAGAGATAAATCAACATATACCAATACAAATCTGTTAAACAATGAGTCTTTGTTCAGAACAACAAAGCCTGAGGATGTCTGTGTGTTTGTATCCTGTTTCTGTTTAAGGTGGACCTGCTGAGCTTCTTTTATTTACCTCCATCCTTGTTTCAGCCCTGATTTTCCCAGTCATGAATCCTGTCGTCCCCGTCTCTTTCTTCCTCTCTGTTTTTATTTCATTTTATTTTTTTCATGACAAAACTTTGTTCATTTCTTTTTAAAAATCTCTCAGACTTTTACTTTGCAGAACATAACACGCGGAAGCTGTTCCCACTGCGAAAAGAGCGTAAGAAGGTCATAAAATCTGTTTCCTCTCAGCGGGACCTCATTACCCAGAGGCCACCTCTTCTGGACCACTCCCTGCCTCAAATGTCATCGTTCAAGCTGTTTTTAAACACGCCCTCTCCTCCATTTCAAAAAAGGTCACCATCCGCTGATCGCATCATTAGCTGCATCCCAAAACGACTCCCTTTAATTGTGTTTCAATAATTCAGATGTGGTTTAATTAAAACAGCATGGGGTGGTGGGCGTGTCAGTGTTTGAATCAGGCTTGGTTTATGCAAAGAGAGTCATAAAAAGTTACTGTAGGCCTGCAGATAAACTTGTACAGATGTCTGTGACTCTAATGAGAGCAGGTTTTTCCAGAAAGGTTTCTGCCCTGTCAGGGCCTCTCTGAAAGGTTGAAACTTGCTGGTAAACAAACACAAACTATTCATAAATGTTCCCCAAAATACTGACAACGATTAACCATTTGGAGTCCTTTGAATATGATTATTTGTTCAGTGAAAATATGATTAGTATCAACAAAAAAAAATCTCTTTTCATTGTATAGTTGACCTTCCTCTCGGCCGTTTCATCAAAATGAGCATTTATTGTTACATATGAACATCTCCTCTCTGCCAGTAGTTAATCTTTAGTAAAATGAGAACCTAAACAATTGGTTTGCACAGTGTGTAACATTGAACAGAACAGAGCAAGACTTGAATCAGTGACTTGAATGAGACGGATCACTCGAACCGAGTGCTTCGGAGCAGCAGGTAGTCTATCTGAGTTTAGCTCTATTTGCTTTTTAATGCCTTCCTGTGGTCTCTCATCACACCCGCAGGCACCAGCATGACATTTAGTTTCCAAATTCAATTTATTTTTAATTTCCATAGAATATAACAGAGTTCATTTTTTGGCATAAATAAACTCTAATCACACTAATATCCATGAGGACCGGGCCCAGAAACCAAAGCGAACAGCGTTATGAATGACTCCGCCCGCCTCGGTCACAAACTGTCTGGCCTCCTGCCTTCAGGCATCATGTGAGATTCATGTCTACACACTGATCTGACAAATTAACAACAATTAAAAGGCCCAGCATTCCTTAAAGTCGTCTTTTATGCCAGAATTTAAGACTTAAGATCATCTTATATTGAAAAATAAAACATGATCTACAATCTCCTGTGATATCTCAGGATGCCCTTCATGGTGTTTGGGTTGTGAATGACTCTAAGCTACTTTCAACATCAATTTCTACCTCAGTATTAGTAAAGTTGACTGTTACAACCCACGTTGTGTTGGCTAATGTTGATCAGCTGCGACGGCCATTTTGAAGTGAACTGACTGAACAGTTGTATAGTTATTTATTCATGTTCATTCAATGATCACTTTGTGAACATTTTATTAGCTATTTATGAGCTATTTTGCCAACAAACAAACAAGGTGGACTCCAACAGGTAATGCTAAAAATTTAAGTAAAGATCAACAAAACCACATTTTAGGGCATCATCATTAAAACTGACTAAACTATGGTAATCTTTGTGTTTTTTAGGGTGGGTTGGGTGTGACGTCCATCTGGACTTTGTTGGCTTCAGACGTCAATGAATTGTTTGCTGAAATTTTCAACAAAATCAATTTAGTGGTTTGGCCTTTACACGAAGTCATCTGACTAAAAAGGAATTACAACACCCGCATGTTGCAAAACACTGACTTGTTTCATCACTTAAACTTTTTGTTTGACTGTAGGTTATGAGAAAACCTTGTGTCAGTCAGTGTGAAGTTATTTATTCAGCTGTTAGGATCGAATAAAGGAACCACATAAAAACAAACTTGTTTCAAGTAAATTTTTATGAACAGTAAATTATACAGAATGTGTGCTGCAACAAGTACCATAGTTAATGAAAATTCAAAAATAGCTCATTTTGCACGTCATGTTTATGGATTATTTTTGCTTTTTTGTCTCAACTTTGTTTTATTTGATCCTGCTGAATTTTGAAAATGTCAACATGAGAATAATATTATACTTAAAAAAAGAAAGTGCCTCCACCCCCATTGTCACGTCATCATTACTTTTTGTAAAATTAGAATTATTGGGTTTTCCTTTTGAACCTGTCAGTCATATTTTTTAATTCAGAGGACCTGATGCTGCAACATTTGCTTGCCTCAGTGGAAACAAATACATTTCGTTTAAGAACTGTGACATCAAATATATATTTTGACAAGTGAGTTTGGATATTAAAAAAAATATATATATATTCACAGTCCATTTCTTTTTCTCTCTGTGTTGGTGTGTGTTTGTTGGCGAGGAGCTTCTTATTTTGAGGTAGAGGGCAGTTAGTGGAGCAGGAAGGAAATTGTGAAACAAGGAGCGATTAGAGGTTGACTGAGGAGGCCACAGGAAGTTGGAAATGAAAGAGGAGAGGAAGTTTTTTTTTTTGGTGTATGTAGGTGATATGAAATGACTCGGGTCAGGAAACGGGGAGGGCAACTGTGCTGGACTTATACATCTGCAACAGGCAAGGAGATGGTGCAGGATTGGTAACTGTTCTATCGTGTGACCCTGATCCGATCAGTGGAAAATGAAACAAATGGCAGTCTGCCTGGGTTTGTGTGTGTGTGTGTGAGTTCAGCAATGTCAGCTAAAAAACCCATGTGAGTTTGGCTCCTGTTCCTGCTTCCCTGCCTCCTTCTTCAGCGTTCACAGCCAGTGGGTCTGTCGTCAGTGGCTCATCCACATGTGGCAGCCTCATAAATCACTGAAGTCAGAGTAGCACAATGAGTTTATATTCCTATGTGGAAAGTTAGCCCATAACTTCTCAGGATTTGCTTAGATATGAATGCAAAGTGATGTGTTTAATGCAGGATTGTGTGGATTAAGTCAGCTAAAGTCTAATTATTACAAATCCCACTGACCTCACTGGAGCCAAACGGCCTCTTACCTCAGGACACAGCACGTTCTCCAGACAAGAATTTGTGTTTTAAAGCTTTAAATATGATTTCATGTAAATGTATTCCTGTTTAAAGCAGCAGAAAAACAATATAAAATTTTAAACATTCTTTTAAACCTTTTAAAACCTTTTAAAACCTTTTTCATGTGATGTTAAACAGCCATTCTGTGAGATTTTAGGCCCAAATGGAGACACCGACAATCAAAAGTCCAGTTCAGTTTATTGCAAAATAATGAAGATGGTGGAGGATTTGTGAGGACAGAAGATTAAGGCTGACTTCAGACCGGACAGAAAGAATATGGATGAAAAAAACCTGAAGCACAGCAAAAAAAAGTCAAATCAGGAAGTAAACTAGGTGATGAGGTACTGGTAAAATGGATTACCTGCTGGAAACTGCAGGGAGGTTGAGGATGTGGAGAGTTGGAAGATCCAATCAGGAGGACTTCTGATGGAGTCAGGAGGAGGTGGTGGCAGATCACAAGCGACTGACGGAGTTTAACTTCTGTTACTCACTCTGTTACGCCACCTACTGTACATGAGGGTGTAACTTCATGTCTTCAACCCTTGTTTATATCATTAGAAAAAAAGTAAATAAAAAAAACAATTATACTAAATTCTCCATGTCAGCTTTGTAATATGTAGATACCTAAATGAAGCTTTTCTAACTATTCCACTCTCGTCCTGGCTCTCCCTCTGTTTCCTGCAGTCTTTCTCTCTCGGCCTCATGCACCACACCTTTCATCAGTGCACGTTCCACATTTTCTGTTTCTCCACATCGCTCACATTTTTCACAGCTCCTCTTCCTTGGTGTATATAATATGCCATTTAAGTACGGCCCGCTCTTAATCTTATCATCATTACCTCCTCTCTTCTGTTTCTTACTCCATATTTCTTCATCATTATTGAACTTTGAATAAATGTTTTCCTTTCTTGTCTTCGTTCCACCTCTTCTGCCATATTTCTCTGTCTTTCTTTTTCATAACTGATTTCCCTTCTTCTTTCCCATAATTTATGGGAACTTTTATTTTGTCCCCCAAAGCCCTCTTAGCGAGTTTGTTTGCCATTTCATCACCTTTCGCCCCCTCATGTGCCGGATCCCAAGAGAACTGAACATCTGGACCACTCCAGAGTAGCCCGAAGAACCTGTGGTGTATTTCTAATAGTAGGTCCTTTCTGTTGTTGCTTGTTGTTTAGACGATTTCTACGACAGCTTTTGAATCTGTTCACACCACCACACTACCCAGTCTGACCTTTTCCACCCAAAGCAGGCTCATGATTATTGCCACCGTCTCTTCCGTAAACACAGACAGCTGATCTGACAGACATTTGGTGAAGGTCACATAAAAACATACAGTGCCTTGTACCGTCAATGCAAGAGGAAAAACCCACAACCCCCCATCTTATTTCTACAAACAATGAATGGCAGTAAAAAAATAAATAAAAAAAAAATATAACAAACTTTGATAACTAGCTTTAATGAGACTGACTTTTTTTGCTAAAAACCGCAAGGACTCAAGAATATTATTGTGCATCTTTTCCTGCAGTTTTAAATGACAAGTTCTTTGTCATTTACATGAAATGCAGTTTTTTAATTTCTCAGAGTTTTTTCAACTACTGACTTTTTTTTAATCATCCCAAGAGTTCCACTTTTATCTGTCATTTTATCTTTCCCAAGCAGAAAGATAGTTCACAATTGTTTTCTGTTCTGGGAACAGCTCCAAACGCTCAGAGTTGGGATGTCCCCCCCCCCCGTTTAGTCTCTTTCCGTTGTTCACATGTTTTGGGTGCATTCCAGTGTAACAAAAAGAAGAAGAACAAAATGAAATGGAGGCCAGTGATGATAGTAGTTTTAAGAAATTAATTTGGACTTGTCCTAAATGCTGATAACAATGTTTAAATGTAAACTATTTTAATAAAAGACACAAAACTTAAGAAACTGGATCTAAATCATCTTTAGTTCTTCTGTACTGCTGAGATGGTCAAGAGGTGTTTCACAAGGATCTGTCCTAGGATTATTTCCATATTTGGATAGTGGGTTCAGGAAGTAACCAGACCCCCTTCACTCTGTAGTTCTGTCAAGTTGCAGCCTAATGTTATAGTCTTTTATATATGAAAAATGCTTAAATATAACATTTACATCAGGCTTTATAAGCCTGTTTTTATTGAAATTAGTGAATCATACAGTTATGTTTGCTAAAGGCGTACACATAGAAGCAGATGGACAATGCTAAGGAAAGTCAGATGTGAGGGAAAAGTCAGTCCTCTACATGTTGACAGCAGCAGGAAGACAAACTTTTGGACACTCGACTAAAAAACTTTGTTTTGACAAACTTTCTGCAGCCAGATGAAGCAGAGACAGATGGATGCTTTGCCGGTTTAACAAGGAGCGAAGTCTTCCCCACAGGAGCCAGCTGGTTTATCAGCACACCTAACACTGGTGTTAAAGTCATAGATAGACCGGGAAGCCAGGTTTTCATCCATGCAGATGAAACCTGCATCCACTGCAGCAAACAGGTTCTTTCATTTCTCCAAGGGACCAACCAGAAGAGGCGTTCTCCGTGAAGCAGGACTCCATTTCACTCACAGAGTCTGTGGATTGAATCTCACCAAGCGAGCACACAGCTGGAGCATCACCACTGTTTTCATCTCCAACACTAACACGTGTCGGATGGTTCTCGATCAAATTTAGAAGCTGTGGATGCGTTCAACCTGCCAGCTGAGTCTCCCCGTGAGCAGACACCCATCAGTGTTTGGGGAGAAGGTCACGCAGGATAAAGTATGTCAGGAAATTAATGAATGAGTCAGTAAATCAACAGGTGTGTTTCCCAGTGAGTATTTTTTAGTTTAAAGGTCTAAACGGGCCACAGATTTGATACAGTTTGTCTAAAAGTGAAAGTTTTGCTGATGTCTGAATCTAGCTGCAGGTGTTAAATAAAGCGTTCACATTCAGCTCAGATTTGTTTGGTACAATAATAATCAATGTTGCTGCTCTTTTAGCTGATCTTATTGAGTCCATTTTTTTTCAGTGCTGGTGTTATAAATGTGTGATTTAAAAGTTGGTTTAAAGAAAAGTTTTTAGACGTTCGAACCACTAATCAGCCATTTCAGTCAATGCTGAAATCCCAGTTGTTTCTCTTTGGGATTTCTTTTTTTTTTTTTTTTTGCTTCAGTTTTATTTCTTTCAAGTTCTCAGTTAACTGTGTGTTACATAAATTAAATACTAACGATTTAACCACGTTTCAACTACTTTTGTTAACTATCTAAAACTAGCTGGAGACATTTAGGACTACATAGGGGCTGTGATCTGTGTTTGCAGACTTGTGATCTCTTACTAGTCTGTGCTGGAAGGCTGCTCGCTCCGGTGGGACATGGTGATGAAAGGATGCTGCAGAGCTTCTCTGAGTGAGAGCCTCTTGGCGCCGTCAAGGTTCAGGGACCATGGAGGCTGAACCCACCTGTATCCGATTGGCTGAAGAGTCAGACCAGGATGGATCTGTGAGGCTGGGTTGGCTTGACCAAAGTCTGTTAATTTAACCCGAGGAGACTGCTTGTTCAAGTCAACATGAATATAAACATATCTGAGTGTTGTCTGCATAACAGTGGAATAAAATGTTGTATTTGTGGAGGATATCATCCAGAGGAATCCTGGACAATGTGAATAAAAACAGTCCCAGGATGGATCAGGACAGGAGCAGGTCCTTACAGAATGGTAATGTAACAGATTTTGTCCTACGAAGGGCCCTGGAACCTGTATTATTACACATTTAAAAAGATACAAGTTGTGCAAAGTTAATTTATTTTATGTTTTTAAAAAAAAAGCAGCTTCTAGTTTGGCCTGTAACTGTTTAAAACTGCTTTACTTTTTAAAGGCTTCATATTCACACAGACATTTTAGAGTACTGACTTGTTTTACAGCACAGCCATCCCTCCAAGGATTACAGAAGTTATTTTGGATAATGTTAAAAACAGGAGCTTGTAGTTCGGCCTGTAACCGTAGAAAACTGATTCATTTAGATGAGGCTTTTGAATTAATGCTTTGTTTTACTGTCATGTCTATCAAACAGATTTCTAACCGTTTTACTGACATTTCTTTGTGTCAGAGAGGCACGAGGAAGAGGAAACAGCTGTGAAGATAACGCTGGCCTTAACCACCAAAAGCTGCTGAAATCAACTCTTTACAATATTTTCCCACAGAAAGCAGCCTAAAAGCAGTTTTCTGGCTGCGTTCATGTTTCCACTTTGGTTTCACAGCAGATAGTTTCAGTGAAGTAGAGTTTATTTTACCTGATGTGTCCACAGTGTTTGAGTCGGACGGCAGGGACGTCTCTGAGTCTTCTCAGGGTTCAGGGGCTTACAAGAAACTCAACATGGAACATGTCCAACTTCTACTGTCTCAGATGGACAACCTTGTCTCAGATATCTGTTTGTGTCTCCCGGAGTGGACAAAGTGGCTTTGATTGGGTTTGGTCTGGTATTAAAAATCTTTTTAGAATTCAGGACACAATTTAAAACAACAACAACAAGATTGACAAGCTGTTGTTGTTGTTTTATAAAACACAACAACAAGCGGTTGTTGTTTTTTAAACTCCATGGCAACAAGCTAGAAATGACAAAATTGATTTTCCATCTAAAGGTTCTAACTGCAGCGTTTTAATGTAAACACAAAATACAGTAAATAATCTACAAGTCAGCAGTTTGACACCAGTGAAATCAGGCTCTGTGGTTCATGTCACCACAGTTAATGTTTTTAGATCTGACTTGATCTCATTGACGCATCAGAAATGTTTCACCACTGTGGTCTTTACCTTCCAGGCCTTTTCCAGTTCCTCCCTGAGGCCCTGGTGTTTCTCCAGTTTCTCGTGCTCCTTTTTCCTGATGTTGCAATCACTAGCATTCCAAATCAATTTGGAATGCTACTACTCAAGTAATCCTAGGTCAGAGAGGCTACATGCAAAGAATGCAAAAGGAATGGTCACTTCGACATTCTCAGTCAACACTGACTGCATATATATATATATATATATATATATATATATATATATATATATATATATATATATTCCTTCCGAACCTACTGAACCCTGCTCCCTGAACACAAAAAGTTTTCACTTCACTAATGGATCAGATGACTAAGGAGCTGCAGGGACACAAGCCTCCTCTGGCTGAGCACCAGGAGGATTACTTGTCTAAAAAAAGCCTGAATCCACTCCCTCCTGGGAGAAGCAGCAACAACAAGCGTGGGAGCAAAACCCTCTCAGAATATTCAAGTAATTAACTTTCAGGTAAAATATTTTTATTATTTTATGAATTATATGAAGCCTAGAAGTGGAAAGATGTAAAAAAAAAATGAATAAAAAAATCACGTTTTGAAAATTATGTTGCTAACAAACTCCAAATGCCGCCTGGTGTTTTTCTTTTGTTAAACGAATGAGCTTAAGATGTAATCTAAACTTTCTAATCATGTGCAAAGAAACGATGGGCGATAAACCGCATTTTATTCTGAAAGTTTACAGGCCAAAACGCATTTGGAACAACAAATACAGAGCTTGTCCAAAGGGTTAGGGAAGGGGAAGGAAGATCTCATAATTATGACTTAACATTTCATAATGATACTTATGAGATGTTATCATAATATTATGAGTTGCTAAATCATAACTGATATAAGATTTCATACTTATGAGATAGTGTGTTATAATTTTGAGACAGAATCTCATAACTATGACAACTTAGAGGATCTTTTTTTTTTAGGAAATGGGCTTCCACAGGAATGGATAGAAAATTTAAGGAACAATAAAAGTACCTGCTGGTATCTGAAACGGGACACTTCTTTCTCAATCATGGACAGGTCTGCTTCATCTGCTTTAGGTGAACCATTAGATGAATGAATTTTACACAGGACTTTGAACTTTTCCACGGATATACTGTAACTTTGCTTTTTGTGTCAAAGTTTTGTAATATATGAGCAGAAACATCCAAAGATGTTACATAATACCTTTAGTTTACACTTATATGATGTATGTACTGTATATTTAATGTATGATAAACATTTCACTCACTCCTAATGTTGCTGCTGCAGTGCCTCATAGTTTCTCTATAAATCACACGGCATAGCAGTGGCTCCTGCTGGAGTGGCAGCAGAAAACAGAAAGTGAGTTGGTATTGCATCACCACAAATGTCTGTTTGAAATTTGAACTGCGGGAGGAGTTTGGAAATGGGGCAAACCCATGTGTGTGTGCACTATTGTTTTGTCCTGTCAGACGGGAGCGAGCAACAGGTCCGTGAGGCTGCAGAGACTTCCTGTCAGCCTGAGGAGAACCGATCCGTCAGGGTTCAAAGGTTGCTGAAGTTTAGCAAACACGCCCGGTTTCTCACACAGAGGTAAGGCGTACAGTCTTCTCCGTGGTTTCTGAACATTTGCTTGTCATGTGGTTGGCTTTTAGTGCTGTAACATGAGCTTCAAAAAAAAAAAAAAGTAACACTTTGTTTCATGGAAAGCCTGTTTGATCAGAGACAGTCTTCTGTCCTCCACACAGGATTGTCTCCAAAGCTGTCAACCTTAAACATTTATATCTGCTTTCACCTGTGGATATAGTCTTTGATATTAGTCCTTTGTGAATCATTTAGGTAGCACTTTCAGGCTTTTAACAAATTCAACAAATTATAGACTTATAACGACCCGGATCCTCACATCAGGATGGATGCAAAACATCTGGAGTTTTCTGACTGTGCAGCATTTCTGACACGTTTTTACACATAAGCGACCCACGAGTAGTGTTTACAAAAGGTGAAAGACAGGTGATAATGTTTTTACCTGTGACAGTGTGTGTGGGTGAGTGTGTGTGTGTGGGTGTGGTGGGGCCATGATCACCTGACCTTCAAAAACACAAAAAAAGGGCAATAACTTTGTCAATTTTACAGATATTGACCCACATTTTGTTGTGATAGTAGGTGAGACTGATCCCCAAAACAGACCCTGACAGATGTCACAAGAACCATGTTTAATGATCATTTGAAAAGTTATTAACCTTTGGAGTCAACCCAGTCCAATATGGCCACCAGAGCCAACTGACCTTAGGAAACACTAAACTATTCGGTCAACTGTACAGCTATAGTGTGGAAACTTGGTGTGGTAGTGGCTGAGAGTCACTCACAACACATACTCTGAGCGTGACATCTCAGAATATTACAACTTTATTTTCAAGGTTTCTCCAAAACTTAAAACCCACCTGTTTAGAGTTGCTTATGGCTAAATTAGGGTTAGAGTGCAGGGTTTTGATGTTTTTGATATTTTTCTCTTTCTTACTGTTTATTTATTGTCACATGCTGTTTTTATTTTGTTTTTTAATTATGTAAAGCACCTTGAAATGCCTTGCTGCTGAAATGTGCTATACAAATAAAATTTGATTGATTAATTGAAAATGGCTGCAACTCCAACATTTAGACATAAGATGATCTCATTCTGAAATCTCTGGCACGAAAGGCGACGAGCGACGTGCATTCCTTCAAGGAATGCTCGGCCTTTAATTTACAACTGCAGTTAAAGTCTCATATCTCATGTTGGTAAAAAGTTTTCTTCTTTAAGCTGGGCCTCCGGCAGCAGATGTGCTGTTTGACCTCCTTCGGTCTCTGTTGACCCTGAGACACTGAGCAGAAAGTTGTTTTGAGCCTAAGATTCACGACCGAAAATGCAGCTGTCAAGCCGCTGATTAAAATGATAAAACAGATCTGTGAACTCGTTTAAAAATAATCGAAGCTTAAACAGGGCAGTCAAAACAATCCAATAGTCTTCCACCACTAAGACAAACAGAATTTAGTACATTTTAACATTTTAATAACTCACCGTAAAGGAGACTTTTATCTACATTCGATTTGGAAAAAAAAACAGGACTGAAATGTCTAATTTGAAAATGTTGGTTTTCATTTATACCTCCGAAAATATTACCGGGTACAGTCATTCAGCTCCAACAAGCAAGATAAGTTCAACTAGGAAACATATGAAAGCAGCCTTGCTTGACAAGTTTTAAAGAAAGATCTTGCGTGATCTGTTAGCGCTCACAGCATGTGATGGGGATGACTCTCAGCTACTACCACACCAAATCTTAGCTTAACATCTATAAAACTGTCTGATTTAGAGCTCCTTTTCTAAAACTGAGGTCATTCCGAAAGGTAATGAGTTGCAGATGTATACATAGGGATTCTTGTTTTCAGAGTTTGGCTGGAATTTGTCCAAGTCTTTCATGAGACGTCTTGCTAACAAGCAGACAAAAAGGAAGCACTCGCACCCACAGACGCAGACATGATCACCCGCTTTTTTATGGAGCCGGGCGCTAATTAGCAGCAAGCATTATGATTCAGCCAGCTTGTGTTTGTGTTTTGTTCTTATTAACTTATCTTGAAATGTATTTATCTGAGGACAGGGTGGCCTTTGCCGTTATCTCTCTGTGAGCTGAGATAAAATTTAAGTTTGGGTTGAGACCTTGTCGAGAGAAAAAAAAAAAACAAAAGTATGTGAGTGTTGCATTAACTTTTGCATTGAATTTTTGATGGAAGATCCTTTAAAGTGCAAATGTCAGTCTACTGGTCACTCATTCATTTAAATCATTAACTCACTGCAAACCAGCTGGACTTCAAAAAAACTTCTCAGCCCAGTTTCCAGTCAGACGCTTGAAACAGGTCACAAAACAATGACACGACCTCTGTACTGTCCTTGGCCCCAACAGATGGAGCAGACCTCGTTTCCACCGATGTCCAGGGTGGCCATTTGTGGTGGAACACATGGAAATGAGCTGACAGGGGTTTACGTTGTCAGAGAAATGCAGAAACAGAAGGTGGATAAACTGGGGTCGGCTTCTGTAACCGCTGTCCTGGCAAACCCACGAGCCACCGATGTGTGCAGAAGATACATTGAGAAGGATCTCAACCGCTGCTTCACAGACGCCCTGCTGAGGTGAGCTGAAATAAGAGGAGGCTTACATTGAAAGTGTGTACAATTCTGACAAAGCTGGGACATGGTGTAAAAAGAAACAGTCTCATAAACCAATATTTTATTCACCTTATTTGTAATTGAGGTCATACATTTGAGAGGTTTGTGGCGCACGTCCAACATAAAACATTCTCTGGCTTTCAGGTCCCCCATTACAGACTCGACTCCCTACGAGCTGAGACGAGCCCAGGAGCTGAACGCTCAGCTGGGACCCAAAGGAAGCGAAGAGGCCGTCGATCTGCTCATAGACCTGCACAACACCACCGCCAACATGGGCCTGTGTCTTATCTTCTACTCTTTAGACTGGATCACCCTGCACATTTACAAATACATCCAGGTACGAACCTCGTCAGAGAGGCCGACTTCACTCGAAGTCAGCTTTCTGACGCTGATGATAACAAAGACTAAAACACAACAAATACACACCATAGACTATCAAGTTGCTTGTTCAGTCATTTTAAATATCAGCAACAATCGGAGCCTAAAAGGCTGAGATTAAAAGCTAATCATTGTTTTGATGAGATCTTGTGACTTGTGTCTTATGACATGATTATAACTGTTTATCTTTGAAAATGTCTTTTGCAAACATGAGCTCCTTACAAGCTCATGCTTATCAAGTTAAATTAACCCACCTGTGGCATGTTTTCTTTTTTCTGTAGCTACATGACAAATAATAGTCTATTTTGAGAATGAATTTTCAGTTACAATCACAAACATATTTACTGATTACCCAACAAATAATAGGATTAAATATGTTTCTATAGATCTGTAGATGCAAGCATACCGTTCTAATAGAAATCTCTTGTTTTACACAGAGCCTTGGTAGTATTTATAATGATACTTTTCAAATAAGAGGCTCTGGGTGGTCAGACAGCAGTGTTCTGTGGAACTAGGAATCCTGATTATTCTCTTGAAATTAATGTCAGCCATTCTGACTGGATGCTTTGGATATGCTTTGGTTGAATAAAGAATAAATAATAAAGATAGTAGCTGAAATTCTTCACCCACAGTTGGAATGTAGAAACCATATAAGGACATTTGAAATGAAAACCAAACTATTTAGATGCATCCCACATGGGTATTCTTTACAAATGATGAGTCTGTCTGAAATATGCCCGGCCTCTTGCTTCATCCTAACTCGTTAAGCGTATAACCTCAGTATAATGAATAACTTAGTGAACTGTTTGGCTTAAGTTAACTGAGGTAAACATAAATGAAGGTACTAACTGCGTCTGTCTGTGACAGATTTTCAAAGTGAGTCCAAAACTCCAACTGGTCAAATCTTTATGGTCTCTGTATCTGTGACCCATTTTCTGCATTGGACTTCATCTTCAAGTGGACAAAATGGACCTTTAAAGTTTCTCAGGCTGTTAAGGAGACAGTCAAACTGTAAAAGATTAAACTCAACTTTTAATTTTTTATTTCTCAGAGTAAGATGACTAATGTGCCTGTAAGAGCCATCCAGCTGGATGTACCGATGTCTGACGCTTATTCCCTGGAGTCTGTGGGAAAACACGGCTTTGGTAACGTCACACGCAGCCCTCAGGCTGAAGATTTCCTTTTTGCCTGAATGTGTGCAGACTGTTCAATCTTTGCAGCAATAGAAGTGGGGCCTCAGCCCAACGGCGTGCTCAGAGCTGACATCTTCAATGCGGTGAAATCAGCAGTGGATCTCACGCTAACATGGCTCCAGGAGTTCAGCTCAGGTAAGAAGCAAACCTCAACTTATTATTATATTTGGTGTTGAGGTCATTTGAGGAATCCATTTATTCTCATGTCTTTATCATTCTCCCCTGACCTGTTCAGGTACTAACTGCGTTTCTAGTGTTATTAGGCATGGAAAGAACAAGTTTGGTACCCCAAGTGTCTCCAACGCGTCTCTTTTCTACCAACAGGATGCACCTTTGAAGGGGGCGAAGTGGAAGCGTACACTTTTGCAAAACACGTCGACTACCCAAGAGATCCAGCCGGTGAAATAACTGCTGCCGTACACCCCGAGCTGCAGGTGCAGTGACGATTGGAGGCAGACGTCGAAGCTTAAAGCGATAGTTCAGATCTTCTGAAGTGGGGTTCTGTGGAGATGCTTGGAAAACAATATATTTTCTACAGAACCCCACTTCTAAAGGTCTGAACTTTAAGGTTTCTCCTAAATAGTTATGGTTTGATATTAAGTTTAAGGGTGCGGTTAGACTTTATCCCAACCTGATACAAAGCGTTCTTGATAAATGAGTATGTTCCTTCTCCAGGATAAGGACTTTAAGCTCCTGCGGTCGGGGGATCCAGTGTTCCTGATGTTTTCTGGGGAAACGGTGACGCACGAGGGAGAGGAGCTCTACCCCTTCTTCGTGAACGAATGTGCCTACTACGAGAAGAACATTGCTTTCCAATTAGCTCGGAGAACGACTTTCACCTTACCATCCATTTGTTTAGGGAACTGAGCACCGACTGGACCAAAGTAGGAGCTAAAACAATGTGCAGGCTGCTCCAAATACCTCAAATAAACTCAATGAACTAACAGCCAAAGATTATATAGTTTAATCACCATCTATGTGAGATTTATTCTCATCATTTGTACTCGACTGTGACGCTTTAAGATTAAAAGAGAAAAAAAAAACAACCACATGATGAAAAAGGTACTGAAATACTGATTACTTTACACTGTTTTAAATGAATGGAAACATGTTCACTTTAAATGTAATTTTCTAAACTGTGTTTTATATTTTGACTTAATTTTAAAGAACTCAGGAAAATAAAGTTTAATTTGCAAAGCTGTTGCTGTTGATTGGTTGTTCTGTGCACAAATACAGTTACCAGTTACAGGTTTAGGAAACAAAAACATGGTTTTAACTCAGTTAATTTTAGTAATACTGAGGCACAATTTGGTGTGATGTATACTTTGAGCACTCAACATTGCACAATATGTTCACTTAAAATTTTGACATCAACCCTGGCTGTCCGTTAGCAAAATATCTCCTGAACCAAAGCTGATCTACATTACCCCAAACAAAAATGGCTACAACTCACTTTCTTTTACAGATATTGAGTTGAAGTTTGGGGTTGTAGTTACTGAGACTCACCGTCAATGTCACACGGGGCCGTGTACGTTATATAAAAGGTTTGAAAAACGACTGTCTCTTCTCATGAGATGGTTTTTAGTTTAAAACTTTGGAATGTGAGGAGTGCTAGACTTTTAATATGTTTGATTTTTAAAACAAAATAACACAAAAAAAAACCAATGAAAGTCAGCGAACGGTAAATTTATTACTACATAAACAACAGAGTGCGTCAGAGCACCTTAAGACATTTCGAGGCATAAAAATATCCGTATCAGACACGAAACCAAACACTGTGGCACTAAATCAGGCCTTTTTTTGGACTTGCACAAACCACTGGAGTAATAAAAAACGACATATTTATTCACCAACATGTAAAAAAAAAAGTTGCGAGTTTCTTCCCGTTAACAGAGCGGGATTTAACAGACTCGAACCACATTTTTTTTCCTCGAAGACGATCGAGGACTGATCTCCTCAGTTGTTTTCTTAGCTGGATGTTGGATCACTTTGACAGAGTAACAGCTTTCTGCACAAACGTAAGACGTTTTCCTTTTTATTCAGGTGTTTAAGAAACGATCTGCTCATTTAGTTAAACCAAGGTGGTGACATTTTGTGCACAACATTCAACTTGCTAACCTATTTATTCATTAACTAATAAAACCACGTTAAACAGGATTAGAGGGGAAAAAAAACTGCATACCTCACTTAACCCATTTAAGAACTTTAAAAAAAGACAGAAACCTCTACATGT
Organism: Kryptolebias marmoratus; assembly: GCF_001649575.2. NCBI lineage: Eukaryota > Metazoa > Chordata > Actinopteri > Cyprinodontiformes > Rivulidae > Kryptolebias > Kryptolebias marmoratus. The sequence continues at coordinate 11,504,798 of NC_051432.1, forward strand.
AGTTTAGGCTGAAAGTCACTAATTTCTTCGAGTGTCATCGAGTCAACTCGGCGTGGGAAAAAGGCCAACAAATTGTGTAAAAACAGATCAGCTCTATCAGCAACAGTGACAATGGAAGGTGAGTGGCTCCATTTTTAGTGAGTGACATTTCCTGACATTTAGTGGTTTTATGCCACATGCTAAAATCCACAATTACCACAGCTGATGGAAAGGTCGGCTTGAAAAGACGTGCAAAGGGTTGATATTTAACATCATGCAAACGGGAGAACAAAACATTTAAATGACAGGCGGTGTTGTGCGGTAGTTTGGTTCTAACAGAGATGCCTCCAGGTCTAAAATTCATCACGATGGTTTATAACTTTATTAAGGACAACGTGGTGAGCAGCTTCAGAAGAATTGGCAACCAAAAAGAAGATGAAAGGCAAAAAAACCCCAATAAGAACACAGGAACTAATTCAACATCAGAAGGAGCACACAGCTTCTACTAAAAACATGCACTTGGTAACGTATAAATCATAGAGCAGGGAGGAAAAAAGGCAAAGATGAGATATAAAGCCACTCAAAATCAATCTTAGCTGCAAACTTATGTAGTCGTTTTGGTTTGTGACACCCTGGAACTGTGTTTATCTAAGACTACTGCAGTGAAAGTGACACATTTCCAACCTGCGTACTGCATTTCACTGAGAACCTCGCCGAACCAGAAACCCGTTCTAAGGTTTCGAGACCTGCTGGTTGTTTCGGAGCACACGTTTTTGCCCTCGATTACGCGACCCTATACACAACCATGGGAGTGTAGTTTTTGCGGTGGCTTTTGGCCGCCCACAGGAACAGAGCGGCTGCCATCATCTGCAAAGGGAACGAGATGAGGGCGAGGTAGAGGGACCAGCCCATCGATCCCTCGACCCCTTTGGGAAGTGGGTACGTCTTCTCGAGCAAATCCACACCCACCCGGAAACAGCAGATGGTGCCCAGGGAGCACAGACCTGATGAGCAGAGAGGAAAGAGATTCAGCTTTAATCCAGCAGCCAGTCATCACTGCAGGTAAATACAAGAACCCACTTTTTTTTTAATTCAGCAGCTCTGTGCACATTTGACTCAAGAGCTTGATATAAACAGATATGGGCTATCTGTTTCTTCGTTCATCTGTTGGGCACAAAAAGGAAAAACAGGGAGCAAATAAACGGAGCAGAACCTCTGCTGCTGTCTTTACTTATTTTCTCTGTCTTCCTTCCAATAGAAGCCCCACCCGGACCGATCAATCTGTGTTTGTCTGCGTCTCTTTCCTGTCCTCTCTAACCCGAGCCGGTTGAAGCAGATGGCCGCTCGTCCTGAGCCTGGTTCTGGTTCTGGTTCTGCTGGAGGGTTCTTCCTGTTGAAAGAGAGTCGTTCCTTCCCACTGTCACCTCTGTGCTGCTCAGGATGGGAGACTCCGACGAAGGGAAGCTTCAACGCAATCTGCTGGCTTCCTTAGATAAATAACTTTTGCTGACTGGCTTTTTATGATGCATGTGAATGTTTTTGTACAGAGGTCTGAGACGACTTTGGTTGAGACTTGACGTTATTTAAATGCACTGAATTAAATTGAAAAACCCCACAATCAGGTTTTTAATCCTTGCTGCATCAAGCTTAAAAAGTCTCCAAGCTGTGTCAACAAAGTACAAAAGGTCTAAATACTTATGTAATTATGATATTTAAAGTTGTTTTTCTATCTTTAACACATTTAACTAACGTCATAAAATCCTGTTTCCACTTTGTCGTTATGGGATATTAAGAATTGATTAATAGGAGCACTGAGCTGCAAACAACAAGAAGGGTCTAAATACTTTTTAAACACTCTGTGTAATTGTACAGTAGAGATCTGGAAGTTCCCCCTGCTGGCGGGGGTGTGTGTTGTGTTTGGTGGAGAGCTCTTCCCTGGTATCAGTTGGATCAACTCATCGTTTGTGTCCCGAACCGAGTTTTATTTAAGAAATATTTATATCTGACCATATTTACCTCAATCACTGGTAGGTGATTAGAAAATTATGCTCACTCACATTGAAAGATTTAAGGTGGACCTGTTACGCTGTTTTTTTGTTGTTTTTTTTAAAATCAGACTTATGATTGATTTCTGACACACAAAACAAACCACATTAGTGATGAAAAGTAAGTATGTAAAATATATACAGGTCATGCGTGACCTTTGACTCCAATGAAGATGCTGCAAAAACAGGAAATCCATTTCATTTGTTTTATTTATTTTTACCACCCTTAACTCCTGTGCGTCCATGTCCAGATGTCCCGGGGTGAGAGGTGGCTTCACCCTGGACGGGTTGACGTGGACGAGCGAATAAATCCGTTTGTTTCATATCCCCTTATTTAGGGGACCACATGTCATGTTTGTTAGACGTAATAAATCATACATTGGGAACAACATACAATTTGATATCATAAAGGTATTAAATAAATTTTATTATTTTTATTATGGGGAAAACCGGAGTACCCGGGGGAAACCCATAGATGTGCATGGACAACATTAAATCTCTTTCAACTTTACCAAACACTCATTCAAATGTTGTTTTTTTTAAATGTTTTTCTTTTTCTGAACGCCCACTTAAAGAACATCGACTTTACAGCAGCGCCTGCAGGACATGGCTTTGCAGGCAGACTTGAAGAACCTTACGACGGCACAGGGTTCTGCCGAGACGCGTTGCTTGAAAAGGCCTGCGATAATCTCTCCCGGCAAGGGCTGCTCCGGGTCCTCGCACAACGAGGTGATGATCTGCGGAGAGCGGGTAAATTTGCGCAGGTCTCTGTAAATTTTCTCGTCCAGCTCTTTGAACTTTTCCGCAGGGATCTGAAAGCCGACCCTCTCCACTTCAGCCCAGATTCTGTCATGCAGACACTTGCTGAGAACCTCAAAGTTGTCCTTGGTGCACGTCATTTTTCCTTTGTTAAAAATCCGCAAAATCGGGGTCTTCACTAGGACGCTGACAGACATGTGGCACCGCTCCGCCTTAGCTTTTCGCTTTTCATCAAATTTGGTGTTTGGCCTTAAACGAGTTGTCACAGGTTCCTTGATCACCTCAGAGTCCTCATTTTTAACCAATTCAGGACTTGGATTGGGAACACTTGATTGTTTCTCTTGAAACGTAGTGTTAAGTTTGCGGAACTCCGGCGTTTTTTCAGAAGAGCTGAAAAATCTAAAGATGAAGGGTTTCCTTGACATTTGCTTTTTAAAAGAGATGGAAACCATTTCATCGAGTAAATTCTGTTTAAGACCCATGCACATCAGAGCAATCATCTCGGGCCGGTCCGCAAATTTGCAAAGGTCTTTGTAAATAGCTTTTTCAAGGTTTTTAAACCTCCCTGGGGCGATGCTGAAACCGCTCTCCTCCACTTCAGCCCAGATCTTGCTGTAAAGTCGATTCCTGAGGGCGTCAAAGTTCCCTGGCGGGCAAATCTGATTGGACTTTTTATACATAAGGAGAATCAATTTCTCAACAAGTGTGGTCACAGAATTTCTGCAGATTTCTTCTTTCTCAGATCTCAAACCAGACTCTGAAAACCTTTTCGGGGATTTCAGAGTTTCGTCTGTGTGATCTTCCAAACTCTCCCTCCCATCTGCGGTTTGTGGACTCGGGACAGGTTCCTGAACGGTTTTAGGGACTAAAGTGTCCTCACAGCCGTCGAAATTAATGTATTTTTCCTCAAATCCTTCGTCACAGTTTGTGTCTTGATTTGCAGACTGGAGACGATCATTAACTTCCACAAAAGCCTCTGAAACGGTTTCCCCACTCTCCTCGGAAACTGTTTGAAGGCTTCTTATTTTGTTGTCGACAATTTCCTCTATCACTCCTCCAAACTCCGACAACAGACACGCCATGATACACTTGGCCTCTTCGGCAACTTTACCATAAATCAGACTCTTCCACTGGCTCTGTGTGATGCTGTCCAAACGCTGTTCAATCAGCGGCTGAACTGCTTCCAGATAAATGTCCAGCGGCTTCTCCGCCTGTGAAACGCCTTTTGGCATTTTAGGAATGGCACCAAAGAGGATTTCTTGATGTTTTTTGATCTTAATCTTGAGAACTTTTACGATCACATCATGAAAAACAGAAAGGAGATCTAACACGGTTGTCTGAAAACACGCTCCCGTGCTGTCAGACATCACTTTTTCCCACTGGTCGTCTGGGATCCTTTGCAGACGTGGTTCTATCAGTGGATAAATAAGCTCCACTGTGACATCCAGCGGCACCTTTTGTGCCTGTGAACTGGTAGATGGCTCCATGTTAAATTCTGCTTTCGTAGACAAACAAAAAGTGTGTCCCAATTCAGCGGCTGCATCCTTCGAAGGACCCGGCCTACCCGGTATATGTAGGCCAGGTCCTTCGAAGACCGGGTAGACAGGAAGTCAGCGGTTGTGAATTGAGACGGTCTAGCCTTCAGATTTATCTCGGAGTACGTCCTGTCGCAGTTGTTTTCTATCTGACACACATTTATCGCAAAAAAATCATCTCAGTTTTCAAACTCCGGTAAATCATGCCGTGGCAACTATAATTCATCAGAACAACACCACAGCCTTCAAACTCTAACAGGAGACTCAAATGTTGCTCGTTACCTAATGTGTGGATTAAACTGAGGATAATTAAAAAAAACCCAACAGGATACAGGTCAAGGCCAGTCCTTTTGATTGACAGGCTTCTGTGAGGGTTAATATTTTCATAAACTCTTTATGAATCTGCAGAGACTGCACTGAAAATGATATGCTGAAAGGGAATACAGGGGCCGCGTTCCACTCACCTGCGAGAAAGTGGAGCACTCCGACGCCCAAAGTTGGGGTGAAGCTGCGGCACAGGCAGGCACAGACCCCCACAAGACCACTGAGAAACACCAGGGCCAGTGACACCAAGGGCAGGAGGAACTGGAACCTCCACAGGTCTGCATAAAACACAATAATTGAGATGATGCGTATGCAGATGATAAGTTTCTCCATTTCAAGTTCATACCTCATAACACCGAGTAGGATTTAAACACAGCGTGTGCAAAACATTTAAAAACTACATGCATCTGAAAACGGTTAAAAAACAAAGTAACCAACGATGTGGTAATAGTGTTTAGCATAGGTCAAATAATTTATTGCATATACATTGGCTATAAACGGAACAATTCAAGAAGACAGCGTCACACAAGTAAATGTGGTAAATGTTATGCAACATGATGCAAACTCGTTTTTTAGTGGTTCACAGCAGGCAGCAACATTATGACGTGAAAGAAAGAAATAAACCCAACAACCAGTTCTATGTATTTTTCTCAATAAGACACAACAATCACTTCAATGTTAACGTTGCATGTTTCTCAAGAACTCTCCTAACACGAGTGGAGATGGACTCACATGTTCTCAGCAGATCTTCCTTTTCAGAAAGTTGGTACTTTGTTTCGAATTGCTGAGAAAGGGTGAAGCTCACACAGCTGGTCTCCATCTTGGGCTCTAAAGTGAAACAAAGACAACACAAATCTAGCTGAGCTGCTTGCATCAAATATAATTGTTGCATGAATGAAAACAATGTGAAACAGGGCCAGGCACCTTCATGAGAGACACTCTCTCTTTTCGCACATCGGTAGGGTCTCATCGGCAGAAAAGAAAAAAGTTGTCTTTATGAAGCCAGCTATCTTCCCTTTAAGCGTTTCACACTTATCAGAAGCAGCTCTAGATCTCAGCATTAAAATTTAAAAGACAAGCTCAATGTGACACATCTCCTAACGGTACAAGTCAGCGTTTGTTTGTAAATTCAGATGCTGTCAAACCAGCAATTCAGTTTCGTCTCACGTTATTCTGCCTCCAGAATAACTCACTCTTCAGTGAGTCTCTTATCCTACAGAGGGACAAACTGTGACACTTAGACTGCAGGCTGGTTGGACCGGATCTTTACGTGACAGCTATTGTTGCTAGATGCAGGGGAGTCTCTCTATGGGATGGGAGGCTCACTGGAAAGGAAACTGTAAGACATCTTGGACTTCGAATACCTACAGCGCTGAAGCCAGAGAACTTCATAGAGGTGGCCGAGCCAAGACCCTCACTGGAGCAGCACAGGAAATCAAGAATTGTTGTTTTCTCTAGTTAGAAAAATCACTACAGGATATGTAGTTGTCATTTAGGTCACTCACTCGTTTGATTCTTAGTCATTCAACCAGGTTATAATCATCACTAGCTTTTATTGCTTACAGAAATTAAACTTCCATGTAAATGCCCACTCAGATCTTTACATTTTCTCCGATGTCCTGTTTTAGGGCAAACAGATCCAATACAAACCATAGCGCTGCGGTCACTGAGGGACTGTGGTTGGCATATTGTAAACTACCTTGACATCCTGTAGGATGAGTGCACTCTGAGGGCTGTGCTCTGGATTCATTGTCTGGAGGCAGAACATCTGTTGATTAAGACACTAGTTAATATCTGTATTATCTTACCATGTTCTATAGGGAAAAAAAGATCATTATTTATAGGCCTCTAAAGATGGCTTTAAACATAATTACAGTTTCTATTACAAGGCAGATTTTATTCTCTCCACTTGAGCTGTTTACTACTGGAGCATCTGATTAGGATGCAACAATAAAGAGAACCCACTTTCATGTGTTTTTTTATTTTTTAATCAACAATGGCTCAGAATTGAGGAATGAAAGTGATTTATTTGCAGCAAATTACTCTGCAACAAGCCTTTAGTACAAAGGGGTTTAAATATATATATTTCTCGAGTCATTATAACTGAGAGCTGGAAAACTCAACTCTGGTCTGAACAGAAAAGATATCAATCTGTACATTTATACTTGGGGATGATTAATCGTGCTTATGTATTCACTGGTCATGCAGACATATTACTCATAATTTATATTGGAAATAGAGTACAAAACCTTAAAATGGAACTAAGGAAGTATGTGGGTGTGTGCTGCTGCAGATATGCTGTTGTTTTCTGCCCACATGTAATGATTCAAGCAGTCTGATGTGCTTTCACAACACAGCTTGACTAACTTGCCTTGCACCAAAAATAGAATCAGTATCAGTTTAATTTTATTATCTAAAAAATAATAATGCACTATCACTAGACTGATTTTGTGCAGGTGAGGTGAGGATTCCCAACCTCAGCTATGACCATGATTTACACATTTTAACCAGCAGCAACCATCAACATGTAAGGAAATACTAGACCAAGTGTCCCCCGCCTTCTCTCATTGTTGGAAATTGAAGCCAACGGGACCCAGTTAATGGGAGCTGCCATGTTGTATTTTTCCTTCTTTCCTCTTTTTTTTTTAGAACCAGAATCTAGGGACTAGGGATGTGGGGGTTTAAGTCCCACATATTCCCCCACACACAATCATGGTGAACCTAAAACTTGCACCGGAACCATCTTGTGAGGCCGTTGGACCCGCTCCAGCTTCAACATCCAGGCTCTCATACGGTGTCTAGTGTTTCCTTACATGTCGATGGCAGCAACTGGTAAACAAACAGATTTGCCAGTAAAATTCAACCTCAAACAAAACAGGGTGGGCATCCCATGGACGAGGCGGCACAGGTGTATTATTTCTTACAGACCTGATGAGCTGTCTGGCTGGATACACCTCCACCACAGTCCCAGAGTGCCGTTCAGGTCGAACATGGCTTTACTGTAGATCTTCTCCTCACATTCGCTGTTCTTGAACTCGGTCATCTGTGACTGGTTGACAGGTTCGGTTGGCGGGCTGCTGTACTGGAACCAGTACTGAGTTCCCATAGCCACAGAGAGGTAGACAGTGGCCAGCAGGCTCAGAACTGAACCGATGACCAGAGCTGTGGCATACCGATTGTCCACCATGGTTTGGACGAAGACTGCAGCTTGTTTAGGGACCTTACTCACAGAAAACCAAAAAATATATACACTCTGTATTCAGTGTGGGTCGTTTAGTTACAAAAATGTCCACTTGTTTAGGCACCAGATCATGTTGTTAAGCGCTGTCGGCTGGCAGGAATACAACATCCAGGTTTTTATAAACTTTATTCCGCCCAGCTGTTGCATTTGAAGGTCTGTCCCAAAACACAGACAGAGGCTAGGACCTGTCGACAAGTCAAAACATGCACACAGTTATTGGTAACTTGGCTATAAGCAGTCAGTTTTACCACTAATCTGTGGCCAGTAAGCTGCAACCTGTATATGCGTAAAGCTTTTAGTTAGAAATGTTTTGCTTTAAAAAGTTAACTGGGTTTCCGGAAACCTAAAGAAGTTAGCAGACTCTTAGCTAGCTAGCTAGCGCTTATCGCTAGGTAATGAAAGCTGTATAATTATTGACACATTTAACTAAAAGATTAGTTTAAAATCTTTTGTATTAATTTTAAAACCTCCCAGACGAAGTAAACTTGCTTCTAATAACCTTATTTCCCTAGCTAATTTCACTTACATCAGGGCATCGTCTCCTTCTTCTTCTTGTTTAAAGGTGTTTTGTCCCCGATGTCTTTGAGCATCACCGCCCCCTACTGGACAGAGGAGAGAACTTTTGGAAGTAAAAAACACATCTAAAATAGAGCTTGTTTTTCAGCAAAGCTGCTAAAAGACAAATATTAAAAGCTAAAACTGTTCACGTGTCTGTCTGCATGATGATGATGCACATAGTTACAAGAACAACAGATAAATATCACAGTGGGGGACACTGAAATACCAGTAAATTACATTTTTATTGTGTGTGTTAAAAGGCACATGCTTGAAAAGTATTAAATTAGATTCAGTGTTCAGTGCAAACCTTTCTGAATGAACAAAAGCTCCGGACTCAAGACTTCTTCAGTTGTATGATTTCAACATTTTTCCCTAATGAGGGTTTAACATAAAAAAAGACGTTCCCTGAAATACACAGTGGGATGAATTGGCTTTTAGTGCCAACAATCCCTTTAGGAGGAGGCGAGAAGAAGCTGTAAAAAGATTGTCGCACAGATCCAGTGAGGTAGGAAAAAACGAATATAACACTAGAATTTGAGGGTAAATTGACAATGAATCCCCTAAATTAACCTATTTTTACATAAGATTGTTTAAAATAAAATCAGGCACACATTGAGTTCACAAAACAAGAGCTGATTTAAGGCCAGTACACCAACGAGTCTAAAGTGCAAATTGATTCCCTTTGTGCAGCCGAGTGTTTCCCTTCCCATCACAGTAAATCCTCTTTGACAAGCAGTCGTCTGTGGCGACTGGATTCAGAGTGGACCGTTGCGTTCAGGATCGGGGTGTCCGTGAACTCCACAGTGCACGGCTGGGAGCCACACGGGGCCCCTTCCAGCTCCAGGACGGTCACGTTGTTGGGGGCGGAGGTGCTGAGGATGTTGGCTGGGACAAAGAGGGTGACCTGAGGGCCTCGAGCTGGCCAGTAACGCCCCAAATTAAAGCCGTTAATCCAGATCTGCCCCTAAAAAAAAAAAAAAAAAAAACACAGAAAAATTTAGAAATTAAATATATGTAGGAGATAAAAAAAAACACATGCAAAAAGACAAATGATGGAAGAAAATGATAAATATAAATCAGCAACTTCTCATTTACATCTTGCTCATTTTAAAATAGGAATTATAATGCCTTTTGAAAATTTTTATAACAAAGCTGTATTTTATTTTATGTCGCTTACAAAGTCTGGCATGTCAGAAATAATTAAAGTTCCCTCCCCCCAAAATTATTTTATACACTAAATTCTTTAAAAGTTTTTTAGCCTAAGTGACAGATTTAGATACTGTATACTAACCTAAATTAAATGACCTTATACTTTGAAGTGGGATTCTGTGCAAATGTTATGAACAAACAGTATCTTACCTGTTGTAGATAGCTGTTTGAACAACCTCAGTTTGGAGAAATAAGGATTTAATTCTGACCAGACTGATGAGCTAACAGCTCATCTGATCAGGACTAAGACTAAAGCGGATTGTTGCTACCATAAAAGTATTTCAAAGCATTTCAGTTTACTTTGCCGTCATTTTCACATTTCATTGCTATTTACATCAAACTCTGTGGTCATTAGCATGCACAAGTAGCATTAGCAGCAGCTAGCTGTAGCACTTGCTGCAGGAATATCAGGACATTTATACCAAAATAACTGTGTAATGTAAAATTAACAGCAGTGTAAAAGTTTATTAAATAGCGTTCACATGGATCTCTACAAAGTTTTTTGCGATTCAAGTTGTTTTAAGATGGCAGCAACCCACTTCGGTCTTGGTTTTGCTCAAACTAGCCATTAGCTCATCAATCTGGTCAGAATTTAACTCCATTTCTTCCAACTGAGGCCGTTCAAAAAGCTACCTACGACAGGTAAGATATTATTGTTCATAACACCTGCACAGAACGCATCACTTTCATAAAGTTCACCCTAAAAAAAGTCTGTTCTATTAAAAAACAAACCTTTAGCACAATATCATTGTGGCTAATGATGAATTTTCTTTTCCTATTCCATTTAATTCACCAAACATGTAGCGCGGTTTCTCTCCAGCTCGTCTGTGTTTTCGTAAAGACTGAAACATACAATCAGGTGCCATGCGGGTCACGTGCCTTTGTCCAGTTGGGCAGTTTGATGTAGGTGTCCTGAGGGAGGTCTGGGATCCCGTCAGGGATTATAAAGCTGCCCACATAGAAGGCTGGAAGAGACAGAGCAGCAGGCTGAGGTGGTTCTGTCCCAGTATGTCCGCTACGTCCGAGCAGGCCCTGGCTGATGGCTTCATCGATGCTGAGACTGTACATCGTCCAGCCGGAGAGGGGGACTGCCCCCAGAGTCAGATTGGTCACCAAACCCTGGGAGAGGAAAACCAGCAACAAATCTTCTAAATGATTCCAAACATCAGTCTGACGGAGTTGAAACGATGAATTTTAGCCGTAAATAAAACCTTGAAGTCATTGATGTCCCTCCCGTAGTTGATTCGGCCCATGTTCTCCACCAGGACGTCCACCTGACTGCCAGCAGTCCCAGTCACATTGATGGTTAGGACTTTGTTCCTCTCAAGGATCCCTACAGCCGACTGGAGAAAAGAAAAGAAAAAAAATAAATACCTGAGAAATGCAGCCACTTTGTGAAGCGATGGCTGGGGTTACATCAGGTCAGATGGAGAGCTGCTCTGCTGTGAACAGTTGGGTGACTGTCAGTTTTTTTTTGTTTTCAGCTAACAGTGCTTTTATATCTGTGAAAATGTGCTCAGAAACGAAAACATTTGTAGTTCTGAAATTCTAAATGTATTTATTTATTTTATATTTATTGTCCACAGCTGAAGGCGGAGCAATAATGTTTTTGCCTGTGTCTGTTTGTCTGTCTGTTAGCAAAATATCTCATGAATCACTGAACGGATTTCGTAAAACCCTAAGAAAGTAACGACTGGATGTACATCTACCTCTGATTAACTGATGGAGTCCACCCAATGCCAGATGGCCGCCACAGCTAATTTACTTTTGCCTACACAAAAATGGCTACAAGTCAATGAATTTTACACGTTCTGAGCTAAAATCTGATGTGGTAGTAGATGACAGTTATTTACAGCACACACCCCAAACACTAACAAATCCTGCAAGATCAGGTGACATCTTGCAATCTGGCATATGAGACAGAGCAATGATTCTCAAAGTTGGGGTCGGGACCCCAATGTGGGTCACCCAACACCAAGTAGGCGTCCTTAGATAATCACCTGATATCAACCAGCAATTAAAAAACTAGTTTTTATGATATATTTGCACTAAAACTGTGAGAGAGAATTGAAATACAAATCATAAATTGATTTAAAAAAAATAGCATAATGGATGTTAGGACTGTTTGTGTAGTCATTATGCTCTTATTTAATAGGGTCATTACCATTTTGGGATGTTTAAACAGCCAACAGATGGGGTCACACACCTTTGTCACTATTAATTTATGGGTCAAAAGCTGAAAAGTTTGGGAAGCACTGAGATAGAGGATAATGTTCACTTCCAAGTTTGACCAAAACTGCAGCAACTCCATCATTTCTAATCGTAAGACGATCTGAAGCATGAAAGGTGGCGAGTGATCTGCATTCCTTCAAGGAACGTTAGGTCTTTAGTTACTCAGTATATTTGAGAATAAAAGGTTTAAACTGTTGGACTCCATATCTAGTTCCTGAAATTTTACAAACCCCGTTCAGTTTAGGAGGACGTAAAGGACACATTTGTACTTCCGGTCTGTGCTGTAAAACCACAACTCAGAAGTTTCAGAAAATCCAGTTCAGCTGCAAAACACATCAGATACAGCACCTAAAAAGAAATTTGCAAACGACAGAATCCAGTCCTGATGTTATGTAGAAGTGCATACACACTTAAAACCTCTTTAACAAAGTAGATTTGCACACAAGTTTGAAACAAAGACGTTGCTCGAGTCGGGATATGAGGTCTGATGATGGCGAGCGAGACTCACCCCGCCCACGGACACATACGCCCTGTCGTGGACCCCGTTCAGCGGCGAGGACAGAGGAGTGGGCTCGCTGCAGTTTACGGGCAAAGTCGTCCTGTAGAGGACAAACCCAAATGCCTGGAGGACCGACAGAAATCCATGAATGACAGGAAACACATTATTGTTAAAAGAAGAACACCAAGAAACCGACTGAAGGATACCTGATTCAAATCTATGAAGGTCTGTGGATACGGGCTCTTCACAGGACCGGAAAAAGACAGCGTCTCCACGGCGTCTGACACGGTCTGCAGCTGCAGGGGACCAGAAACGACATTTCATTAGCAATTCTTCATGATCTGAAACATAAACTGACTGTAACTATATAAAGTTAAATATTTTCAGGAGCTAAATCAGACGAACGTAAAGTCATGTAACTTTTTACCTTCTTCATTTTAACAGCACCGTATGCAAACTTTGGCGTTGATGGTGGAACTGGTCCCTCTGGTATTTTATTGTACTATTTTGAAAAGACAAACATTATTCCAGACAACACCGATATAATTAAAATACTCCTAAAATCATATTTTTTAAGGAATCTTAAACAAATCCATATCGCCTGCTGCCTAGCATGCAAACGTTTTAAACAAAAATCTCACGTGATCCGTTAGAGCTCAGAGTATTTGATGGGAATGATGCTCATCTACTACCATGCCAAATTGTAGCTGAAAAATCTGCAAAGTTGGCTGAGTTTTAGCCTTTTTTAGTCGATTAGCCGCAACAGCCATCTTGAATCTAGTTGACTCCAAAATTGAATCAGTTGTCGTCGTACATCCAGTCATTACTTCCTGAAAGTTTCACTGAAATCTGCCCACGGAGCTCATGAGATATTTTGCTAACAGACATACAGACAAATAAGCACACAGACAGGTAATTGCAAGCCCTTCACGGCAGCAGGCGATAACGCTTTACACACTGTTAGAGTTCCTTTTTAAAGTGGTTCTTCTCACCATGCTGATGACGTCTCGGATGGCGAAGTATTTCTCCGTGAGGTCTCCCGCCTCCGTGAGCGGAGCGTCGTAGTCGTAGCTCGTGGGCTGAGCGCCGTACGGCGAGTTGGCACCTGGGAGCGTGGAGACACGGGTCGGGTCAGGCGGGGCAAATACTTACCTTTTCATTTTATTATGCATACTTTAAAAAAAAAAAAAAAAAGGTCCACTCACCGTTCCAGTATCCAAAGTTGGTTCCACCAATGAACATGTACCTGTGCGTTGAGGCAAAGCAGAAAGGGGTTCAGAAAACGCTGACCCTGAAGCCACCATCTGTGACGTTTCACCGCATGCAGCCATTTTCTACTGAATTTTACAAGTGCTTTTTTTTTAACTCTTCTGCTTTTACACCAATATCCCATTAATACCAACCTGTTGTTGGAACCTCTCTGTATCTGTTTGGTAACACATAACACAGACCTTCCTCCACTCAATGTCAGACAAATAACTCAAAATAACTAAAATATCACAGATTTAAAATATGAAACAGATTTTCCAAAACCAAAACACTCCTCTGTACACAGTAACGGTAAGGGCTCATGATCCACCGATTTCACATCATTTATAGGAGTAAAATATGTTTCTGTTACAAGTAGTTTTTTTAGTTTCTTTGTTTTACATCATATAAATAAACCAAATAAATGATCGAGCCATAACATTACGACCATCTGCCAAATTCATGAGCACTTCACCATTTTGAAGCCATAAAAGCGCCGATCAGTTCTGGTGGGGACAAACATTTAGGGGTGTTCTCAAATCTCTACAACTAACGCATTAAAGAGAGAGTTCAGATCTTTTTGAAGTGGGGTTCTGTGAAAAGGTTATGAACAATTAGCATCTTACCTGTTGTAGATAAGTCTGAACAGCCTCCATTTGAAGAAATAGTTTAGTTCTGATTAGACTGACAAGTTAAGGGCTAGTCTGAGTGTGAATTATAGCCATCTGAAAACAACTCAGTGCAAAGATAGTTTGTAAGCACCATCACTGCATTACACAGTCATTTACATACAATTAGGGGTCATTTGCTGGAGCAAATAGCAGCATCAGCTAGCTGTAGCCCTTCTGGTGCAGCCTGAGGCACGTGCAGCAGGAATATCATCATATTCATGATGGAATAAATGTGTGATGCACAACTGAGGGCGACGTAAAGGTTGGTAAAAGAGCGTTCACGAGAGCCATCATCTGCACACATCAGTGCGCCTGAACTCGTCTGCGGACTCACAAGTTGACATTTGCTCCCACAGACAGAATCTGGCTGAGCGATTTGGCCACTAAAGCAGACGACACGACGGAGTGACGGGACCCCCAGTGGTCTAGCCAACCGGTGTAAAACTCGGAGTTCACCTGTAATGAAAGAAGCAGCTTAATATTTTATTCATGCATCGTATAATTAAAGCTTAATTAAAGGCCTAGCATCTCTTGAGGAAACACACATCGTCTGCCGGCTGTCATGCCAGAGTTTTAGATCCTCGTATTTGAAAAATGAGTCGTAGCCACTTTGGTTAAACCTTGAAAGTAACATTAATCTCATGCGAGATCTCGCAAAATGTCACACTCAGAGTATGTGTCGTGAATGACTCTCAGCTACTCCCACATCAAATTTTAGCTCAATATGTGTAAAACTTACTGAGTTATAGCCAAGTTTGTGTTGGCCACTGTTGATTAGCTGTGGCAGCCATCTTGTTTTGGACCGGCTCCAAAAGTAAATGCGTTGTAGATATACACTCAAGAGTTACTTTCTTAAAGTTTCATCAAAATCTGTCCAGTGGTTCAGAACATATTTTGCTAACAGACAAACAGGGTTTACACCTACAGTTATTGTTGAAATTTTAGGCAAAAATCTTGTGCAGGGAGTTGATCTTGGATTATGTGTTGCGAATGAAGCTCAGCTATAGCCACGCAAAAATTTTTAGCCCAATATCTTTAAAACTGACTGAGTTATAGTGACTTTTGTGTTTTTTAAGGTCAGTTGGTCATGGCAGCCATCTTGAATCAGTTTGGCTCTAAATGTTAATCAGTTCTAGACGCACACCCAATGATTGATTTCTGCAAGTTTCATTAAAATTTGTCCAGTTGTTCAGGAGATATTTTGGCAACAGACAGACAGACACACCCAAGAGAAAACTTGATCGCCTGCCGGGCGATAAAAACTGCTCAGAGGAAGAAGCTTACCAAAGGTCCATTAGGTTCAGCGTGTCGCTGTGCATCGAAGGCAGCGGTTATATTTGCCCCTGGCGGAGAGAGAAGGCAGAAATGAGCGTGCATTTGTTTGCGCGAACTCCTCGTGACGTCTGACTAATCTGAAACGTGACATGGCGACAATCCTGGACGGGGAACGAGACGCCAAAGCCTCAATTTCAAATCTACGCTAAACTGGTTTTTCTACATGCGCACGGCTCTCCGCGTTTTTTCCCGTTCAGTTTACGGGACTTGGTGCCTGACGTGTGACTCTTTCCTAAAATCGAACAAACGGTGAGCGACGCTCACCAGGCCCGAAGTCTACGGTGGCGTACAGCCCCTGTAACGAGCCACACTTGAGGAAGTTCAGCCCTGCGCCGTCCGTGGTGAACAGCACCACCTCGTCGCCCAGGTGGGACCTGAACAGCTGGGTCAGGTGGCGCATGTAGTTGTAGTCGCAGGTGAAGTAGCTGCCGTATTCATTCTCCACCTGCAAATAAAACGAACGGGTGAGGCGTTAGCCACGTTAGGGACAGAGTTATGGCCATTTCGGTCAAACCTTGTCTATAAAGTTTTGAACGATCTCCTGCATCTTTCAAAGTAAGTGTTGTGAATCGCTCTCAGCTATTACCACACCCGATTTTAGCTCAATATCTAAAAAACTGACCGACTTATAGCTTTTTCTGTGCTGGCTAAGATCAACTAGCTGCGGCGGCCATCTTGAATGAGGGTGACTCCACAATCTAACCAGTCACAGACGCTCATCCAATGATTACTTTCTGAGAGTTTCATTACTATCTGTCCAGATGTTCATGAGATATTTTGCTAACAGACAGACAGAGTTCACCGTAACAGTTAATGGCAAAATTTTAAAAATAAATATTGCAGTCAGTTAGTGCTCGGAGTACGTGTTGGGTATAATAATCAGCCACTATTTTGCTAAATTTGAGCTGAATATCTCTAAAAATGCAGCCATTTTAGCCATTTTTTGTGTTTCCTAAGATCAGTCGGCTGTGGCGTTCATCAAACCAATGATTACTTTCTGAGAGTTTCACTAAAATCTGTCCAGTGGTTCGTGAGCAGTTTCGCTAACGCTACAGACAAACAAACAGACGGGGCATATGTCCTTCCACTTTCGGCGGCGGGTGATACCAACTCCTGGTAGAGCCCACAGAAACGAGCCCAGACCCTCCACACCTACCTGTACAGTGATGATGGGCCCTCCGTTCTGATACAGGTACGGTTTCATCATCGGCAGCAACGTCCCCATCCATTTATCCACAGCTGCGATGTAATCTGGAACACACACACACACAAAGCACAGCGTTGTGGGTTTTCTGCAGCATGAGAAGCTGCTCACACCTCCGCCCCGTGTCTCTGCCGCTCACCTGGGTCAGACGATCGCAGCACCACGTTTTTCTTGTTGAGGAGCCAGGCTGGCAGACCGCCCTGACAATTAACACAAGCAGCAAAAACATTATCGTCTTGAAACAGTTTTAATGCTTTTTTTTTTTTTAAAAGTGCAGATTCATAGTATCCTGTGGATAGCGTATGTGTCAGGTCTCAACCTGAACGCTGGGCTGAGCGGGCAGGAAGTAATCCATCATGAGACAAAACCAGGTTTTATTTTGGCTGAACAGAATCACTGATCATCCCCAGGACTGTCTTTTAGTCCGCTGATTCAGACTACTCTCCAAGGATCATCTATTATCCTTTTTTTCCCTATTAAAATTTCTGAGTTCCGTGCTTTAAAACCTTTTAAAACCCAAAGTTAAACCATATTTACATGTCGCCTTGGCTCACCATGTCCCACTCCGCACATATGTACGGTCCCGGGCGAAGAATGACCACCAAACCGATGTCCTGAGCCAGCTTAAGGAAATATTCCAGGTCTCTGTCTCCGGTAAAATTATACTGACCCGGAAACGCTTCGTGGTAGTTCCAGGGAATGTAGCTGCAAAGTGATCAAAGAACCCAAGTCAGCCAAACAATTCATGGAATCTGAGAAGATAATGGTGAAACGTTGGCTCTGTTCACGTTCAGTGAGTCGGCTTCTAACAACAAAAACAAACAATTAAATCAATTAAAAGAGCCTAAACTCAAACTCAACAAAGTCGACCTCGTATCAAACCTACATCTGGATGGCGTTCAGTCCTGCCATGTACATTTTCAGCAGCCGGTCCTTCCAGTAGACCCGGGGGATCCTGCTGTAGTGGATGCTTCCTGATATGTAACGAAATGGTTGTCCGTCCTTAAGGAAGCAGTCGTTCTCATAGTCCAGGCTGAACGATGGAGACGCTCCGAGCTGCAGGTCAACACAGACTCAATGTATAAATATACATAATATCATTTTAAAAAAAATTTGAAAGCTGCCTTATTTTCTTTATGGTTTGCTTCTAAGGAGTCAGGCTTTTTAATGGCCTTTATCAATGTTTCTTCAGGCTTTCTAAAGGTTTTTAAAAGATCTACATTGCAACTTTTTCACTTCACTTAAACAGGAACAAAGGGTGGGGAAGTGTGAAATTCACACCGCTGCTGCACGTTGTCTTATCTGAATGTGGACAACATCAGGGGACATCAGGAGTCACGCTCCTCACCCCCTACTTCTCCACGACTGTGGTTGTGTGTCAGTACAACAGGGGTTCATCTTTTGGTTCAGGAGCCTTTTTCTGCCTGAATTATTTCAAAGTTTAAACAACAACTAATATCTCCACAGTGGTAGTGTTTGGGAACTGGGCTGAAATGACTGAAAAGCAGCCAAAGAAAACGGACCTTCTGTTTAAAAGAAGAAGAAGAAGAAGAAGAAGAAAAAACACTTTAAAAACTGCAAGAAAGACTGGCTCCGACAAGCAAAACATAAAGGAATGAAGGATGACTTAAGACTTTTGCACAGGACTGTAAAGGTTTTATGATTCACCCTCACATGACTCGGTGATGTGACAGCCAACTAAAAACACAGTTCTTTTAAATCAAAACGAGCAGTAGTTTCACCATAAAGGTTATTAAGCCAGAACTGAAGCTCTGTCAGCTTTTTTTAGACATCAGACTAAATTTTAGACCTTATAGATGACAGATTTAGATTCAGTAAAAAACAAGACCAGAATCCCAAACCCTGCCTTTGTTTTTTATGTTGGCAGATAAACCTGTAAAAACCAAACAAACTCTGATGTGTGCAGAGCTGAATGTGTGTCTGTATCCAGAAGCTCAGGCTCATGTGTACTCACAGACTGAGCAGACAGCAGCAGCAGCAGCAGGATGATGGTGAAGCGGATCAGAGGCATGATGGCTCCTCTCACGAAGCCGGCTCTCCTCTTTCAAACGCAGATGTTTCACCGAACCTCGTCCCGTTCGGCTTTAACACAAACACAGCCAGCTACGGCCCAGATCACTTCCCTGTGTGCATGTTTGTAATGACAGACATCATGAGGTGCGGAAGTGAAATCATGTGACTCGGTTGGGTGCAGTGGTTGCTTTTGGTCAGTAGGGGGCGGTGTTGCGCAGCATATTTACAGGATGAGGTTTGAATAATGACTGCCTTTTGAATAAAAGAATATTTTTAAAAATGTGCACATTAAAGAACTATTACCTTAGAACTATTTTTTATTTTATTTTATTTTTTCACGTATGTTGTGTGATTGCTGCGTCCGCATTCGCATTGTTTTCTTGTTTATATTTCCTTCTGGTTTTTTTTTTTAACTCAAATTACTTCTGCATATTTTGAGCCATTTTAACTATTCAAATATCAAAGTTTGAATAGTTAAAAGCTCGATCGGGAATTGTGTGCTATGATTTACTTTGCAAATTTCCCTTTTAAAAAAAAAGTTCACATAGAAATACATCAACATCAACATCTCTTCAGCTCCTTCTAAACATTGTTCTCTTTAAGATCTGTTTTGATAAACTGACTCTAATCCTGTGTTCTTATGCTCCATTTAGCTTTTAGCTACTGTTTTCGGTCATTTTAGCGGTCAGCTGCCATTTTGCTATTTATAGCTTTGCTTGTTTTTACTTTGTAGTTATTTTCCAGCTAATTTTAGCTTGTAGCTAATATCAATGACTTAAATACTAGCACTACTAGTATTACTAGTATATTAGTCATTGGCTAATATGCTCTTTAGATAATTTTAGCTATGGTTTGCTAATTGTAGCTTTCAACTGAAGTTTTGCAATTTTAAGAATTTAGCTACTATTTTGCTTATTATATCTTGCTACTACAGTTTGGGCATTTCAGCTTGTAGCTACAGTTTTACTAATATTACCTTTTAGCTTGTAGCTAGTGTTTAGCTGAGTTTAGCTTTTTGCAAATTAGCTCTTGAGGCTGTTAACTTTGAGCTATGATTTGCTAATTGAAGCTTTTAGCTACAATTTTGCAATTTTTAGGTTTTTGCTAATTTTGCTTTCTGTTCTGCTTGTTTTAACACCTTGGTTTCAGCTTCCTTAACTAGGTCCAGCGAAGTCACTCATTACTCACCAATCCCAATGCATTTTCAGCAGAAAATGCAAAATTTTCTAGCTACCATCCAGTTTTCTTTAAAGACTCAAATCAGGTTTTTAATTTCAGATTTAAGACATGGCTCTTTTATGGGTCCAGAAAGGTTTTCTTGAAGCCACTTCTACGTTTGGACAGGATGGTGAAGTTATTTGCATACATGAGACACCACAGTTTTTACTAGATACTGTGTAAAACCGAGCTCTTTATGTTTTTCATTTTCAAAAAACATCATAATTATTATCATTTGTTTTACCTGAACAGGTATAGGCTCAGTAAATACTCCATATAATTTGCATTATTTAGTAATGTTCATTAAAAAACATATTTGTGTAATAAATGATCATGCTCTGTCTAAGCATTAATTGAGCTGTTTTCGTGTATTTTTGAGGAACATTTGAAGCAATTTCTCCTCCGCGCCTGCAGGGGGCGACATCGCACCGCGCTGTTACTTTTCAGCTTCAACACCGGAAGCAGAGCAACGTACATAAACAGCGCTGGGACGTCAGGCTAGAAGTGGTCACACGTGGGTGCAGGAGTTCACTTTATTTAAGTGTCGTTGTTAGTTTTGTTCAGATAAATATGCCAAAGAGAAAGAAAGCCGCGGCAGAGGAAAACGTCGCTTCCGAAGCGGGAGAGGAGCCGGTCGAGAATCCGCCAGCGGAGGCCAGACGGACCCGGAGCGGCCGCACGGTGCGCCCTCCCGCCGCTCTGCTCGACTCCCAGCTCCCGGTGAGGACTCCCAGCAGAAGGACCAGGAGGTCGGTCCTCCAAGAGCTGCCGGCGGTGGAGGAACAAAACACGGAGGTCCCGGAGCGGAGACCCGAGAGTCCGGTCGAGAAACCCAGCCTGTCGTCGGAACCGGAGTCAGCAGAGCCGCCGAGGGAGGAGGAGGAGAAGGAAGAGGAGGCTCCTGCAGCGAAGCCAGATCCAATCCAGGGCGGCCAGGACCTCCAGATACCCAGAGCCGCTCCGGCAGAAACAGTACCCGAGGGTTCAAATACCATCCCGAAGAAGAAACCTCATCTGGAGCCAAGTGCCAAACAGATCCCGGTGGTTCCTTTGGGAAAACCCAAATCAGGAAGAGTGTGGAAGGACCGAAATAAGCAGAGGTAAACAATCACTGGATCATATGATAAACCTGAGCTCTTCCTGTCCGTACAATAAGCTGTCAGGAATCATTTCCTGAACCTGAGGTCCTACCTTGTTTAGAAATAAAAGCAGCCACTTCTATCTGTGTGTGTTAACCCTTTGTCTGCAGGTTCTCTGCCCTGGTCAGAGATAAGCCGCTCTGCTCCTCCTGGGAGAAGAAGATGCAGGCCAAGCGGGAGAAGGAGCTTGTGAAACAGTTTACCTCGAGGCTTAAAGAGGAGAAAGCTCAAATGAAAGAGGTAGTGTGTCCCGCATGTGCCAGACCAACCCTGCGTTCCTTCATGAAAGGTTCTGCTCCTGATCGCGCTTTCACTTGTGTTCCCAGGAAAAGAGGAAAAGGAGAGAGGAGAACCTGAAACGGCGCGAGGAGAACGAGCGCAGAGCGGAGATCGTTCAAGTGGTGCGTCCGCAGCTTTCACACAGACACGGTTCCACGCGTAGACATCCGGCGGTGGTCGCCGAGGTAGAAGTAAGATCGCTTTCAAGCACTGTTTAGAAATCTGTCTCGTTTGTCCCGCAGATCCGCAACACGTCGAAGATCAAGAGGATGAAGAAGAAGCACCTCAGGAAGATCGAGAAGCGAGACACGCTGGCTCTGCTGGAGAAGTCACAGAAGCAGAACGTGAAAACCAAGACACAGAAACACGTGGCGCAAGGTTCTACCACCTGACAATAAAATGCAGCCGTTCGGTATTCGTGCCTCCATGTTGCGTGTTGGGATGTCTTTCACCCGAACTTAAGAATCTTCTGAAAGGAAACAACAAACATACAGCAACTAGATTTTTTTAAATAAATGATTTAGAAAGGACTCTTCTTTAAGAAAAAATAGATATGGTTCTGTTGCAAAACGTTTCCTGAAATGAAATAATCAAATTACATTTTATTCAGTATGTGCTCGTTAATATAAAACACTTCAGACACAGATTCAGAGCAGCAGAACTGAATTAATTCACCCTCATTGAGTCTAAAGACGTGTTCTGGTAGTTAAATTTCGTCTAATGGACAACTGACAAGGCATAGTTTTCATCCTGAAAGTGACGTAATGTTTGTTAGTTTGGGATTAAATGAAGATGATTAAAAATTAGAAAAATAAATCACTGAATGAAGGGAAGCAGGTAAATCGAAGCCGTAACATCAGCTCAGATAATAAAATCTGTAAAGTTTGAGATTTATAGCTTTTTGACTCTGGTTCTCAAAAGTTACGGATGCACTTATATGTTCAGGTTAAATAACTTCATTGTTGTCCAGTTTAGACAGCTCACCGTCCAAACTTAAACAGGATTCTGTTGCATTTCTCTGCATCAGAAACAAGATAAATACAAATGAAATAGTTCAAAACAGGGTGACAAAGTTGCAGTGCAGAAATCCAATACATTTTATTTTTAAATACAAAAATATTCTAAAAAGTAAATTGTAAAACATTTTAAACCAATGCCAAGAACTGAATTAATATTAAACATGTACATTTAAAAAAAGATCATTTATAAAAAATAAGACACTTGAACTGTAACCATTTAGCCACAAGGTGGTGCTGTTTTCCCACATTTACCTCATAAAGGCAGATTTGTTTCATGTAGTCTCAGCCTAAAGTGATTCATTGTAATATTTACTAAAATCAGATCAAAATAAACATTTTTTTTCACCTGATTTCAAGTTTTGTTTTGTAAATTAGCAGCAGTCAAACACAACTAGTTTGGTTCCCAAACCTTTTAGATTCACACAATAAGGACTCGTGACCCCAAGTTTTGTACAAACTTTGCTAAAAAGTTAAATAAACAAGCAGCTTAAACTAGTACTACACTACCTCCACCCACGTACGGTGATTGTTTTTAGCCTTTGTAACAGTAACAGTAATAACATGCCATTGGCAATTATTTTTCAATTTTATTTGACTTCTGGAGATCATCTCTACATCTACAATTTAGTGTTTCTGGACCCCAACCTTTGGAACCACTCACTTAGACATTAAATTAAAATCTACATTTTTATACCAGCAGAACATGATAAGTGAATTTTATCACATTTTTTAAAAATTAAAATACTAGTAACAATTCAATTTTTGTGGATAATAAAGAATTGCATTCAGGTTTTATTTTAAATGTTTTGTTTGTGTTAAAAATAGTTTCTAACAAACTCAGACCCTTTGTCAAAGGAACTGCCTTTAAGTTGTTTATGGGTTTGATTTTTAGTGTGTGTGTGACTAAAATCAAAGTTATTAATGTTTCCTGAAGACTTGACATTTAGACTTTGTTATTAAGATGAAGTTTAGCAACTAAAACAAAACCTAGTGTTTAAACACAAGGTGGCAGTGTTACATCTTATTTAAAGCCTTATGAACTCATAAAACGTCATGAATCCTGAATTTACTGATAAAACATTTAAACGTAAACAAAAGTATACAGATGTTTTTACATCATTCAACTTTTACCTGTATACTTTAGAAACGATATGATACAACATATTCGTGTTTTCGTTCCATCTAAGTATCCACAGCTTGTATTTATTGTCAGTAAAATAATTCAAACGTACATTATTCATGTTTCATCCGATGGTCCTGACGTTTCTCCTTGAGAGGTCAAAGTCCTTCATGCAACAAAAACACAGAAAATCTTTCCAAAACTTGGAAATTTTATTTACAGTTCAAGTCAGTTACATGCAACATTTTCTGAAAATGAGTAAACATAAAATTAGCAAAAACAAAAAGGAAGAAAAGAAAATGCATATTATTTTATTTTTTCCAAAACAAAAAAAAAGAAAAAAAAGCAATATACAAAAATAGAGCTTACAAATACTGTACAGCAAATTGTCTCCAAAAATATTCTGCTGCAGAATTCTTAGTTTTACAAACAATGTCTGTGAACGTTCACAAACATAATCAGTGTTAAAAAAAAAATAATTAAATGGGTTGGAGGGAGGTTAGGAGGGTGGGAAAGGGGTGTTTGGACTAAAAGGTGTGTGTGTGTGTGTGTGAGAGCTACAGTGGAATAAATAAGACACCATAAGAACAGGATGAAGGTTCACTTTAACAAGGCAGTGATACAGATTACAGATCAGAAATGTCCCGGTTGCTCCAGCCAATCATGGAAAAACCTAATAAAACCCTCGGCTAACGAGGGGGAAACTTCCCTACATTTTCTGAAGTTTGTCAATAAAAGCGTAATTCGTCAAACTGCTGGAGCGCGCCGCTCGGCAGCAAATGGTAAAGGCGGCGCCGGGCCTCCCTGACAGCCTCAGCCGGTCGGCCTCCTTCTCTGGGTGTCGGTAAATATTTCATGTGAACCGGCGTTTCTGACTGTGGGTCTATTTATAAACAGCTCGCTCAGGAGCGACACTGACGTCAGCGATGATTTCAGCAGTGGGAAGACGTTATTACTGCACTCACGACCGACTCCAGTCCTTTAGCCTCTCCCCCCCTTCCTTCCTTCCTTTATTGGCTCAGACTTCTAACTCAGAACATGTCGTGTTAATTTGGCACTTGAGTCTCTCAGGGGGATCGGGAAGGCGTAACGTGGGAGAGAAAAACGGGGAAGCTCGCATGTGAAGGGGTCCACAAAGACGACGTCAAAGATGGCCGAACGGCAGCAAGAGGCAGCTGCCGGTAAAGTTTCATATAGAGGAGCACTTCTTGTGCTTTTTTACCTTTTCTCTAAATACACGAGTGATACTACCATTACATTTAACAACAGTGATGCAGCGCAGCATGCTTTCATGGTTGTCCTTCCTGTGTGATCCATCTGTGACCAGAACTGCGTTATAAGCAGTGGCGTTCTGGGGCAGGGAGTGAAGGAGGGTTTTTTTTTGGGAGGGTGAGATAATCCTATGGGGGAAGATGTGTCGTCTCAAGCTGTGAAACATCAGCAGGAGGAGACAAAGTCATGGAAACAGTCACAGCCTCTTCATAAGCCTACAGCACGTCACACGACAACGAGACCAAGGCCCTTCAGCTTGTTCTCTTTTTGTTCAACACAAGAGTTTTCTCATCGCAATTCGGCAAATAAGATACAGTTCAGTGCAGCTTCTTTGTCGCTGTGGCAGTTTTCTGTAACGTGGGTGCAAAGTAGTGTTAATAGTTGCCGTTCTGCGTTCAGCAGAGCCCGCGTTCGCCCGATGGGGAAAAATAACATTCAAAGCAGAGGTCAGAGCGACGGTTGCTTCCTGACACGCCGCGTTGCGTGGGGAAAACTCGCACTGATGATGTTAAAGGAAAGAAAAAAATGATGCCGAAGACACAATCAGCGACTTATCCGAGATGATTACGGAGGCGCGACTTTGAATCTCAACCCGTTTCCCTACAAGTTGGGACATAATTTCATTTACTTGAATGTCCTTTCACTATTAATTAATACATCTTTTGCAATCCAACCCTTTTACAGCTCATAAATACATAGGAAATTCTCAGTATAAATAATGTCCAGTGAGCTTTGTTGTGGTTTCTCTTCTCAAAGTGGGGTTTAGTCCCGTTTCCATCGGAATCACAGATTGTGCCTTTAAATAAAAATATTTAAATATGACCAACTATCTCCAACTTCTCCTACATCCATCATCGTGAAACATCCTGCGTAACACCAGTGGGAATAAATATCACTCTGTGGCTACAAGTTACTGATGTCAGCAAAAAAAACAAAGAAACTATTAATCACAGGCTCGAACTGAAAGGGAATTAAATGTTTTTCAGTCGGTAATATCTGAGGATGTGGCAGCTGTTTACATTCCTGTGGCTACAAGACAGAATGTGATATTTCTTAATCCGACAGCAAACAACGTCCTGTAGGACTACGACTGCGCATTAAGCATGAATAAATTGAACTTTATTTAAATCTAGGAATGAATGATATCCTGCAATAACCTGCAGTTTTAGAGCAGAGCTGCTACAGTGTCATTTTTTTACAAAGTGTTAGGAAATATTTCTATTTGAAGTCTTGGTTATTTGTAGCCACGGAAAAGCTATTTTTACCCCCCTCACTGATGTCACCAGGGAGATCCCATAATAAAGCTTTTTCAAAGCAGCAACAATAATTATTTTTTTTTAACTAAAAGCAGCTAACAAAAAAAACAACAAAACAAAACAAAAAAAAAAAGCAGGGTTCAGAGGAGATGTACGAGTGGCGCCGAACAAAAGCGCCGTGTACCGTACAGAAAGAGACACACAGAAGCGAAAGCGCCGGAATAGTGCGGCTGAAACAGCTGAACTGGGGCTGGCCGCGCGTCCGCGTGAATGGAAAAAAAAAAAAAAGCGCCGCTTCGGTCCGACCTGCTGACCACAGAGTTCTGCAGCTCCAGCTGTCGGCCCGGCAGATCTGCTGAGCTCCCCGCTGATGGCTGGACTCCGGGCTCCAATCCAAACAACCCGTTCTCTCAGAGCGGCAGTACCAGGAAGATGATGATAAATAATAATAATAATAATAAGAGTCAGTAATAAATAGATGTACTCTGTTAGGGTTGGGGGAAGAAATAAAAAAAGGAACAACAAAGCTGTCGGTACGCTTTAAGGAAGGAATTCAATCAGATTTGTTCCAAAAAACAAGAGTCAATCAGTTCCTTGCAGGATCTGTCATGTGACCTTCACAGTTCTGTTTTTAAAGGCTTGGCGTTTCTTGATCTTGAATTGTGTAAACCTTAATCTGAAGTGAGCCACGGTTACATTAAGAAGTTAAACAAACGAACAAAAATAATAAAAAAAAGAAAAGAAAGCAGCCGGCAGAGCGATGGAGAACCTCCGCGGTGGCCTCGGAGGTCTTCGGCGTGGCGGACCTGCGGGTCTTTGTTCTGTGACAAGAGTTTCGAGATGAAGCCGAGCGGCTCGGGCAGTAATACTGGTGCAGAAAGTTTCCTTTTTTTTTCTGCTGGAGAGATCCCGAATGGAAGAGACGGGAAAACAGCAACGACACCTGGAGAGAGGTGTACTTCCGTTTGTGTGATTTTTAAACACATTCCAAAAATTCACATTTAATCAGACTTTTTGTTGTTGTTGTTCCGTGTTTATGTAAAATCTGTACACAAACCAGTGACCACTTTCACTGCCGTCCACCGTCGACGGCTGTTATTGTCCCTTTGAGATATATTTTAAAAGGTAAAAACATCAAAAGGTAGCTAATTTAAAAGGAAAACTCCAGATCTCAGAAATAATAGTTAAGGGTAAAATATATATATATAAAAAAAATATGACCTTCGGACTAAGAGCCACAAGCAAATAAAAGGTTTGCCTTCTTATAAAGTGCCTGTTTTTAAAAATAAAAATAAAATATATTTAGTGTATTTGAAGTTCTTGGCTTTTGTGACGTCTTCCTCCCGGTCTGTCGCTGGAGCCCTCCAGAGAAGCGCTTTGGTTGTGACGAAGTGACAAAAGAAAAGTCCTTCTAGATCAGCTCGTCTTCGTTGTCCGTGAACAGGGGAACCATGAGAGCAGCTGATTATCAGTCAGAGCTGGCCGAAGGAAATCCAGTCTTTTTCTTCAAAGTGATGCTAAATTAAAGGTGATGGCAGCTGCTAAAAATCACAGTTGATTTTTGTTTTTTTTCTGTGTGTGTGCAGTAACTCCAGTTTTTTTTTTCCAGTCTTGTCCACACACCCAAACCAAAAAAAAAAAAAAAAGTACCTTTGAAAAAGGTGAGAGCGTGAGTGTCGGGGGTGGGGGGGTCTCGTGTGTGTGTCTGTCGTGTGCTGCAAAAGGAGGCCGCCGTCCGCTACACCAGATTCTCGACGCCAGGCAGCGGCTGCTGAACGGGCTCCGGCGGGTCGGCGCCGCCCGCCTGCTGGGCGAGCTGCAGGACGGGCATGTTGCACAGCGGGCACACTTTCCTCACCTCCAACCACTTAATCAGGCACCTGGGAGAGAGACAAGGCGGGTCAGACATATTTAAAAAGCTAGATTTTGTTTATTTTTGCTAAATGCTCCCATGTAAACCGTAAACTGATAACTTTTTTTAGAAGCCCTCCTCTCTAAAAAGGCCCGGTGAACTCTGGCAGGTCGGAAACAGCCGAGTGCAACAAAGCTGCTCAAGATCATTTAAAGGTGTGTTATATTCACCCCTATGGAAGCGAACCGCATATGCGTTTTGCTGTAGGGTAAACACGCGACGAAGGAAAAACCTGAATTACAAAACGAGGCATTTCAGGAAGAAGGAGCCTTTCTTTGGAGCAAACGCTGGAGGCCGTATACATGTACAAAACTGCTACGTGATTCATTTAAACTCAAAACCAGTCAAATAAGTGCAAAGTTTAATGAGGACATTAAATGCAAATCTGCTTTAGCAAAATTCCTGACATTAGTTTTAGCTCTTTAGGAACACTTGTTTCAGAGCTTAGCAAACTTGTTTTAAAATGGCTGACACAGACACCGTTTTTTTAATCACAATTTAATTGTTTACAAAAGACACTGATTAAAAAACAACAACTTTTTAACCTCATTATCATCCATCTGTCTCTCATAGGCATGATCAGAGTCCATTTTGTTTTATCTCAGTGGAGCTTTACCCTGATTTTATCATCTATTTTGAAAAACGGTTTAAAAAAATAAATAAAGATCCGGTGAAATCTTGGTGACCTGTGTTGCTTTTTAAACTTCTGCAGCAGCTTTAAACTTGAACTGAAGGCAGAAAGTGCATCGCACATGTAAAGAAAAGATCTGCTTAAAAAGCAAAACTATACAGAAGTGAAACAAAAGTGAAAATATATAACAAAACCTGGATCCTGTTCATATTTGGTATATTTGTCTTGGGTAGTTCAAGAACTGGTGGACAGCTCTTCGTACAGTATATTATATATGTTCATATCTGGAACAAAAATGCATCCCTACGTGTGTCCTCAGTGACCATCACCACATGAAGCAGGTCTACTGATGCATCTACAAATACATTCAGCACCTGAACTACAGCCTAGTATGGTGGTATAAGAATGAGAAACCGTCCTGCGGTGACAGCGCTGCTTGTGTAGACTGACAGCAGGTGGCCCAAGACACAGTTGTGCTCAAATCATTGACCGTATATAGAAATACTGCAGCTCATATGGGATCTGTCAGCTGGTTCCTGTACAAGTTTTAAATCTCTTACCCTACACCTAAAGGAACAGGATATTGCCCTTATAAGAAAAAAATTATAATAATAATA
This sequence comes from Kryptolebias marmoratus, assembly GCF_001649575.2. NCBI lineage: Eukaryota > Metazoa > Chordata > Actinopteri > Cyprinodontiformes > Rivulidae > Kryptolebias > Kryptolebias marmoratus. The sequence goes on from NC_051432.1 coordinate 11,534,134, forward strand.
AAAAATTTCTGATTTTTTTTGCAGGCGTTGACTTGTTGATTCACCAAGTTCCTATCTTCCTACGCATGTTCAAATATTTATTTTTTGACTGTGTTTAGCTGTAGTCAGTTCGTTCCTGTTTGGCAGAAAGGTCAGACTGTTTCCGGAGGAGTGGGCGGGACTTAAAGCTCCACATCTCCGGCGAGCAGACTCTGGTTCCAAAAAATTACAGCAAGGCCGCTCCGGTGAAATGGGTCGATTCAGCTCAGTTCAGCACCTGATGAAGTCTTGCTGCTTTCACAACATCTTTTCTGTTAGCTTTACTCAACAAGTGAGTTGTTGTATAAATAAGAAACAGAGTTCAGTCAGCTGAAGTCCAAAAGTCTTGTTTTTTTTGTTTCTTTTCCAATTCAGCTAAGAGACATGACACTGTGCTCCATGTCTTTTTTTGACTTTGACTTTGTCATTTAAAAAAAAACACCACTAATCAGAGAAACTAATGTCTTTACTAGCAAACGCATTAGGACAGTGGTGTCCAGTGCTGGTCCTGGAGGGCCAGCGTCCTCCATGTTTAGATGTTTCTCTGCTCCTCAGCTTCTGAAGAAGCCTGTTAATCACTCAGCCATTCAAATCAGGTGTGTCAAAGCAGAGAAACAAATAAACCGAGCAGGACAGCGGCCCTTCGGGACCAGGATTGGACGCCGCTATATTAGGAGAAATACACGGTCACCACTCGTGGCAACCGGGGAAAAGATGGGTCACAGAAGGTCTCACGATGATGTAAACGAGTCGAAATAGAAGAGCGAGAGAGAGGGAGGGGCTGGATAAAAGTGGGCTCAAGTTGTCCATCACGTCCCATCTCATTTCAAACTGCCAACACTTCTGCCTTTTTGATTGATCTATGAAACCGGGGGAAACCTGCACTCATCCGCGCACCTTTGTCTCAGTGTGTATTTGTTATGTGCACGTGCACGCACGTCAAGAATCCAGTAGCTTCTACTTACTTCCGATGGAAGGCGTGCTTGCACGGACAAATCCCCAGCTCGTCTTTCTGTTTAAACTCCTCCAAGCACACCGCACATATCTGATGAAAGAAAAAACAGAAAGAAAAACAGGGAATGCAGTAGTTATAACTGTGTTGGTTACTCTGTGGCCTTTTTGGTTCTTTTCATCTTAATCTCAGTTTTGTGTTGGTGGACGGGAAACGAGCCGCTCGGACAGCCAATGTCTGGTTCACAGGGGAACAAAAACAGCTGTGGCCAGAATCAACACAAAAAAAGACAATTAAAGTACAAAAAAACACCAGCGGAGTCACTGACCAACTATGTCCAGTTATATAACTCTGACTAAAAGCAGCCTCTGGCAGGGAATGGGCTGTTACTTAACAGGAAAAAAAAAACCCGTCTCGGACAACTTTATCAGCTTTACTTTCTAAGATGCAAACCTCTTAAATGAAACAGGCTGATAAATTCAGGTTTTATAAAGTCTATTACCTGACTCTGTAAGCAGAGTCTAATTTATCTGAATGGCGTCCAATTCCCCGTCATTCAGAGAGTCCTGATGAAGACGTGGGTGTCCACCTACCGTCTAATCACACACCTCAAACAAGCACAACACTAATATCATTTATTTTTAACCTTCAAACATTAGCATGAAATATGTTTTATTGGTGCACTTGTTGATAAAGCACATTTAATTTAAATCAGTTCAATATAGATAAACAAATGATAACAAAAATCATGTCAAGGAGTTTTACAGATAAGAAAAATGGTCAAAAATCAAATCTTTTTCTATCCATTCTTATAGGATAGAACAAGGATGACCTTGTGTGTTTATTATTTTTTCTCTGAACTGCTGAAATCAGAGCAACATGGCAGGACAGAGTGAGTTATAGTTGACATCAAAAACTGGTTCCTGGTAAATGAGCCATTTTTTTTCCACCTTTATGTGCATGTCTGACTGACGTTTGGAGTATATGCTACAAACACACGAAGCAACCGTGGTTCAATTCCCAACGTTTGCTTCTGCAGCTTATAGCAGCACCAGATAAGTTGTTGTTTGGAGAAAGAAACAAGGGATTCTGGTGCAAACTTGTTATTTTCATTATATGCAAGTCCACTCATTAAATAAGAAGAATATCAACGTCTGAGCTCTTGTGAAAATCAATGGCAAATTAAGATCTTTTAGTTCCTAAACTTAGCTTCTCTTCCACAACAAAAGGCCGGCTATCTTCTGAAAATCATGCAAAAACACTGCAATAAATCCTGCCGTCACTCAGACGCAGCTCTATAGCCAGGAAATGTTTGCCAGGGCACGAACACACACTGTCCCATCTGCAGGACCTCCGTGTGCTCTCGGTATAAAAAGTTAATAGCCGAGGACCACACACCATGCCAAGAGGCACATGAATATAGTAGCCACCGCTCATCTTGGATGATAAAACATTTGAAGCTGTTGGTTTCAGCAGCTCTGCAAATTCTGTCCCGGTTTTTCTAAGGTCCAAATATACATACTAACATAAGTGTCTCCAGCCTGTGAGGGCATTCAGACAGCCAATTCATGGATAAATGACAGTTTTAATTCCTGTGTCTCACTACATGTCGGCAGCAACAATAACGGTGAATTCACATCCAAGGGGTGAACAGACACTGGCGATGTTAAGCGTGTTTAAAGAGCAGCGGCCAATACTATGGGTGGAAAAATAGCAAACGGTAACTGACCCCACGAGCGAGCGTCCTGTTATGGGAGAAGTATGCAGCTGATCTGTGGCCGGTGACCTGAAATGACCGACGGCGCCGTGTTTACAACGAGCCGCTCTGAGAGTTAGCAGGGACCATTTCAGCAGCTGACAGGAACTTCAGAGCGCAAAAACAGGGGCGAAGAAATCATTAGTCTTCCCCTCATTCACAAAACTTCATTCAACCTAAAGGGGGAAGGAGGAGGTGGGGGGTGGGCTCTTTTATGGGAGAAGGTTTTATTTTGACACTCCTGTTTTGGCTGCAACAAGCCCCTTCTTTGGCCACACAGATTTATGGCTGAAAGGAACTGTATGGGGGGGCTCTTAGTTCCCTCTCCTGAGGAGTTCTGGACACGGCAGACCTTTGTGAGAACGCCTGTTTTACCCTCTTTTCTTTGGTGAAAAGATCTATGTCCTTCCCTTTTTGAACGTCCTGTCTGCGGCGTCGTACTCACAACTGAAATCTGACACCCGTGGCCGGCCGACAAAAACATTTTCTTCTCCCTGCTCCTCTGAGCTTCACTTAAAATGTTGCCACAAACATGTGACCCAAACATGATGGCTCTGAATGCAGAAACAGAAGCCCAAAAGAATATTAACTTCTTAAAACTGGGTTGATTCATAATTTATTGTCATTCTAAAGACTAATCAACATTAAATGCAATGATACAACTATTAACAGCTATTAGAGCCAAACTCCCCAAAGTAGCAGATAAAATACCAAGGATAAAGGCCTGGTTTGATGTATTCTTGAACTTTAACTCAGTTTCAAGAACTGTTTTTATCAATCTAAAACAAAAGAGATACAACAAGAAAATATAATAAAGTATAACTCTAAGCAGACAATCTAATCTAGGACTAAAAACACCAACGACACAAAAAGTACCAAAACAAAAGCAGAGTTATTTTAAAATTCACAATGTTACATATGATTACTTTAAGGTCAACATTTGCTATATTAGAAAAAGAGATTTTAATATATTTCTCACAACTTAAAGAGACACAAAAACACATTGCCTTTATGCTACAAATGAAGAGACCACGGCCCGTTTCTTCCTACAATCAGCATCTCTAGAAGCCATGCCCTTCCAGTGTCTGTTGAATTCCAACACAAACTCGCCTCGCTCTACTTTAAGGAGTTTCTGATTAGGTGATCATCTGAACCAAATCTTATTTAAAGCATTAAAAAGCCACTGCTCTGGTTTTCGTTAACGTCTCGCAATAGGAGCAGCTGGCTGGCAAAAACCCTGCCGGACATAACTCGGCTAGGAATAAAAAATAATTACAGACCATGTCTAAGGAGCTGAAGAAAAAAATAAACGTTTTGAGTGAAGAGGGTTTAATCTGGCATTACTGGCGGAGGGATACAGTGACTGTCAGGTTTCGATTGAGTCGCCGTCATGCCTAGCCTTATTTTCCAGACCTGAACTCCACTGAAAACCTCTGGAAACGAAGACGGACGGTCACAAGATCTTCAAACAAATCTCAGCCGATTCATTTCTTTTACTTCGAGTGGCACAAAGTCACTCAACAGCAATGTGAAAGCCTGGTGGAGAGCACGCCAAGATGGTATTTTTTTTATTTAAAATTTGAAAGAAATGTCAGCAGGTTATAGAAGAATTCGAAAATGTTCATTTTACTCAAACACGCACTTATTAAAATAAGAGAAAAATCAGGAAAAGCTGATTTGTTTCAGAGCTGTAGATCAGTTAACTCAAGGATTAAACTCAAATTAAAACTAGAACTGCAAGCAGTTATCAACGGGTTCCAAGCCCCCATGCTCCGCCCCTGTCCGCGTGCTCCGACCCCGGCGTCTCGCCAGCGTGGCTTCGCCGCCTCTCTCGGCGAGCGGGCCGAGTCGAAGCTCGCCAGGACGGTGTGTACTCAAAGGCGCTTCGTAAGAAGCAACGGTAGAATTTGTGAAGAAAGCTCGGGAAGGAAAAGCTAACTGTCATTTGATACCACACAGAGGCAAAGAAATAAATTCATAAAAAATTCAATATTTATTTGAAAAATACAAAAATATTCTCAGAGGATCAAGTCTACATCTGTAATAATATGCATTTATCTCCATGTCTCTAAACAAAATGCATTTCCAATAGAAAATTGTTCAATGCGATTTTATGGTACACTTGGTCAAGTAATTAAATTCATAAAAA
>NC_051432.1:11540771-11562090 GCF_001649575.2 Kryptolebias marmoratus
TATCGGTAAAACCGCATAAAATTTAATACAAAGTGGCAACATCTCATCCACTATTGGGATGTAAATGCATTTTCCATAATCTTAAAGTATGGCGGAGAAATTTATAGTTAACCGTTGTGCTAGCTAGCACTGAAGTGTTTGCTATTGCGTTACTCGCACGAAATTCAAAATTTTCTAAACTTCTTGATCACCGCTTCAACAGATCGGCCTATAGATGGTATGTACCAAATTTCACCTTGATCCAACTTTTCATGTGGGAGTAGTATTCGAAAGAAGGGGTGCTTTGACCTGTCAACAAACCTCACGCAGGGCTCTTCTTCTATACATTCCTGAAACGCTGAAAAACAACCCTGGCTAAACTCGGGCCTCCAGGACAAGCCTTTGAATTCAAAAGTGGGTCATCCTGCCACGACGGCGCGCGTATTATTGTCTTAGACGAGAGAAGAAGAAGAAGAAGAAAAACAAATAAATACTGCGGATAGTTTATATTGGTGCAAACTTGACTCGCGTGAGGCTTTTTGAAGCTTTCTCTCAGTTTCTAACAAAACAAACAGAAAAAGGTCCGAAGGCTCGTGGGACACCGGGGAATTCAAACAATGCTGTGCGCATGTAAAGACGCTGCAACTAAAACTGCTGCCGTGTCAAAGAGTTAGCGTTTTAGGCTGTGGACTATCACTCTACTGCGCAGCCAGTTTGGCTGCTTTCCACGCCACCGGTAACTTTCCACAGAATTGTGTAATGACGACGAATTAAAACCAGTAGTTCTCCCCCGTGCCAGGGAGTCATGTGAGCAAAGGACATTAGTTTGAAAAGCGATACGAGTGGTCGTGGTTTACCGCTTTCTTCTAAATCATCTCAGGGCCCAGCACATCATGGGCTTCCACGCAACAACAAAGCTGAGTAAACAGTACTACAAAGTGGCTGAGCCATTGTTGAAGGAATCAGATAAGGTCCAAATTTTCTGATATCACAGTACAGTGTGTGCTGCTCTGGTTAAATAAAAACATGTTTTTTGAATAGAAGAACAGGACTTTTTTTTTTTTTTTTAATATCAAAACGTCAAACGGGATGGGAACTTACCTCATGCAAGTTTAACTCTTTGACCTTTTCCTTCTGAATAACCTAGAAGGTATAAAAGGAGAAAATTAGACGCTGCGTTCATGGAAAGATGGAGAACGCGCATCGTTGAAGTACAGTAATGTTCAAAATAAAATATTCAGAGTGAACAGAAAACAAACGCAGATTTTTTTGGGGTAAATGCTTTCCCATAAACACTGCCCGTGTATGTGTTTGTGTGTACGAACGTTAAAAGTTTGATGCGTTCCATAACTGACAGGAGCTGGGAAGGGTGTGTTTAGCTGGCAGGTGATAATACAAACAGGGACATGAATTACAGGGGCAACACTCATTGAACCATCTGCTCTGCCGGAGCGGGACGTTGTGTGTCCGCGCACGTTAATTCTGAAGTGCCCGTTGAGTCCTTCGGTTCTGTAACACCGACGTGTAAAAGGTCCCTGCACCTCTCAGCTCTTAACCAACTCCTCTCTCCCGTCTGAGCCACTTCGTTTTGAGGGATTTCAAAACTCACTTTGAATGCACATTTGAATGACAAAGACTTGTAAATAGTTTTGAAATGAGCTAAATAAGTTGAGCAACGCAGCCTTGGAAAGGCCTGCAAAGCAAAGTCTAAATGATGCAACATCTAACTGAAATAGGTTGTGAAAGGGAAGCTTCATGATCATCTCCGTTCAGCTGTGAACTGTGGCTTCCGTAATACTTGAACTGAAAGGTCAGATCTTTAAAAATGGGGTTCTGTGGAAAGGTTATGGACAATTAATATCCCACCTGTTGTAGATAGCTCTTTGAACGACCTCAGTTTGGAGAAATAGAGTTTAAATCTGAGTGGGGCCACGGCCAAAATAGGTGTCTGTCATCTACAAACAACTAGAATCTCAAAAATGTTGAAAATGTCTGTTAATTTCATATTTTGCAGTTATCTACATACAGTTCTACGGATATTTGCAAGCACAAAAAGCAGGAGCAGCTATCTGTAGCACTTCTGGCGCAGCATGAAGCACTTCCAGAAGGAATGTCATCAAATTTCTGCCAAATAAAAAACATGTAAAGCAATACTGATGGTGTTGTTAAAGTTTAGGAAATAAAGACACTATAAATTGTTTTTAAATTACTGTTGTTTTAAGATGGCTGCACTGCTTGGACTAGCCGTTAGCTCATCAATCTGATCAGAACCATTTCTCCAAACTGACATTGTTCAAAGAGCCATCTACAACAGGTAAGATGATGATATTTCCGCAGAATCCCACTGCAAAAGATTAGACTTATCCTTTTAAGACATTTTCTTTGGTCTCTGTTACAGATGTGATTGTACATGGCGTTTAGGTTTAGGAAATGTGTGTGTGTGTGTGATCTTACTTGTTTGTATGCATACAGCTCTTTGTGTGCCTGGTGCCGTAACCTGGAGAGACGTAAAGACAGAACAGCTTCCCGATTAGTCTGTGATTTTCTTTGACTGACTATACAACACACATACATATCCATGCATCCTGTAAAAGTTGAGAAATTTAAAAAAAAAGATACAATGGAAAAAAAAAAAAAAAAAAGCTATATTTCTGTCACAGAGCATTTGACAACAAATTGGAACACATATCAGATCTAAATTCCACACATAAAATATTTTACAGGAGAGAAAGCCAAACAAAGAAAGAGCAAAGTGATGTTCTGATTTAAAAAGGAAAAAAACAAATGTCTGGGTTGTGTATCATACATGACAGCATGATTTCTGTCTCGAGTACAAATTACACAAACAACGATCAGCCTGCTGACTGAAACCGACAATTTGATCAACCAAACAGAGAACATGAGCAAAATATTTTGCGTACAAATTCAAACGGTGAGCCTAGTTACACAGTAGCAGAGAAGCCTTCTTAATCCTCAAAACGCTTAACTTAAGATAAAACATCAACTGGAATAGATCTGATCGGACTAAAAACAAACAAACAAAAAAAACCAGAAGTTGTTGAGGCCCTGTATGAACGATTATAAACTCCAAGTTCGGAGAGCAGTGACAGAAACGACTCGAGCTGAAGTAACGAACATCTCAAAGAAGGGTGCGAGAACATGACAAACACTGAGTAAGAGGAAACTCTTGGTACTGAGAGGGAGAGTAAAATACATAGAAATAGGGAGGGATGGAAGGGGGTAAAAAAAAGTAAGAGAGATAAGAGAAATTCATAGGTTTGTAAGATTTACCTCCATTACTAGTAACCTTAACCTCTCGCAGCAGTGTGAGAGGGATCTGTAAAACAAGCAGCACAGTCTGGGAGACAAACTGACATTTTGAGGTCAAGAGGTCAGCAGGTAAAGGTGCAGACACTCCCAAGGGTTGGAGGGGGGAGGGGGGGACAACGTTAAGGGTCACTGGGTCATGGGTGATCGATGGGGGTTTAACTGGATCAAACAAGTAAAAGGCAAAATATAAAGAAAACTATTTAAGTCTAGCACGACATTACTTTCGATATCGTCTCAACTACAAAGTTAAACATAGTTTGTGGCGTAATCTTTAACTCACAGGGACTCGGTGAAGGTTTAAACGGCAGCGATTTTGCTACGATTCTTTTCATAAGTAAGTCGGGGAGTTGTTACCGTTTTGCATGAGCTTAAGAATTAACTAAACACTGAAGTAAATGCCCCTTCGACTTGTTTACAGACACATCGCTCCACATTTTACACGCGAGCGCGTAGTCTAGAGAAGCCCTGAGAGAAGTGGTCGAGCGGTTCTGTGAGAGTCCGCCTCGCGTCAAAATTTGTTTCTGCCGAAATGTCACACGCCAGCCCTAACGGTGGTCTTCTCTTCGCTCTGTCAATAATAAAGCAGGAGCGATGACGCTTCACTGCACCAACACCCACCCTGGATTTTCCCTGCATGGCTTCAGAGCATGATCCGGGATTTATAATGGAGTCTGAAGGCAGAATTTGCCCATTTTTCATTCATGCATAATGACAGCATTTATATAGATCGAGACTGACAGAGATTAATGGAGACATAAATGTTATGTGCTATATCACCCAGCCCTGCTCAAAGAAATGTAACTTTAGTTATATTACCTCACCAATCTTCTAAGTTTATTCGAAAAAATGAGTAAAGGAACACTAAAGAATATATTTATTACGCATCACGCAGTAATACTTAGTCAGTCCTTTGGGAGACTGCATCTTTAGAAGCCTTTCAAGGAGCAAAAATTGCTCTTCTTGCGTTTATAGTGACGAAACTCACAATCTCTGACTTTTAAGTACTCAATCATGGTACCGCATCAAAGTCATAACGTGACTTTCTTTACAGGAAGTTGAGGAATTGTAGAAGTAGTTACTTTACTTACCATGTGCCCTGCAAGATAGGATAAGACAGGATGGCGAGGGGAGATATTTAGGGGGAACTGGTGCTTCTCACTGTCTTAGATAAAACAATGCAGTGCATTATTTGACTTCAGTTTGCTATTACCAGGAAAAAAAAGCCTTCAATAACAGAATTGAGGATCATCTGATTATATATGTGTTTCAAAATGGAGAAAAGGAACTAACCAGTAAGTATCTTTTTGTCTTTTATGGTAAATAATAAATGAATTACACTTAAAATGTGTTGGATAAAAGTAATCAGCACAAACAATGAAGCTAATAGAAGTAAACCCAGAGTGGGAGTTTAATATAATTTACATAAATAGACGTACCAGTAGTTAACAAAAATCTAAACGAGGCCAATATTATAGTCTTAGCTGGTGTCTTTGACGTCAAGTGCCATGATCAAAGGAATCAGCAACTTTACAGCTGCTTTTCTCATAAAGTCAGATAGCAAAAGGCACCAACTGTGCCATCAGAGAAACATTCTCCAAACTGTGCTGTTGAAACGTTCTGCGCGTTTGTGAAAGAGACTTTAGTAAAGCAAATACAAAAATCACCTTGACAAAAGGAAGAACCAAGTCCCATTTTAGTCAACCTCACAATAAAACGGTTGTGAAAAGTGTCATACAGTGTCACGCTAAATGCCCGCTGTTGTTTTTACGAGCTTAAAGAAAAGGTGCACGTGATCTTTGGGGTGCAGATCCTGTTCGTTTGTGAGCTGATGAATAAAAAGACTCCAAGGTTTTTTTTTTCCTGCGCAAATACATCATGACTCTTACAATAAATTCCTGCCCGTGCACAAAGCAGCGTAAACTGGGCTGCGGTGAATGTGAAAAAAATACTTTATTAGCAGAAGAGGCCTGATAGAACAAGTTGTATATTGACGTTAATGTTCGTTTTTTGGGTATTTTCACGTTAATAAGTAGTGGCAATTAGCATAGAAATAATTTGCATATTAAGTCATTTCTGAATAGCTAAGTAGCTAAGTTTGTAAGTAGCTAATAATATAAACATGGCTTTTACATATTTCACTATATGAAAATGTTAAAAAATGAGATGGTATTTTTCCCTAAGTTTAATAATGACATGGTTAAAATAGTTGACATAAGAGCCAGTATGAACAAAGGCTGCATGCCTTAGTTCACTGCAGTGTTACTGAGATTTTAAGCACAAACATACATCTGATTTTATCAACTTTTTTTACTTATAGTCGGCAGTTATAGGAAAATTGAAGACGGAGATTTGATAACAGTAGATACTCAGTCTTAAAGACATGGATCTGCACTGAGGGCATTTGTAGCGGGGATACTCGTGCGCAGGGTTATTTTTATTTAGTTTAACAATACAACCCTCTAAAAACAAGTTTATTAAAGTTTAATACATGCTTCAGTTTTGTCGCCTGGCTTTTTGGAAAGTGCACATATGCACAATATTTTCTCAACAGGTCAATGATTTGATGCACCCAGTAAAGTTGCCTGTGAACAAACAAACTGTATGACACTTTTTTGTCACACCATACACAATAAAACAGCTAACGCTACTCTAACCCAAAGCTCAAAGGTGAATGGCTCTTACCTGATTAGGTAGCAGCAGAAGAGGAGGCTGAGGATGAAGACAAAGATGGCCGTCCCAAACACCACAATGTAGATATTAAGGGGAAGGTTCTGGAACCCTATATTTGGCATCCTGAAACTGTAGTGTGGGAAATCGGAGGTCATGGATATTCTGGATAGAAAGAGACACATGACAAGACTTCAACACTCTGGGTGCACTAAAAAAAAAAACATGGACTGATAATGAAACTATAAATGCCTTAAAAGAAAACTGAAAGTAAACCCAACTTTTCAGCCAGGCTTTCACAACAACAGCTGTAAGTATTAGAGGAACGCAGCTCAAAGCGAAAGTCAGGGGAAGGTCAATGTAATTTAGGCCCAATTAACTGTAAAAAAATATGTTTATTTATGTAACCTACTTGAGATGACATAAATACAACATCTCAGGTCGATGTTTACGTTCTGGGAAGGTTCATAGATTCAATATCTGATCCTAGCAGACGGTAAAAATATGACAGAATTGTAATAAAACTCTATAGACACATTGTCTCCTACCTTTAATTAAAACCCAACACCAAACTGAGCACAACTAATTAACAGTTCACAGAAAAGCTTTCTGCTCAAAGGGTGGCTTAAGCCGGTCAGACAGCTGAACCTCAGAATGAGCAGCGCTGAAAGCAAACAGCAGGACAATAACTCCATGTCAAACAAATCTCACCGAGTAATAAAGCCATCTGTACCTTCCACAAACAAGGCAAGAGGGCATCTGAGAAAAATGAGTTCTCGGTTTTTTCGTTATATCTTTTTTTCTAGAAAAACACAGTTTTATGGATATTTCTTTTCTTTGTAAAGCAGAAAAAAATCGCTAAGTTAAGCTGCACACTGCTATTTATCTTCCATTTTATTTGACGACAGAAAAAAACTTCTAAAAATTTATTCATTAAAGCCATGACACACAAACAAAGATCTATTGGTCTTTTTCGTTTGTTTTTAACTCTGCACAGAAGGGACATGACGGGGCATGTCTACACCTACAGATAGAAGAGAAAGTGGAGGAGGAGGAGGAAGAGGAGGAGGAGGAGACGACAGAAATAGCTTCTGCTTCTTTGGGGGCGTTATCTGGTGCCTCTCCTCCGTCCAAACAGCTTCATTCCTCTACACTCCTCCAGTGGAAAGTTTTGTGGTTTGCTGAGCCCATTAACAATTCTCTGGACAGCCATAAGCTGTCCCCTCAAAAAGCTGCACTGCATTACATGACAGAAGCCTAACTTCAGACCAAACATTGCTACAGCTAGCTTCATCAGTCAGGGCCCCCACCCACTCCCATTAAAAAGGTTGGAACAGCGAGCCAGTAAACATCTGCTCATGACCTTCCAGCTTTACGCAAGACCACTGTCCTTAAACCTGTCTGTCTTTACACCCGACTGTCCTTATACTTGGTTTTCCTTACACCTGGCTATCCTTGCACCCCATTGTCCTTACACCTGGCTTTCTTTACACCAGACTGTCATTACATCTGACTGTCCTTACATCCGACTGTCCTTACATCCGACTGTCCTTACATCTGACTGTCCTTACACCTGACCCATGATATCAGGGAGCCACATGGTAAAGAAGCCTGAAGTTCTCTTTGCTATAAACATTTTCGCCTCATGATGACTTCAGTGTTTAATTTAAGCTAGTTAAAAAAAAAAAAACAGATATGCAAGAAATGGAAACGGATGAGTTTGACCTTAAAAATTAATTCACACAACAGACACATTAAGCTTTGATAGATCCTAAAAAATTGGGCTGGACTAATTAAGCCCCCTGCATACAGATTAAGAGTAAATATAACTGGTGTTTGGTGCCGATGAGAGTTCCCAATAATACAGATGATGTTATTATGTTCATGACTTTTAAATTTTGAGACGAGATAGCTCTCTTTAGATTTATCTTTTAACTACTGGAAATAAAACACATAGAAGAAAAGCTCAAGATAAACCTCTGATGGGACAAAAAACTAAATGAGGGTTGGAGTGAGTCCGTTTTGTTCAGTAAATGGCAGACAAGAGTGTACTAAACCCACGAGTTAATAACGCTTCCACAAAAATATCATGTAAAAGCTCCCACGAGTGGAGATAATAGCTGGTGCAGGCCAAGGAATTAAATACATGTGATTTTAAACAACATTCTTTTAATATTCAGCTTTGGCCTTAGGCACATTTTGGATGGAGCTGTGGATTCTAAAATGTTCTACAAAAGTTGATTGAAAATAAACGGTGAATATTTTCTTCATAATAATTCAATCTCTCTCCCTGGTACTGGATTCATATCCAGTTAAGGTGAGGACTGTTTTTTTATTTTCTTACAAAGACCCACTGAGGTCCAGTTTTGGAACAGCAGAAGACATTTTTTGACACTTCGGTAACCTACTGGCTTCCATTTCCTTAACTGTGACATTCTAACCAGCTGTAGGTAGTAAATTTTGCATCGATACCCCCTTTGGTTGCTCCCATTTGCAAATGTGAAAGTCCCCACACCAAGCTGGAGTCCCGCTCCATCTCTTTTCCTGCAAACACAGCTCAGGCATTGTTCTCCTCTTATCGAAACACAAACACACCTCTCTGAGCAACATGCTTCTGAAACAAACGGACAACTCTGAGAGCACGTGCTGACATTTTATGTACGTTTTTATCACAACATAAACAGATTAACTACACAAGAAAGGAAAAAAAAAGTTACTGCAAAACTACTTAATACAGCATATTTACTTAAAGCCCAAACTATATGAAGATATGTTGTTCAAAGATGTATTTGACATACCCATGTGGCGCCTTCATGCTGAGGAGCAGAAAACTCTGTATAAACCTGTAACACAGGCCGCTCAGAAGTGGTGTGACTTGTCCTTGAGTACCATACTCTCACATTTGCCTCCTGCTCAGATATTTGGATCATAGTCCTGGGCCCCCTTTCAAAGAGGCTCCACTTAAACGCAAGCCCCTCTCCACTGTGACCCCTTTTGGCGCCTGCGTCTTAACAGACACAGCAACCTCCCCTCTGCTTATGAACGTGCTGAAACGAGACAAGCTTTGCAGACAAACATACCAGGAGAAAACGGAGTCAAAAAACACTGACGATTATGAACAGGAACGTAGGAATTCAAAATACCGAGGAGAGGAACCACTGAAATTTCAGTGATTTATAATAAAATATTGTTACCAGACGTTTGGAGGGATTTCAGTTTCTAAAAATAATTATAAAGTCTTTTTATAATTGTTTTTTTTATTTTATATTTCAAATATTTAAATGATTGAATGGGGTTAAATTATATTTATTAGGATAAACAAAAGGAATTTCTCACATCAATCCTGTACATAAATTGTTTTTTTGTTTGTTTGTTTTATTGGCCTATCCATCTATCCATCCATCCATTTTCTGTACCTGCTTAATCCTATTCAGGGTCGCGGGGAGCTTGTGCCAACCTTCAGCATTCAGCAGGCGAGAGGCGAGGCACACCTTTGACAGGAAACTTCACGGATGGTTTCTTTTAGCCAGTTTTTACCAGCTGCATAAAGTTGCAACAGGGCTTCCATAATATCCAGAGACGTATATTAAGAATGTCATGATCCAATCTCAAGTCTAAAACTGTTGTCCTGATCAAGGCCTTTTTGACTGATGGGGATTGGGGGGGTCACTGAGGACACCTCGAACCCTGACCACTGTTGCTTCAAGTCAAATGCCAATGTGCCATGACTAATCAGGATATAAATACAGACACGGAATAATGAAGCCAATTCAATACCGATTTACCGATATTCTGCATAAAGCACATCGGCTGCTAAAGCACAGCTGCTGCACAAAACATGTAAGTAAATCAGCCTCGCTCAGAATGCATCCCGGCAAGTGTCGCCGCTCATATACTGTAAGTCAGACTGAATGACATGAGGTCTTCTGCTCTGCGCCACAAGGCTGCGTCCTTCACTCTTTGGTATCAAGATTCGCTGACCAAGAGGACTTTGGGAACATCAAGTGATCTAGAAATCCAACCCGCTTGCAGTCAACAACCTACACACCTCAAAGATTCTTCTGGCGTGAAACATCGTCAAATACAGAAGTCTATAAAAAAAATTAGCCAGCTCAAATACACGGGCACACGCAGACACGGGTAACAAATATAAGTAGGCGCTGAGTGAACGAGGAAATAATCTAATGTGGACGTTTCTTCCATGCAGGCCATAATGGATGAGTCAACGGGTCTTTGTGAACAAAGACAGTGTAGATAAGGGGTTGTGCCAACATCCAGCATTATTAAAACAGTAGATGGGGCAAACGTCTTGGTCATTGTCCTTTAAAACAGAGCTCAACACACTTTCAAAGCATAAAACAATGAAGCTTGCGTGGGAGCCTACAAATCTGACAGCTGATACCAATTTTTTTAACAGGTTTTTTTATTACAAATTATTAAGTCCAACTAAAAACATGATAGTATCAGACGAAAACAATTTAAAGGTTGAGCTCAGCACTTAGGTCCCATTTCAATGAGTACTGCAACAAAATACCTTTTGGTCCCTTTAGACTTTGAAACACAGGTTCACTGGAACAAAACTTAACTTGCACGCTTTATAAAACTTGTGAACGCAAAGTGAGGCAGGATTGGCAGGACAGAGTTGCCTCGGCTCACAATGGAGGTGTAATTGGATAGCCCTAAATGTGATGTAACGCTAAAGCATAATCCTACGAGAGTAAGCAAATGGAGCTGGCATAGTCAGTAACATCATCTCGTGTTTTTTGAAAAGTAGATGTGATTTGCATCTGTCTCCTACTTCCAACTCTTTCTCCTACTAGTTCCCTTTTTCACTCAAGTATTTTCAACTGGACACGCCCTATTATACAACCAACAAAAAGACAGATTGCATTCACAGGAACCGAAAAAAGTAGTGGCCATAACTTAAATAACCCAGCATCACCAAAGGTTAATGTTATCTATTTAATTCAATCCAACCCGCTTGGGGTTTAGAAGACGGAAAAGAGATGCAGACAAACACAGTAGCCACAGTTGTAGTTTCTATGGGAAGAAAAACAAAGAAATTAGACAAAGTTAATGGCAGCAACAATTGCATGAGAAAACATGGAGGGTAGAAAGAGAGAAAATGAAAACTGCAACAAAGTGAGGGAATATGGTCAGTAAGTCCTCCAGCAGTCTATGCCTACAGCAGCAAAGCTGAAAGAATAGCTCAGGAAACACGAGCCAATCCCAACTATAGGATTCATTCAAAAAAAAAAAAAAAAAAAGTCTTAAGCCTGGTCTTAAAAGTAGACAGGGTGTCAGCCTCATTAACAGAACTGGAAACTGATTCACAAGGGAGGAACCTGATAACAAAAAGCTCTGCCTCCCGTTCTACTTTCAGAAACTCTAGGAACCACAAGTAAACCTGCAGCCTGAAAGACTTGTGTTCTGTAAGAAAAAACAAGCAACATTAAGATATTTAATACAGGTTGGAGCTTGGTTGTTAAAAGCTTTGTATTTAGAAGTAAGATTTTAAATTATTTTCTGAATTTGACAGGAAGCCAATGGAGAGAAGCTAAAACTGGAAAAAGCTGATCTCTCCTCCGAACTCTCATCAGAACTCTAGCAGCAGCATTTAGGATCAACTGAAGACTTTTTAGAGTTTTTTCCAAATATCCTGATAATAACAAGTTAAAAATAGTTCAGCCTAGAAGTGATAAATGTGTGGACCGTTTTTTTTCCATCAGTTGGGACTAGATGTTTCTAAATTTAGTAACGCTGAGCAAGTGGAAGCAAACAATCTTGGTAATAGTTTTTAATCATGGGAGTTAAAAGACATGTCCTAGTCAAATATAAATTTAAAAAATCACACTAAATGTCCTTCCATTAGTACTCAAGGCCAAGTTAATGTCATCCAGAGGAACAAACCATAACTTCTTAGTTTAACTTAACCTTTAGTTTGCTGTTTACATATTACAATTACTTGCTAAAACAAGTAAACTTCCTTTATTCCTAAATTTGAAACTCCTTCATGTAACAAAGCTGGTCTTAAAAAAAAAAAAAAAATAGAAAAAAACTATTTCCTTTAAAAATGCAAAAAAAAGGCTTATACTAGCTAAAGAAAAAGAAGATGGGGACAGAGATTTCCCTCAGTAGGGACGCAACTGTTGAGATACATTTAATAAGCTGGTCAAAAAAAAAAAAAAAAAAAAAAGGTTCGTCTTTTTCTGGTAAGCCCCGTGTTTGGGAACTCCCCACTTCCTTTGAGGGGAAGATCACTCAGTACAACAGAGACGTTTGCTCTTTATCACACTTTTAATCCTCTGCCGGTAAGAAATCGCTTCACTGTTACACAATCTTAAAACAAATCTTTAAAAACACAAACATGCTGGATAATAACATCCGCTCCATGCAAACAAAAAATCATCTGGACAATCAATACCACATCGTAGATAACTGAGTAAGAACAGAGGTCAAGACCTCTCAACGGTGCTTTTCCAGTTACCACATGAGTCATGACTTATTTGTGCAACAAAAAGACTCCCTTATGACCCATAAAACGTTTTGATAACGCCTTCTTTAAGTATTTATGGAGCCGAGATGATTCAATTAGTTTTTAAACAGTCAGAGTCGGCTGACGGAGAGCTACAAAAAACGTGTCCAGGTAGATGCAAAAAATAAAATAATTACACAACCAATTAAATTACATAACATTGGAGGTTTATCACAATTATAGTGAGCTTGATGTTTTCAATAGACAGCTTAATATTTTCTTTGAACCCTCCTTTTCCTTTGCCCAGTCATTACATAACCTCTTCATCATACCGTGTGCAGACGGTAAGGCTTATTCAAACATAATAAACTCCCCACTGTTGCTCACTGTTCTTCCCTGAACTCATAATCACATCGTACACACGTCACACGAGCAAACAAGAGTGTATGAAGTCACTTTATCTCATGGTTATTGTTTCAGACAACTGATGAGCAACACAACCACTGATTTCACAAAATGCCTTAACATCCATTTCAGAAACAGCTCTAAACTGCACTTCTACAGATTCTGTGTTTAATTAACTCATTAGGTTATTATCCTTCACAAGCAGGCCTTCGGCTTTGTACAGTAGTTTTGTTAGCAGCCTACAGTGTCGTGCTCACTGTCTGAATGAGAAGTGGAAATTTCCACTGGATGAATCTGAAACTTTGTATGCCAAAGGGCAGCAACAAACACCAGGGCCTCACAGGCAGAGTGAGAGGTCCTTTAGAACAGGCTGCCGATGATCGTGAAATCTCTGTGTTCAAATGATACTTGGATTACATGCAGGCCACTAACATGCCAAACTGTACACTGTGTTTTGTGACAAAGTGATTTTTCCATTTAAAGAAAAGTGGGAAACATAGGATTTGAATGAACCTTGGCAAGATGAAGTCTTTGACGAATGTCAAAATAACTTTAATTATTTTGATCTTGCAATACTACATTTGTAACGTTCATTTAGTCACCATCAACACCTAATTTCACAACTCACTGGTCTTTTGTAACATTTATCAAGAGTTACATTTATTCTAGCAACAACTAGTCACTTGATACAAACTATCTGACGTTACTGCAAGAAGCAGAATGTAACTTCTTGGGTTCGTCTGTAACCCTGGTGCAGCCTTGTACAGTAAATGGAGCCAAAATAAAACACTTGCTTTGGCCCAAACTTACAATACATTATAAAAACAACTAACCTGTAAATCACACTATTGCCTTTTTTCATATCTCTAATAGTTTATTCTCATTCTGCTCTTCAACTTAAGGCTTGGTCCTGCCCACCAGAAAAGAAAATAATGTAATAAACTAAACTGACAGAGATCCTTACTTTGGCTTTTCTCCCATTCCAACTAGTCTGAAAATAGTAATGATTATATAATTTCAAAACATGGCTGCCACTCACACCCTCTGACACCTAATATCCACCAAGAGCTTTTGGAACGCATCTAGACATACCTTTAGAAAGAAAAAAATAACCTCATTATTAAACATTAATTATTCTTGTGCTATTGTAATGAGGTTTGGGCTAGAACTGGGTTAGAAACCAGACTCTGGTCTAATTGTGTTTTCTAAAAAAAAAGTTAAAAAAAGTTTAACAGGGTCTTTAAACTTAATGTTAAAAAAATTAAAAATAAATAAGACTTGAAAAGACTTACTATGTGAGGAAGCTTACCAGTGGAACACGTTTAAAAATACCAAACCATAGCGATGAACGTCTTGGAAAGGACTGGAAGCTCGATGCTTTCAAAAACCAAACTTCTAAAAATGAAAACCTGAGAGAAAATGCTATTACAACATTTATATTTGCTGCCCTTCCTTCATCATCATCATCATCATTCCTCATGAGACTGACAGTAACACAATCTGACACAAACACATGAGAACTGACACACACAGCTGTCACACGGCACTCTTTTCTCTCCGCCTAATGCCCCACTTTCATCCTTCTTTCAGTGCTCCATATCACCTGATTAGGAACTTCTATTTGACCAACAGGTTTCATTTTTTTCCACTTTTTATTTAGCATTTGAATTTTTGGACTGCATATTTATACGCTGGCTACAAACACCTTTTTAAAATCAAATGGTGACGTTCATTTCAAAACAGACCCTTTTTTTTCTTAACAGTGATATTGAAGATGTTAAGTTTAGACTGCGGCAAACCTGATTATAGGTCATTTGTTTTAATAGCCCCTTGTATTAGAGAAACATATGACTTTCCCTTCAAAGTGGAGGTTACAGTCACTAAAAATAAAACCGGTGGTTATGCCAAGGTGAGTACGCCAAGAAGTAACATGAAAACAGCCTGAATGAAGCCCAACTTGTATCAGCTCCAAAGGGTTATCTGACCTAAAGAAAACAAACAAGTCAGCTAACTTGGTCAGCCGAAATGTGTCAAGTTCCCAGCTAACTTATTCTACTCACTTCTCTGTTTAGACACCAGTTATTGAGTTAAACTAAGATATTTCTGTCTGAGTTGGCAGGAATTTCTTCGTCTTAAAGTCTTGATGTCTTAAAGTTAATTTCCCAGCGCTGAATGAGTGTGCGGGCTTTGTAAGTGACCTTTTCCTTGTGTTAGGGAATCTGAATGTCAATTTTAAAACGGTGTTAAAAATAGATCTGAATATGTCACGTTTCCTATACCTAGTCTGAAGCACACGCACACACAAACACACACAAAAAAATCTAACCTACAAAGTGTTGTCAAAAGGGCAGGTGTTATTTCATGTTACGTTGCTTCAAGCGGGCTGCCAGGGAATGAGAGATACTTCAAAAGTACTTGGGCAGAAGGCACAAGAAGCAATATGTGCTGCAAAAAGTTGATGGAAATGTTTGGTTCTCATTACAATGAGAATGTGCAGCGAAACTTCCTTTACAACCCTAATGATGACCCTTTAAAAAAATATCTAAAAAGTATCCAGGCTACAGTATACATGTGAAAACATCCTCTCAGAAAGCAGCGAAGGGACTACAAAGCTCACCATTAACATCTCAAGTGTTGCAGGAACCATTAAGCTTGTAAATCCAGCCTGACTAAGGTGTTTTTGGAACGTTTTGGCACGGATCTACATGTTTACAAATAGATTATATAACCCATAGCCCCAAGGGAGGTCCTCAGTAGTGCTCATTTCCTCTTTAACTTGACATTTACACAAGTGGTATTAACGCACATGCAGCGATACAACGCATTACCTATTCTGTCACTGACTAGACAGCCCCGCAAGGAGGCATTCACGAGCTTTCACCATCAGGTAAAAACCAGATTTGTTTAATTTCAGAATGATTCTTAAACATCAGATTTGACCAGCTTTTAACAGACTGTTAGGCTATTTAAGGCTGATGTACAATAACCAACACAAACACACAACAGCACAGTATTTACTGACAGTACTTAGTTACTTTATGCCCACAGTTTCCTCAGGTGTTGTCCTTCATTTATAGAACGACCAACACTTTGAGTCCAAAATGAGATAATCTTTCTCCACGAATGTTCTCAACGGAAAACTAAAAACAAGAGAGATACCAATAAGCGTTTCTTCCATTTTTAACAAAGTACAAAAGCAAGCGTAAAGAACCAAAGCATGAAGATAACTTTGGCTTCCAAGTCACAGCAGAAAAGGGTTGTTTGTTTTACTCTTAACTAATGAACTGAAAGAAGAAATTATAAGCCAGCTTCAACAGCATTAACATGCACAAGAAAAAAACTGAAGTTTTTTTTTACCTGACCTAAAGAAAAAGGCTCACCAGCATCTTAGAGGGATTTTATTACACTTGGTCACCATTATTTTTTCTACAGTTTTTTTTTTTTCTAGAGATGACATTTGCCCCATGTCAGTGCTTAGACTCAAAAGATTAACCACTCATTTAATAAAAAAATGAGCCGGACTGCATGCTCAGCCGTTCTGTGGATTCCTTCCAGCAGAGCATGCAAAGTAGGCAATTGAAATGCTAAACGCATGGGAAATAGACAAGCTGCTTGTCCACATCATTTTGTGTGGTAAAGAGAGCCATTTTTAAAAAGAAGTTGATGATATGAGGGTTCTAAGCGTGAATCAGTCTTAAACACTTCAGCCTATTGTGCAAGGAAATCTCCTACAGCAGCACAGACAAGTTGTTAACACATGGGAATTGACTTGAATTACTTTAATGCACTTATAACATGTACTTCACAACTGTGTGCTGTGGAAAATATCAGTATCAGACTGAGATTAGGTCTAAGATTATTCAGATTAGAAGCACCAGCTTCGCATTTAAATTTGACATTTTTTCAGATTTTTTCTGTTGATTTTGAGGTCATTTTTGACACTGAAATGTCGGCGAGTTTTTGGAGTAAACGTTTGTGCAACGTTGCTGTTTGATTATCTGCACTATTCAAACATCATATAAACCAGAAACCGGGTTCAAAAGACGACCAGCATGGAACGACACAGTCAGAAACAACAACAACAACAAAAAAGAAAGAAAGATAAAATTGTTTCCAATTCTTCTCATTAGTTTCTGGTCTTTTTCAGTATAAAACGATGTTGATTTATAAGAAAATAGAAAAGCTTCGCATGCTTCAATGATGGGCAACCATCTGACTGAAGAGCTGGATTCTTTTTGTGCAAAACATGGTTAATTATCTGCAGTTATACAGCCATATACCACATAAGGTTCTACGACTGAAAGAAATTTGGGGTTCACTGTCTTCTCTAAAGACATGTCAACATACAAAGAGACTGCTGAAGAAGAAACGTTTGTATGAGTCGGCATGAGTCTGCAGGCTATTAAGCAAAACCTCAAAACCAATTTCCTGATGGCTACCCAAAGTAGAAATTATGATTTCTTTAGAAATGTAGATTTTCATCTTTCAGAAAATGCAAAAGAGAACATATGAAAACTCAAAGGATGTTCCAGGCTCTTCCATATTTCCATATTTGTCCAGACCAGAAAAACAATAAAACCACATCCTATATTTTTCTCCATACTTTTCAAGATTGCCCAGGAACCCTGGAAACATAGAAGGAAAAAAATAATTTAAAATATCCTAAGTACTAAGAGTTTATTTAAGGCTAAAACAATTTAATTGTCTTCAAACCTACTGACAATGACATAGGTTAGGAATAAAATACTTTCTAATGCAGCTGTCACTGTTCAAATTTAGCATTCTGTCTTTGAATAACATCCTGTATAGCTTATAAATTAATTCAAAAAAAGTTAAAATAAATGAAATACACCTTTGGCTGCATGGTACCGCCCAGTTCGGCTTCATAGGCTTGCAGTACCTGGTTAATTTCCCACAGTTTAGCAGCTTTGCAAAAACTGTTTAGAAATCTGTGCTTACAGATTTGTAAACTATGCACACACATTTCCAGAGCAATTCCATTGTAGAAAATAAGCCTCGGTGCTGATGTTCAGCACACGCCATCGATGTGCACAAATGAATACATTTTCTAACCAATCAGAAGTTGTTGTTTTTTTATGTAACCTTTTGGTTTTGACTCAGACTACTTGAAGTCACACACAGTTTAAGATGCAAAGTAAAAGCAAAACCAAAAAAGGTTTTTGTCGATTCAAACCACCTGATCATGAGTACAGAGGTCAAAATATCCAAACAGATTAGGACTTGTGCTACAAGTAACTACTGTACTGCTGTATTAGGCACAATCCTATTTACTGCTCACTGAGCCTCAATCTGGAGTCATTTTTTTTCCCAGACACAACGTTAACGCTTCGCTTCCACTGCAGCTGACTATCTCCCGGATGTGGGAGGGATCAGCTGTTTTTCCATGCATCATGTGTGAAGATGCATAGATACAAAACACGCCACATCCCCTCTGTGTGTTTGCATGTTTGTCACATTACACTGCCGTAGCACACACTTTTAACCCAAAGCGAGAGGTTGTTACTGCTCTGATAGAAGGATTTCAAAAGGGTCTGAAAAGAGTCAGTCCCACGAAACACACGCACACTCAGCGGAGTTAAAAAAAAACAAAACAAAAGATCTATAAATTAATACACACTGTGAATAAACACGCCTTTGTTATATTTAGTCATTTGTACAGTTTGCAATTTGTGCACACAAATGAGATATCTGGTTTGTGCTTTTTCTTTTTTTAATAAAAATAAAACAAGAAAGTATGTCGGGGTGTAACGCGTGCTGCTGCGGAGGTGTTGTTCACAACCACGGGTGATGATTTTCTGATAAATTAGTCTGCAGTCTTTCCAGGTCATTGTGGAGTACGGGCTAAGCTTTTACCAAAGGGAGCATCCGTTCTAACAGTGTAGCAGAGACGCTTGATAAATGGCCTCAGCACCATATCAAAACAATAGTCCCTGGATGTGTTTAAGTTCCTCAGAGCATTTAAATCACATCTGTAACCATCACACACACAGTAATGCTGTTCGCCATTCAAAGAAGCCTGGATAACCCAGCCCCACCTACAGTCTATCATAAGATGAGCGCAGTGGCATGAGGTGGTGTCCATTTTATGCAGATAACTTAAGAGCTAGTTGATTTTTTTTTTTTTTTTACTTTACAGAAATACTAATCTCTCGGCTTCTTGATAACACACTAACCCTTTCATTCTATTGATCCCGGAGGTCAGCGCACAGCAAGTCAAACAAATCTGAACTTTTGGTCCAGCCTCCGTCCAACAAATGCTTCAGGGCTTGTCCAGCAGGACGACAGAATAACTCTGCAGTTTCCACGTTTGTTGTCGTCTGGTTCTCCAGTAAAAAGTCAGTAAATTCAAGAGATAGATTCGTCTGGCCTAGAGTAATGGTTTTCAAACTTTTCTTAACAAGTACCACATCAGAAAACACCAAGCTCTCCAAGTACCACTAATATAACAAGATATTAGAAAACAGCAGTATGAGTTTACAAGCTGGCACTGAAATGTTTCTAACAGATTATCTGACATATAAAAAGGCAAACTGATCAATCTACCTGCACGTCTAACGCCTGATCGTCTTAGGCTTTTTTGTAACTTTTATACTTTTCACTATATTAAAACTTTATTTTAAAACATTTCTCTCACAGAAACACGTCGAGGTCTCTTCTAGTTTCTTCAGAAACACAATCTGCTTGTCTTTTTATGCTATTGTCAGTCTTTAGCTAGCCTTTTGGGTGTTTTTTTAGGCTATTGTTCCACTACTTTCAATTTTTAGCTAGTCTTTCGCTACTTTTATATAACCTTTTGCTGCTTTAAGCTAGCATCTCGCTGCTTTCAGCTTCTAGTTACCGTTTTGCTACTTGTAGCTTGAAGCCAGCATTGTTACTGTTAGCTAGCTACTGATCCTTTTTAGCTGTTAGCTAGTGATTGGCTAATTTTTAGCTTTAGCAGCTCAGCTTCAGCTTCATTTCTGCAGTGTCTGTCTGAAGCTCTGATTATCTCTGTGGCCATCTCTCCTGATTTAGTTTTACATCACTGTTAATTTTTATTTTTATGGATAATTAACTTATTTAACTTCGTAAACAGCTGGTGCCAACATTTCCTCTGAGTACCACTAGAGGAATCCCGAGTACCAGCCGTGGTACTTGTACCACAGTCCGAGAGCCGAGGGGTCTCCGGATACTATGAGCGTGATGTGAACATAAGAGGATATTTTCAGCTGGATTATTTTCGGAAGCCGTCAGAAATAACTGCGCTAAAATAGCAGAGTCGTGTGTAGAGTTACCACGGGGCGTGTTAGTAGTAGTCCTGTCACGATATGTTTTATTGAGTTTTTTTTTTACTGCCTGGATGATAGTGACGGCAGGGAGCTAAGCCTTCAGCCGCGGTGGATGCTCTTTTTTTCCCTGTAACCATGACTGGAAATCAGTCAGACAAAACATCATTAACCTGACTCACTTTTAGTTAGTAACGCTCAACCATTAGGAGATCACTTTAATAAACGTAAATATTGATATTTTTTATTTTTTTAACGTGGTGTTAAAGCCATGCTTGTTGTTTTTTTGTAGCTCGAGATGAAAAATGGGCGTAGGCTTTGCTAGCTAGCAGCGCTACCCTTTTAGCTCCGGATGACTTAACTCAGCCTGAATAAACAAAATAAACTTCATTTTTAAAAAAAGAAAAAAAGCTTCGAGTCAACGCAGGAGCACGCCCACGTTTTCCCCCTCAGCATTTATGACAATTATTAGTGCCTCAAGAGGCAAAAGAGGAAACAAAAAGTGGGGATAAAACCAAGTGACAGTGTAAACTTGACAGCATCAGATTTAAGTTTAGCTAACAGGAAGCTAACGATGAGGGGTAAAAATAAACACCGACTCACCAGCGATTCCCCTCAGCTCCTCCTGTAGTTTCCTTTTCTTTTCTTTTTTTTTTTCCTGTCGCGTTTTTCTCCACAAAAACCAGGCTGAAGTAGACCCGAAGGCTGGAAAGCAGTCCTGTCGATATTACAAACAAACAAACAAAAAAAAAAAACCGAACCAAACACCTCCTCTTATCGCAACGTTACGCAAAGCCCCCGTTCAGCAGGGCGACCTCCTCATCACACGGCCACGCCACCCTCGGCTCGGCTCCGCCTGTCCACGGGGCTCACGGTCGGTGCTGGAGGTTCCGATAAACCTGGACCCGACGGAGGAGGACGGAGGAGGGCTGGGTGGATGCAGGAGAATTAGGTAGATAATCCTCAGTGGGTGGATGTGTCGAGGAAGGAGTTACACATATAGAAATATATCTCACGTCGTTCACAATGGCAGTCGTCCTTGGCAGTCTGCACGATTTGCACGTACACGGTGTTTCTTTTTCTTTCTTTTTTTTTAACTCGCCCACTACCACCAGTGGATAGATCCCACCTCCTCCCAGTGAGCCCCGCGCTCAGGCCGAGGAAGTAGGGGGGTGGA
>NC_051432.1:11562141-11588668 GCF_001649575.2 Kryptolebias marmoratus
GGCACTGGAGGACCAGAGGAGAGACAGATCAGGATGGGACGGATGCTGGACTCGGAGGAAAAGGGATGAGATTCTGTCCAAAGACAGCAAGCCTATAGCAACTATAAATGACTCTGCTGGTAAATGCTCAATAGGAGGTTTAAAATAAAAAAAAAGATGGGTGGAGTTTACAAGCAGCCCAGTGTTGAGGAAATGCAATCAAATAGGCAGCATTAAACCTCATTTATGTATGTATTTCCGTACATATTTACACTTGTGTGTATTTAGCCTCCTGCACTGTATATAATTATCTTTAACTGCAGCTTTGACCGTTTATATAACCTCACATTCCAAGAAAGCTGTAAAATACAAGTAAAATCACAATGCAATGATTTGCAGAGCTCTTAAACCCGCGTTTCATTCACAAAAGACCATAGTAACCATTTAAAGTCTTTCTTCTAAGAAATTCTGGGGGCAGCAACACTTCTCAAAAAAGATGAGACAGGAGCAACAAAAGGATGTGAAACTAAGAGGTATGAAGAAGAAACAACTGGAGGAGCGTTTAGCAGCTCATTAGGTTAAATGGTGACAGGTCGGTGAAGGGACTGGGTATAAAAAGAACATTTTAGAGAAGTATTTCTCAGGAATAAAGGTGGACAGAGGTTCACTGGAAAAACTCAAAATGTACTCATAAAATTCAAAATATTTTTCCTCATTGTAAAAT
Organism: Kryptolebias marmoratus; assembly: GCF_001649575.2. Taxonomy (NCBI): domain Eukaryota; kingdom Metazoa; phylum Chordata; class Actinopteri; order Cyprinodontiformes; family Rivulidae; genus Kryptolebias; species Kryptolebias marmoratus. The sequence continues at coordinate 11,562,845 of NC_051432.1, forward strand.
TGGGAAGACTTTGAATATCCACTTATCCACAGTTCATAATATCAAAACTTTTTTTTTACGTCTGAAAGTCAATATTTGATGCTCGGGATCTTTAGGCCCTCAGGAAACGCTGTGTTAAAAACCAGGTCTGATTCTGTTGTGTACATCTCTGCATGGGCTCAGGAACACTTTCACAGATGCTGGTTAAAGGTCTATCATGCAAAGAAGAAGCCATATTTGAACACATTCTGAAATTCTGCCGTCTTCTTTGAACTAAAGCTTATTTAAAATAGACTGAGGCTGTCAGGCAATTTAAACGCTACATCATCCACACTAAAAAGCACAGGGGCCGTCTAGGTTGTTATCAGTAAACGATTCAAAAGCCTGCCTCTCTGATGGTATGGGGGTGCATTAGTGACTATGGCATGGGTAACTAACATATTTAGAAAAACACCAATCAACACAGAAAACTATATACAAGTTTTAGAACAACATATGCTCCCATCTACACAGTGTCTTTTTTACAGAGAAGACCTTGTATATTTCAGCAAAACAGTGCTAAACCTCATACTGCATCCATTACAACGACATGGCCTCTTAATCAAGTCCTAATCGAGTCCAGGTGCCGAACTGGCCTGCCTACAGTCCAGACCTCTCACCAATATTTAGCATATCATGAAACAAAAGAAATCCAGCAAAGACCCAGGACTGCTGAACAGCCAGAATATCTGCATCAGACAAAAGCTCCAGCAACTAATGTCCTCAGTTACTGTCCCCACTTTTTGAGACATGTTGCTGCTATCAAAGTCAAAATTACTTTATTTTAATGGTTGGAACCCCATTGTGGGTCACAAAACACCAAGATGGGGCTCCTGAGATGATCTTCAGAAATGAAGCAAAATTTCAAATAATTTCTACTAGTATTTCTTTTACTATGATTATTACAAAAGATTACAAATAATAGTTATAAATAATAATAAAAAGAATGCAATATAAGTTCAACCTATTCATGCCATCATTGTGCCATTCTTTGCAAGTGTTTGCCATAAATGCCCAGGTTGTACCATGCCTCTCACACAGTAACTGCTGGATATAGGTGCCATCTCCCCTGTGACCCAGAAAGGAGAAACGGGTAAAGAAAATAAATGGATGGATGGATGGATGGATGGATGGATGGATGGATGGATGGATGGATGGATGGATGGATGGATGGATGGATGGATGGATGGATGGATGGATGGATGGATGGATGGATGGATGGATGGATGGATGGATGGATGGATGGATGGATGGATGGATGGATGGATGGATGTTACTTTTGGGGTTGAAGGCTACTGTAAGTTTGGGATCAACTGCACTAAATGACAGATCAGATCAGATTCCTGTGACATTCTGCTGCAGACAGTTGAATATTTTCTCTCAGTAGCTGACCTAAAGGTGGTGGGAGATTTTGTTGAAACTCAATGTCAGCTCCGAACACACACACACACACACACACACACACACACACACACACACACACACACACACACACACACACACATTGACACTTCCTCCATATGAAGCCTGTCTCCAGGAAGCCACACTTTGGCCACCCAGCCTGGCACTTCATTTCCTTTGAGAGCAGTGGAAGAAGCACGACCCTTCCCTGATGCACATCACTATGAGCGCATGTCAATGAGGTGCGAGTGACAGGAGAGCATTGTGAGGTGGCCGCTGAGTGGGAGTGCCATGTGACACTCCCTGAATGGGCTGCCGGGGGCTTGGCAGGGGGGCAGAGAGGATGGTAGCATCCACAAAGACCCATTGAAAGGCTGCAGACTAGGTACAAGTCTGGCACTGGTCCTCCTTCCCTTCCATAGGACAGCAGGAGGAGGTTGCTGCTTGGTACTGACTGAATGGAGGGATTATTTTCAAAAGAATAGGAGAGAGGAGGTTTATTATCACCATGAAACACTTCCTTCACTCTGCTGATGGCCATTATGTCACAGCTGTATTGTACGTAGCTTGAATGAAACACTGCAAATGTTTTTACGGACACAAATAGGCCGTGCAAGCATTCCATACATTCGATTCACACCAACAGCGCTTATTCACAAAAAATGCTGTGCTTGATAAATAATCAGAAGAAGCAAAACCGAACGCAAAACATTTTTGCTCCTTTGACAGTTTCTATTGTTTAATTTCAAGAATGTGACAGCCTCATCTAAAAAAAGTGTTTTTTTTTTGTTAAATTTGAAAAGAAAAATATTAGATATTTGCAAAAATATTCACTTTTTTTGTCCCAAAATGTCATGAGCTATGAGAAGTGCTGCCTAATTTCTCATAGCTCACAAGCATTGTTCAAAAACCTCATTTCATTTAACAAACTAATGTGTTTTTTTTTGCCTCAAATAGTGCTGTGATGAATTATAGGTTTAATGTCTTGTTCTTTGTAAAATAATATACACTTTATTCCACTGGCAGTGAGTCTCTAAAGCAAGACCATGTTCATTTTGTCGTTGCCTATCTATTATATACACTCTCAATAAATCCATTAAACCACAATGTGTTTATAGATAGCTTACACCTCCTTACTGTCAGTTAGACATAAAAAATCACACAAAGGAATTAGAAAAAAAGAGGCTTTTAACAACAACAAAAAAAGGTTCTTTGGGTAAAACTGTTTAACCCTAACTTATATTTTTCAATGTGCAAGTGATCGGTGTCCCCTTACTGGACTCTTAGTCAGCTTTTAAACTTGTGCATTTGCTTCCCTCCAGTGGTGATCATTGTAAATTGCGTGCAAACTGCAAAGAGAGCACTAGATGTTGCTACCTGAACAGTCCGGGTACAGAAAATAGCCTAAACGTGGGACAATGTGAACTTTCACCTGCAAACCTGAAGATTTAGTCTTCATGCAAAAGCCATTTCCAGTACACTGTGTAAAGGCCCGTGGAACTCACAGCGCTTGCAAAATAAATAAAAAAACCTCCCCAAAACATAAGCACTCCATTGATGCACTTTGAAAGGACTTCTCCTCGTTAGATGCTGCATTTGTCTTAGTGTAAATTGGCATAAATGCCACTGACAGCTCTGGGGCAGAAAACACTGACATTTTCGTGTGAATAAGTAAAATTATAAACTTTCGTGGCGTGCTGTGATAGGCATCTCAAAGAAAACTAACTAATGATCTCAGAAAGCACAATCAGTCCCCTTATAGCAAGGAGATGCAGATCGGAGGCACAGCGGCACAGACACAGAGAAGAGGAGTAGGTTGACCTGCAGAGGGCAGAGTGTTGGCTAGTTTTTAATCTGGCCTCTGAAAATGAAGAGCTGTAACCAGAATACTATCCAGTGCTCCAAAAGCTACCATAGGAGCAGTCTCAGCTAAAATGAATCAGTTAATAAGTTATTTTTAAATAGTTTGACAGCGTTATATGCACATTAACTTGTGAAAATATATTTGGTTTTCACAAAAAACACCACTACAATGTTGCATTTTCTTTACAGTAGGTTCAAATTTGGCCAGGGTATTGCAAGTTTGCACTCATGCTTTTTACACAAGAGGTGTTCCCAAATCCAAAGCGCACCTTTGTGACGGCGCAGTCAGTGATGAGCACTCCTTCAAGGATGCATTTCACACATCAAACATGCAGTTGTGCATGCATGCATAAAATCTGCACAAATCCTTATTAAACAGAGATGTCAGTGCAAACGCTGCAACATTCCTTTGACGTTATAAATCATTTGACAGCAGTTTGGAAAATGCATGACCGAGACGACCTGATCTCTGGATAAACATCAATAAAGTTATGTCTACGCCTCTCACTGTTTTGTTTCAGCTCATCAAAAAATATACTTGTTTAGGTACAGAAGTGATTAAGACATCTAGCAGATTGATTTTCTTTTATAACTCAAAAGCACAAGCAGAACTTCAGTTTTATCTGAAGTACTGCTGTGCATTTATGTCAGCTGAACAGCTATCAGCTGCTAGAATTGTGCTTTACACTTATTTACAACACAACTGAGGATGTTAGAAGCACAAGTTTGGGTTTGTTGCACCATAATGCCACCCGAAATTCACGATTTTATCTGTTGAGCTAGTCTCCAGCTGATAAATGAACTTTCAGAGGTGAAAATAGCATCGCTTTGTATCTCTTTAACAACATCAGAGAGAATATCAACTCCACAGAGCCATGGGGGGAGACATTCTTTCCACTCCAAGTCAACTCCTGCTGCTGAAGTCACAGATCAGCCCCAGTCAAGACTTTGTTCAGTGTTTACAAGCCTGCAGCCCAAACTGAAAATTAGACACCCTGCATGTACCGCGTGTGAGAGAGTCAGCATCTCCTGCCGTCTGCATGACATTCAGAATCAGCAAGGTTGTTCAGCTGTAGTGTGTGTGTGTGTGTGTGTGTGTGTGTGTGTGTGTGTTTTGTAACAGGAGAAGGGTGCTGACTCGTAACTCTTCCTGCTCTCCCGCCAAGACAGTAGAGTGGCCCGAAACAGAACGGCATATCCAGTGACAAACACAGGCCAGATGGACATGAGAGGATTTCTGACCTCACTGAGTCTCGCTACAACCGGCGCACAACTATTTCTGTTTATCAAGGTACATTTGTGGAGAAAAACAGGGTTTTATGTGGAATATTGCCATCGGTCGCAACATTTATATCAAAGCAGATCTGAATTTTAACATCCCTAATGCAGATAAAGTTGGGACATTGTGTAAAATGTAAATAAAAACAGAATGCAATGATCTGGAAATGTCATACACCCATATTCAATTTGTAATGGAACAGTAAACATGTTAAATGTTTAAACTAAGAAATGACACAATTTTTAGGAAAAAAAGAGGTAATTTAGAGTTTGATGGCAGCAACACATCTCAAAAAGCTGAGACAGGATCATGTTTCCCACTGTGAAGCATCCACTCTTCTTTTTAAAACAGTCTGTAAACATCCAGGAACTGAGGAGAGCAGCTGCTGGAGGTTTTGGAGGGAAATGTTGACCCAATCTTGTCTGATGTAGGATTCTAGCTGCTCAACGGTGCAGCGTCTTTTTATTTTTTTGCTTCATTTTCTGTTCAGAGATGCGCCAAATGTTTTCAGCTGACGGGAGGTCTGGACTGCAGGCAGGTCAGTTCAGCAACTGAACTGGATGCAGTCTGGATGCAAGGCCTTCTATTGAAAAGCATAATCTGGATGGAAGCATATGTTGTCCTAAAACCTGCATATACTTTTCTGCATTGATGGTGATTCCCAGATGTATAAACTGCTCTTTGTCTGAGTTTTGACCTGTGGGCTAATAATGGACGGATGGGCCCTCTGCTCTTTAGTATGGAGGACATGTAGTTTCCAAAAAATATTTAAAAATTCTATTTGTCTGACCACAGAACAGCTTTCCACTTCGCCTCAGTTCACATATGCCTTCTTCCTTGAATGACAGAGCTTCAACTTGTTTTTGTGGACGACACAGCAAACTGTGTTTACAGACAACATTTTGTGGAAGTGCTCCTGAGTCCATGCACTGATATCCACAACAAAAGGGCCTGACCATTACGTGCATCCGGTATTGACTTTCAGTCTTGTCCTTAGAGCTCAAACTCTTTTGTTGATATTATGAACTGTAGATGTTTGGGATATTCAAAGTCTTTCCATTTGTTTTGTTAAGGAACATTATTCTTTTCCACTATTTGTTTAACCGTTTTTCTCAAACTGGTCTATCTTTACTTCCGGTAGATTCAGCCTCTGTAAAATGCCCTTTTATATACCCAGTAATCTTACTAATCTGTTACCAGTTAACTTAATTAGTTGCAAATTCCTCCTCCAGCTGTTTTTTATTTGTACCACTTACCTTTGGAACCTTTTGTTGCTCCTGTCTCCACATTTTTGAGATGTTTTGCTGCCATCAAATTCAAAATTATGACCGCTGCACCTTATGAGTTAAATCATTGCACTATGTTTTCATTGAATTTGATCAGTTTTATTTTAAATGCCCCGACTTTTTCTGAATTTGGGTTGTGTAATTCTAAGCATCTTGTTGGTGAAAAAAAAAAGTCACAAAATCTGCCAAAAGTGCATTACTAACGCAGATCTAGTGTGTGAAATGAGCAGAAAGTATAGCTGATTGAACAAACCAGAACATGAAAACAAAAGTAACCAACCATGAAACAAAGATAAACTTGACAGACCATGACACCAAAAACACCACAGAACAAGATGTAACAGAACCAGAACACTCTGAACCAGCACCATGAGCAGATTACGTCAGTACGTTTGTCTCCATATTCAGCCGCGTGATTTTCAGCAACAGCAGGCTACACCCCCCCCCCACCACACACACACACACACACACCACCCCGCAAAACATGCTTTAATAAATGCACTCCACATTTAATCTGCATGTGTTGGAGCTCTACAGGGAGAATAGAAGCAATTTATCTAATTGTTTAAGCTGAGGACTCCTGTTATCTACTGCTTATAGCAGCACAGACTGCATGCAGGCAAAAAATACAACTGTGCCATATCACTAACATCAGACCTCTGGGACAGAAAAAGCAACAAACTCACTTTTAGAATATGTAAATTACAAACATAAAGTTTGCATAAGTGACTGTGATAGTTATGGGTTGCTGCCAAAGGTGAAAAAGGGATAATGTTTTTGCCTTTGTCTGTGTGTGTCTGTCTATCATAACTCATCAACCACTGGACAGATTTTAATGAATGAGTGATTCCCAATGTTAGGGTCAGGGCTCCTCTGGATGGATGGATGGATGGATGGATGGATGGATGGATGGATGGATGGATGGAAAAACAGTAGTGATAAACTGATCAAAATAAAACTAGCATTCTCTGAGGGAATGTGTATTGCCCACGGCCTTACAAGTCAAAGTTTCAAACATCTCATGCAATCTATTAGCTTTTGGGGTGTGTGCTGTGAATGACTCTCAGCTACTACCACACCAAAGTTTAGCTCGGTATTTGTAAAATCGACAAAGTTGTTGCAGTTTTTGCACTGGGTAAGATTTATTAGCTGTGATTGGAGTAGATGGTTGGGGTTACAAGCTTTTATCACTTTTATTTTGTGGGTCAACAGATGACAACTGTTTTAAACCAATCATTCATAGCAGGGGGCATTTATTCATAAACCTGAAATAATTCCAAAAACAAGGCGAATCTGGTGGTAATTTTTGAGCTTACACGACCAACATCTACAAGTGACTGAGTATGCTGCAAGAAAAGGGTTTTACTGTATATATATATATTTTTTTCTCAGGCATCTTGTCTGGGATAATCAGAAACAAAATGAACAATGTACATACAGTATACTGTTTTTACAAAACTAGTTAATTAGTTCTGAAGACAGTTGACATGCTTACATTTTTTAATTGTGCAGTAAACATGGATTTAATTTGCAAAGTGGTAAAAATTACTGCCAAAAACTCAACTTCAAATTAATTTTGAGCTCACAATGTATCAGCAGGAAATGTTAGCTAATCCCATTCTTTCAATTTAAGCTCTAAATCCATAATAAATGTAGCTGAAAAACTTGATCAGACATTTTTTAATTCCTCTAATCTGTTTTTCTGTTTCAAACCTCGGCGCTGAATAAGGCGTACAGAGAGCTCCAGTTTCAGTCTCCTAATAAATGGAGTTTTCAGCTGCAGGTCACTGAATGACTTTGTCTGGGCGTTGGTCACTTATCCTCTTCCTGGATTTTTGAAAATAACTCACAAATATGCACACATCAGTTCAGAGGGTTATCACTCACCCTTCATTCCTCACTACACGATCACCGGACAGGATGCAGGTAATACACACAGGAATGTGATACTGAGACATCATATGTGTGTTCCTCAGGCGAGAGATAAAACATGGATCTATATTTACTATCAGGCCTCTCCTTTTATTTTTCTTTGTCTGCTTCCTACTGAAGTCTGAACATCGATACTACTCTGCATCTTTTTCCTTTTGTTTCAGTGATCTGAGCCGCAGAGTTTGTGGACCAAAACTCTCAAAATAAACCACATTTGTTACTCAGTAGCAAAGCAAATACAAGTACCTATAACAGACCTTTCTGTGTAATAGACATCCTCCTTCAGAAGAGAAATTCCTGAAGTTTGACGTCGCTAGGATGTGAAGGGTTGCAAGTGGAGGCTTTGGAAATTCACTGCACTCATCTACAAAACAACAACAATAACAACAAAAAAAACAAACTTTCACTTTATTTCCATAGCTTGTAATAAGTTTTTAAGATTTTGTGTTTTTTTTTTTTTATATCAGTTGACTGTGGCAGCCATTTTAAAAATGAGTTGACTCCGAAAGTTAATCATTTGTAACATTTGTTCTGTGGTTTGTGAGATATTTTGGGAACAGGGTGACACACACACACATGGGCAAAAACATTGTTGTCTGCCTTCACCTTTCAGCACAGCCAGTTGACTTTAGGAAACACAAAACTGTCTATAACTCAGGTAATTTTATAAATATTGAGCTAAGACTTGGTGTGCTAGCAGCTGAGGGTCATTACCAACACACACTACAAGCTCTTTACATTGCACAATATTTTTTGCCTGAAACTCTGATTTTAACTGTTGGAGTCAACCATGTTTGTCTGTAGGCTAGAAGTAGAATTCATTTAAAAAATGCCACTTTAGAAGAAGGATAACCTTATAAATAGGTAAATAAATAAATAATAATGCAAACAAACAAATAAACACTACAATATATATCATTTTATAAACACATCTCACATTTCAAAGTTTTGGTAAACAACAATTTTACAGCCTTTAACTACCATTTCTTTGTTTCTCCATGTCAATATATTTAAAATTATTTGTTTCTAGATTGTTAAAATGCAATAGGTATGTAACGAAAAGACTAAAAAAAATCTCACTCTCTATTAGTGGTTACAAGATAAACTTTAATACTGACTGAGACAAACAAGCATTTGCATTTTTGTTGCATTTAAATTCCTTCAGCATTTTTGTGCTTGTTTGTGCAGTCCTGCATCTTCCGGGCCAGACATTTTTGGTAATAAAAGCAGCAATAGGAGCAATAACTGCAGCCTTTTCTGCTGATTTCAATGGAAACGTCAAAAAGAACGAAGGAAATGAACATGCTGAGTAAAAACAAAGATCCAGACAGGCAGAAAACAAATCTGACACACATTCAGTGATCAGCCTTCAAGTCTCCCATTGTGTTATTGATTTTAGAAACTGTGTGCCAGAATTAAAAACATCAAATAAAACTGACAACAAAGATTTATTCAGTTAACTATTTCTGAATCTCTTATGCCGATAAGAAATGGCTTCACATTTTATCTCTGATCAGCCACAGAGAAAACAAACCTGACATTTACTCAGTGAACCTTTATTCTAACAATGAAAGGTTTGCTAAAGATCACTAATATTGAACCCATGAGAGATTAAAGCTCAACAGATAATAAACGTGCAGCACAAACACACGTGGCTACGAATGATTGTCCACCAAAGTGTTGAACATCTCAGTCAGCAGGTGACGTTTTTCTTTTTATTTATTTAACGTTGATGCTGTTTCCTATAAAACACCGAATACAAAAGCTCCTGGATGTTCCATGAGTACTGTGAAGTCCTTTCAAGGAGGAGGAAGTGTTTATATTCAGTCAGTGTCATTTAGATTATTTACAACACTAATTTCAATAAACAAAAGGACAAACAGAGTTATTCTATATTTGTACAAATCTAATATATGTATATTTTAAAAGAATTATATAAAGCTGAACTTAAGTAACATTTTGCAAAGGTAAAATCAAGGATGTAGTCTCTTTTGTTTAGTCATAACAACAACTGTTTTGTCTCATTTCCAGGTAAACACGAAACCTGTAAGTTCAAGTCAGTTTATTCATATGCTGTCCCTTCACAACAAAAGCCATCTCAGGGCAATATAAATCCAAGTCAGGTCTAGATTAGGTCTAATTACAATCAATTCATTCCTGCTATTATACAAAATATTTACATGCAGTTTATAATGAAACGCCAATTAGAAAAAGTTATCTAAGGAAAGCAACAGATTCATTAGATCCTAACATTGTCACCTTTGTCACCTTTCCTACGCAACACAGAGGTGACAGTGGGAAGGAACGACTCCCTTTTAACAGGAAGAAACCTCCAGCAGAACCAGATCCAGCCATCTGCCTCGACCCGACCAGCTGGGGTTAGAGAGGACAGGAAAGACACGCAGACAAACACAGGATTGGTCTAGGTGCAGTTTCTATGGGAAGGAAAGCAAACACAGTATAATAACAGCAAACACTGCATGTATAAACATGGAGAGCAGAACAAGTAAAAACAGCAGCAGAGTGAGGAAATGTGGTCAGTTTGTCCTCCAGCAGCCTAAGCCTTTAGCAACATAACTAAAGGTTAGCTCAGGAAACCCGAGCCAACCCTAACTATAGGATTTATCAAAAAGGAAAATCTTAAGCCCAGTCTTAAAAGAGTGACAGCCTCACCAACAGAAACTGGAAGTTGGTTTCATAAGAGAGGAGCCTGATAGCTAAAAGCTCTGCCTCCTATTCTATTTTTAGAACCTCTAAGAACCACAAGTAAACCTGCAGTCTGAGAGCAAAGTGCATGCTGTTCACTTGGGCTTCCTTTTCACCCCCAAGGGAAGGTTACTCTCATACATAACACACCGTTTGGAAGTCTGAGGAAATGCACATAAAACCAATTCCCAACCTCGTTTTCTGCTTTACTCCGAAAATGAAGCCAAGAATCGTGACTGAAATTGCACGTTACACTTCCAGGAATTGTTTGAAAAAATAGATTGACTGTGGCTTTAAGGATTTATTTGCTTACACAAGGAAGAGGTTTGGTTAGAAAAGTCAGGTATTTATAAGCCAATGTTTCGGCCCTTTCAAACTATTTACAGTGTATTTATCTGGAGTTCTGTGAATTTATCACAAAGTGTCAGTACTTTTCTTATTTTTCATTAATCATTAATCTGATTTTGGCCTCCGTGTAGCTCAGCTTCAGTAGTCTGAAACAAACACACGCTTATCTGCTGTTAATACGAACCACTATTCATCCGCCTTTTTGCTTGCTGCTCTGTCTGCAGATGAAATCTGAATGCTGGATAGAAAGGTGGAAAATGCGCCTACAGCCATGTGAAACACATGATACTATACAGTATTCTTCACATTTGTGCTGTGGCCTTGTGAGTTAATCCTTTTTTATGTGTCATGGCTCTCACATTCCCCATGATGACAAAAATGTACAGTATGTTCACTCTTGAGAAGCCCCCTCTTTTGTGCTAAAGATTTGTAAAATCGCACCACGGAAACCAGAATATTACAAAGAAAGCAGTCGGTTTGTGTTTTTGACGCCGATTTGTTTTAACACTCTGACCTGACATGCTACGCTAAGCTGCTTTTGGTCCTTTGCAAAAGGAGGCAGCTCATGAGTTAACATGTGTGATAGAGAGAGAGGTGGGGGTGGAGGGAACTGGGGAGGAGGAGGGCATCAGTTTCAGCGAGGGAGGACAGATTTGGCCGAAACACTTTGTGACAGAGCTCCTTGTTGCACTACAACAGAAAAACTCAGACCCCCGGCCAAGACCTGTTGCGCAACCGGTGGTGTGAGAGCGTGCACAAAACCTCTACAGCATTGCAATGTGCTGCGATCGACCTGATTATCGCCCGTGGAGGAAAGCCGAAGGTGGATGATCATGTTTTTGCCCCGTTTCTGTGTGTGCATCTGTCTGTTAGCAAAAATCTCATGAACCACAGGATGAATTTTAATGGAGCTTACAAGGTAATCACTGGATATGCATCACATTAACTTTTGAAGTCAATCCAATTCAAAATGGTCGCACAACAGCGAATCAACATTAGCCAACACAAAAATGAAATCAGCTCAGTCAGTTTTGCAGATATTTAGCTCAAAGTTAATGGGATAGTAGCTGAGAGTCCTCCTCAACACCTAATCTGATCGTGAGATCTTGTAATATCGCATCTGATGTGAATACATTTTTTTTCAAGATTCTGCCTAAGTCCGTCCTTTTTCAACACAATCATAGTCTAAAACTCTGGCATGAAAGGCAGCGGGTGATAGCCATTCTTCCAAAGGAATGCAAGTCCTTCCATTTTTTCAGAATAGTTTGCATAGACGCCTTACCTTCAAAAGGGACGATGAAAGCGAGTTGTTTTTAATCAGCATGTCACTGATGAATACAAAAACTATTAACAGCTCAGTGATCCTGCTGTGACCTGTAAATATTAGCATAATGCAAACAAATTTAAATGATCTCTGCATGTAAATATTTGTAACAGAAGCACTTACAAGCTAGAAAGGCTTAGAGACTCCATGTTGCTAATCAGAATATTGTACATATTTCTTGTTTTTCAGGGTCTCTTTCAGTTTACATGTTTACAAAATGTAGGTTTTTATTATTTATAATACTCTAATGCTAATTTACAAAGGAAATCTTACAAAAAGTACATTCTTCATTCAAACATAATTATACAGTTTTAACTTTCCTGCTAGAGACCATTAAGTGGTTTTTGAAGTTTATGTAACGTCTGTAAAAATGTTCCTTTTTGGGTCTTGTTTTGTTGTACAGATAAATACATTAACCAATGGATGGACTATGATAAATGGTAAATGCCTTGCACTTGCATAGCACTTTATCTAGTCCAAGGACCCCAGAGCACTTTACAATACAGTCAGTCATTCACCCATTAATACACACACATTCCCACACTGATGAGTATATTTTTTGTACAAGTTAAAAATTCTTGTGACACGAGACTGACGCTTTAAAACATTTTTGAAACTCCCCCGCAAATGTCGTCTGCGGTTTCTCACCAATATTTGCAGCCCAGCGAGACACTGGCTTAAATCCTATGGCCGGGTGGTCACATCGGCGGACTGTGGGCTCTTTCACAAAACAGTTCCACTAAATGAACGCACCGAACAGTCCGTCTTTATGCTGCCTCTGGCTGTTCAGAGACCACAGACGGAGCTGCCCATGTCCCGCACAGACGAGATTCAGAAAATGAAGCGACCATCGTTGAACCAAAAGAGGCGTGGAGCAGAACTCAACTGTGCTGACGTGGAGCGCAACATGTGTGACGGACGTCTTCCTCATATTGTTTTCAAAACATGACAAATTAACTCCGTTTAGCAATTCTCTTTGTCATCAACTGTTTTAAAAAGCAAAATGCAAAGCTGTTTGTGTGTCATCATCAATCTTACCTCTGTAATAAATCTGTTGGTTATTGTTTAGGGTGGTTACACAGACCGTATGTCATCACTCATTACATTACTGAGCTGCAAAGCCAGCCTAGCTTTTCACCCGTCGACTGTTTTGGCTCTGTTACTACCTCGCTTTGAAGCACCAAAGTACATCAGGGGTGGGTTGGCTTCAAACCCCCTCGAGTCCTGGCTCGAGGTTTCTCGTGAAAGAGCCTTGTGATTGATGCATCATACCCTCAAACCCTGATGCTGACTTACCCTTACACCTATAGTTCGTTGCAGCTTTGTGACTACCCCCGTCGCTGGCTCAGAAGCATAACAGTTGCAGGTTGACTTCATCTCCCCAGGCTTCATTGATCTTTATATAAAACACACCTAGATGAGAAGAAGAAGTATGTTTTGTGAAACAGGCTCATAAATTTTGCATGTACGCACACAATTTAATTTAGAGCATTTTGTGAATGGAAGAAACTCCGTACACTTGGACTACATTTCCTTCCTTATGTGTGTGTTTGCCTGTCTGTATGTTAGCAGAATATCCCACGAACCACTGAACATATTTTAATGAAACCTGCAGAAATAAGCATTTGATGTACATCTACAACTGATTAACTTTTGAATTCAGCTTGATTCAAGATGGCCACCACAACTAACTGACCTTATAAAACACAACATTTGACTCAGTCGGTGTTATTGTACTGAGAGTCATTTCCAAAACATACTCTGAGCGCGACGTCTCAATACCACATGAAATTGTGTGACAATGTTATTTTTAAGGTTTGACCAAAATGTCTACAAGTCTGTCATTTCTCAGCGTAAATGGATTTTAATTTAAAACTCTGGCAGGAAATGGGGCGAGCAATATGCAGACCGTCAAGAAATACCAGGCCTTTAATGCACTTACTCATTCAGATGTGGGTATGTTTTAACACAATGGCACAGAAAAATGATATTCCCATATTATACTCCCCCTTACGTAAGTTAGCATAAAGAGACAAAATCTGAGCAAAGAAAAGTTTAACCAGGACAATAAAACTTGTCTGTAATCATTGTACTCCTCCTCCTCACTGCTTCAATTGAGTTCTGGAGGCAACGAGCCATTCTGTAGCTGGGAAACGGTTCAAGATCATGAACGGCAACTGTAGCCAGCTGACTGACTCCCCCCCCGGCGCCCCCCACCTCCTCTTCCCTCAGTTCCTGGGCATGCTCGAACTGACCCATCAATGAAAAGCCACTTTCTTCCCCTTCTCTGGTGCATGGCTCTGCAGGAGAATGAGAGGGAGTTGCAAACGGACAATACAGTAAGCCAGCGCTGGCCGGGACACACAGTGTGAGGTCCCTGTGTGTTTGACTAACAGAGGGGCCATTCTCACGATCCAACCGCTTCACCGGTCCCACGCCAACATTGCTCCTCTCTTTAATTATGCAGCAAACGCGTGCATATCTGCATGCTAAATCCCATCACCTCCACTGAGCAATAAAGATAGCAGAGGAGCACGGTAAGCAATAACCTATGTGGGAAAAGTGCATAAATTATCTTGGGATTACATAATTCTGTCAATAAAAGACTGTGCGCTGATGTCGATCCAAAGGGTTTCCTGATTCATTGAGTGCAACATGGTTTCCAAGTAATAGTTCTATAAATACACAGATTTAAATGTTGGAGGAAATGTGGGATATCGTGTACAATTTCTTTGTGCCACTCTTCCACAGCGAGTTATGAAAAAAATACTTTGCCCTAGTAGTCTTTTATACTAGCAAAGCAGAAACACATAATTATATGACTTAGTTATAGCAATTTTTTGCTCACTAATGTTAATTTGTTCTTCAAAGGGATTCAGTTACAGAGGTGCATCCAACGATTACTTTCTGAAACTTACATTTAAACACATTCAATGGTTCATGAGATATTTTGCTAACAGGCAAACAGTGTTAACCCTAACAGAGATTGCTAAAGTTTTATGCAACGATCCTGTGCAATGTGTAGAACTTAGATTATATGTTCCACATGGCTTTTAGCTAGAACCACACCAAATTTTAACACGATATCTGAAAAACTGACTTAATTATTGACAATTTTGTGTTTTCCGAGCTCAGTTGGTTGTAGCGAGCATCTTGAAATGTGTTGACTCCAAAAGTTAACCGTCTGTAGAGATAATATTCAATGATTAGTTCCAGAAACTTTCAATAAAATCTGTCCAGTGATTAATGAAATATTTGATTCCAAATGGTTAACTGCAAAAGAAAATAACAAAAAAAAAAAAACAAAAAACATAGGTAACAGTATTGAACCTTGTCAAATCTTATTAGATACTCAACACTGGAGCATGATTTAATTTAAATAAAATGAGTTCAAAGTTTTTCTGAAAGAACATGCTGGATCTAAAGTCCAGTGAGTGAGGCAGTCATATCGCAATATACATGGAACATCAAGTTTACAGGTTAAAAACATGCTATGTACCAGATTTAGACACACACAATAGATGTAGAATACAAATACAGACCAAAACTATTAAACATGAATAATAATTCCTGCAAGTCGTGGATATATTTTCTGAACCAACCCAGAGGTCAGTGAAGAGCCCCTGTTTTATTCAACCACCATCACTTCAACTTCCTGAGGTGGACTTTGTCTCTTTTTGATAAGACACAATCTGTCATGTGTCATGTCGGCACAATATGTTTCAAATATCACTGCAACCGCCACATATGGCATGATGCCAAATGACACCTTGTGCATTTTGCAATGGAACATTGAGATCATATAGTTCACAGCCATAAAATACTGTAAGGAGCTCTTTTTCTGTGGAGGTGGTACCTCTGGATATGGCACTGTGTTGTTTATGACCTAATAGAGGGGTGTCACACTCCATGCCTCAAGGGCAACTATCCTGCATG
The DNA here is from genome assembly GCF_001649575.2 of Kryptolebias marmoratus. Lineage (NCBI taxonomy): Eukaryota > Metazoa > Chordata > Actinopteri > Cyprinodontiformes > Rivulidae > Kryptolebias > Kryptolebias marmoratus. Next base: position 11,578,938 of record NC_051432.1, read on the forward strand.
TTTTAGGTTTTTCTGTTCCAACACACCTGATTCAAATGGTTTAATTACCTCCTCACCAAATCACCAAGTTCTCCAGGAGCATGGCAACAAGTCACCCTTTTAACAAGGTGTTTTAAAGCAAGAACACATCTAAAACATGCAGGAGAGCGGCCCCCGAGGAGTTTGACACATGTGATCTAATGTGTAAAAATGTTTAAAAAGTGTAGCACACTTCAGCTCCATATGTACAAAAATAGACTTTTGTTATATCATTCTATCGATGTCTCGGCCATAAAAGAGCTTTCTGAGGTGTGACACACCTTTTGGATCCATGTGATCAGCACCTCAGTTACTGGTGTGCTTGTATCTTCCTACCACAAAAAATATCTAAACTGTACCATTAAATCTTAATGGTAAAGTCAAAGTCTCTTCTCCCATTTATACTACGGCTCAAATGTTGGGTACGACTTCTCTGAGAGTTTAGGAGCGTGTTTCTCCATCCTGTTCCCGTTCACAAAGCACCCAATCAATGCTGCGGTTTTGTTAGAGCTTTCGGTGTCTTTGACTTATGCAAATAGTGTCCTTTAACACAATATCAGGCGTTGAGAGTGAATGCTCTCATGTCACGCACGAGTATTTACAAATGAATGAGCACAAACAAGCTGATGAGCAGGGGGGCGGGTGGTGGAGGCAGAGGGTTTTGGGACTTTGACGCCAAGTTTTTGATATTTGGTTTGGTCTCCTGTTTGTCTTCTGTTTCCTTTTCAGTCTCTCCTTATCACCTGCCAATGTGAAAGGTGGGCGAACATGTGCTTGCCAATGTCTGTGTGTGTGTGCTCCTTTGTCTGTCTGCCTGTTAGCAAAATATCTCATGAATGACTGGACGGATTTGAATGAAACCCTCAGAAAGTAATTATTAAATCTTCAGCTAATTAACTTTTAGAGTCAACTTGATTGAAGATGGCCGCTACTGGTAATCAACCTCATCAAACACAAAAGTGGCTGTAACTGATTTTGAGCTGAAATTTGGTGTGGCGGTTGCTGAGTCATCCTCACCACGCATCCGAGTACTAGCAGGTCTTGCAAGTTTTGCAAGTCCTTTGTTTAAAGCTTTGGCCAACAAGACCGTGGGTGACACAGATTCTGTCAAGGAATACTACTTATATATACTTTTATATTCCTGTACTGTTTGGTTTAATCGAGGAACCAAAACTATTTGTTTAGATGTAGGAAACAAACATTGTTTGTCTGTAAAATATCAATAATCAGCGTGTTTTATATTGAAAAGGTTTCTTTTTTTCTGCTTCAACTGTGTCCAGAAACATCACATTTTCTGTTCACTGCTTTGTTTTAATGATTACAGTTTCACCCTCCACTCTCCCGCTTTCTTTTCTCATCCTGCAGCCGCACGCCGTGTTGCTTTATTTCTCTTTGGATGAAAAAATGCCTGGATACATCCATAATAGCTCCAATGACTAATAGTGACTAATGTCTACACTCACTTGATCTGTCATGAGCGTTGAAACCAAACCCAGTATTCTATGCGAGCTGCACTGACGTCACACTGGAAGCATAAATGTGAAATCTCTGACTGTATTTTTCACTGATCTGCTTTCTCTTCCCTTAATAAGAGCTTGTTTTCAGGCCATCTGCATCAGAAGTAATCTGTTTGGTGTTCTGGAAATACAGATTGAACTGACACAAGCCAAGAGAGACCAACAGCCTCCTGTATGTGTGTGTGTGTGTGTGTGTTGAGAAAAGGATGGATCATTGTGGATCATGGATCATAAACACAGCCCATTACGGCTTCTGTAAGCTGTTAAAATGCCTGTTAATGTCTCCCCAGCCTAATGTTAACAGTTGTTTTATGTCTCCCAAGAAGCACATGCTGTATCTGAACAACCTGAGTGAGTTGACGGTGTCATTCTTCTTATTAAAATCTAAAAAAAAGGACACTTGCTTCCCTCCAGTGTCTGAGAAGATCAGTCAGCCTTGAGCAAACACCAATAAAAGTCTCTTACGCAAAACATGAGCACCTCTCATCGAAACGACTTCTAAAGAGGCGCAGCTCTTCCTGTGGTCTGCAGGAACACATCTGGCTGCCGTGAAGCAGTTCAGATGAACAGTTGCTGAGAAATGTGAAAAGGAGATAGACATTACAGACACTCTAGTTCTGTTTTTTAAATTTGAGATACTGAGATTTTAAAGAATTTGCAAAAAATATATTTTTTGTTGTTCAGAACTTGATCAGAAAAGCCAGTATTAACAGCTGGTGACGCACTGAATGGAGTTTAGAGAAGTGTTTTCGTATGTAGGTGCGTTAGCTGCAATGGAGGAAGAGGGCTTTTATTCATAAACAAACCTGAAGAAAACTTGAGTTTAAATTACGCAACTTCTTGTGACGTAAACTGCAATCAAATCAATTCCTGTCACCCCAATAACTCAAATAAGGAAAACATCTATGGCTTTGGTTGAGCTTTTACAAACTGGAACTTTAAATAGTCTATTATAATGGCACTTAAACTTTATTACTTTTTATTTTCAGTCACTTGTTTTAAATATTGTTTTCATTGGTTTAGGCAATAAAGACCACTTGGTTGGGTTCATTAAAAAACTGTAATATAAGTAAGAGTAAATATATTGACAATGAATAAATTATGGTAAAGCTTATTTTTGGTTGTGTGTAGCTTTCTCTTTGCATAAATCTGGTTGGTAGTATTTGAAGTATTTGACCAATGCAGACTGGATTGTGTCAGAAGTCCACAAAAAGAATGAAAGTAGCATTTTTTAAAGTCATATTGGTTCCCTGCCTTAAATGCCAAAGTTTTAAATCAAAATCTTATGCTGTCTGTTAGCACTCACTTTGTGTTGGAAACGTGTCTCAGCTACGAGCACACTGAAGTCATGTCACCGGCAGAAACCATTTACCGGTCTTATGATAGACTTTGATGCTCTGCATGTTAAATGTTTCTCCTGCAGGGTTAGAAACAAAGAAACATGCTCTCAAGGATCCTGCCCATAAAGCATCTATACTCTGTGTGACAAAGTTTTCTTTCACTTGTATGTTCTTGCCTAAAGCAGCTCGTTTTAACGACACAATTTTTCCCCCAACATGCGACCGAACCTTTGTTTCAGATGAGGAATTACTAAATCTATCACAGCATTCTTCTCCCTTGAAATCCTCGAAAGTGCAAAGTATGACATGTAGGATGACATCAAGCGCCGCGAATCTCAGCGCAACAGATGGTTTTTCAGATTTTCTATGGCAAACTGTGTCCTGTTCTGCTGATTATTTCAACAATTTTAGAGCAAACGTCCCCCTTTTATCAAAGGCACAGACAAAGTCCAGAGCAGGAAAGGAGGGAACTCTGTCAAGAACTCCAGTCGTCATTGGCCCAAATGGAGGCAAACACCGATAACATCCAAGAGGTGCGCCATTAATCATCTGCATGACTTCCTGTTCATTTGTAGGGGCTGAACAGAAGACAAACAGCAACAATATCAAATAAATCCACCTCAGTCATCGCTTATCTTGTCGCTGAAAGCAAATGATAAACTCTTTTGTCCTATCAAACGATGGCATTGTTGTGTCTGTAGATTTATGTGTCAACATTACAGTATTATATATAAATAATAAAAAAAGCACCACACACCCTTAATAAATTCTTATACTAAAATGGTAAAAATGAACAAGAAATAAGATTATTCTTCCATATTTGTTTTATGGTTATATATCACACAAAAGCAGCTTCTCTGTTTTTGTTTACCTTCATGTTGGTTCGTTGGGGCTTCCTGGTTTTACTCAACATACTTTGGAAGCAGTTAGGGAAACTTAATGCAGTTTGATGACCTGTACCTACAGCTAGAATCTCACCAGACTGACTATTGGAGACTAGCTGGTGACTATAAATTTCAAGAAAACTTGCAAATTTTCAGTTTTGGACTCACTGAATTCTGAGCGTTTGCCACCAAGCGACCACTCAGCCACGCAACTATTTTTTACATGGATGATTTTTGAAACTCTTGGCCTGTTTTTTTGTGTGCATGGCTTGTAAAGGTGTATTCTAAGCAGTGCACATTATTTCATTGCCCACCTATTTTCACTTCAACCCATTTTATACTCACCCTGGCGGCTGCACTCTCGTTTATGATTTAATCTGCTGGAGTACACTTTCGAAATGAAGCTGTGCAGATTTGGATCAGATTTTTTTTTTAAATAGTCATAATTGTGGTGGTTAGACCTGGACATTTGGGGCTGTAGCCTCGGATATTTTCTCTCATAAGGAGAACTCCAGTGCAGGTGTCAAAATACAGCCTCAGCTCTCTAGAATTACAAAAAATAACTTGAGAGGAACTTTTTTGAATATGTTGTAAAATCAAGATGGTGAGCCTGTGCGACTCTCGTAAACAGGAGCGTCTCCAAAATGTCCAAAAGACATTTTGGAGATGCCCCTATGAACGCCGTCTACCAACTAGTCGCCAACAGTTGCAGCCCAATAGGATATGAGCACAAACCACGGCCAGTTGGGGCACTGGCCACCCTTATAAATTTGATGCACCTTTTGTCTTTCTCCATTGAATAGAATTCAATATTTCAAAGCAGAAAGTCAGTGTCCTCATATAAGATTGCAAGGTCTGACAAATGAATACATATAAATACTTTTATAAATATACATGTGTGTGTGTGTGTGTGGAAAAAATAAGATTCAGTAAGTTGAATGGTGATTGTGATGTTGTCAATTAGTAATTTAAGCTGTACGATGTAGGTTGGTGGTGTCCAATCTTGGTCCTCAGGGGCCACTATCCTGCATGTTTTAGATGTTTTCCTGCTCTTCAGCAGATCTTCAAGTTCTGCAGAAGCCTGTTAGCCACTCAGGTTAAAGCAGAGGAACACCTTAAACCTGCATGACAGTGTCCCTCCAGGACCAGGATTGGACACCACTGATGTAGACTTTCACCAGAAGGTGGTTCCTTTTCTCCCATGTCACAGCATTTTTTTCAAAAAGCCTTTAAATGACAGCATTATAAGCAAAACAAACAAACAAAACAAACAACCCCCCCTATCCCCAGAAATTCAGTTATGGCTTTTGGTTTTGGTGAACCACCCCCAAGATCTCGCCACCCTTTTTGAGAACTTTCTGGATGGTGTCACCTACAGTCTTGCAGATGTTAGAACATTTTTTTCTGTAAACGCTTAATCCTTTAGGATCTGCTCCTACTTGTGATTTTTTTTTTATGGTAAAACGAGCCTGATGTCATTATTGTCATCATTTGATTCTGTTGACCAAACAGCACTTGTGTTTAAATAACTCTGTTCTGCGAACTGCACTGATTTTCTGTGTGTGTGTGTTTCTGACTGACCTCTGGCTGCAGCAAGCAGACTCGGCGGAGGGGCGGGGCTGTGACGTCACTCCGCATGAATATTTAATGAGGAGGCAGCGACCACGGCAGAAACTGGCTGCTTCTGGTTTCCACACATAAATACAAAGCGAAGCCGGTCTGACAGAGGAGCTGCGTCCACAAAGGAGAGCGGAGCACTCTGACGTCTCTGGTGGTGGTGTTTTTTTTTTTTAAATTTCATATCTTTTTTTTTATTATTATTTTTATTTTTCCCTAACACTGAAGACCACGAGAGTCAGGTAACCAGCCGCTCTTCTTTGACCACATTTCCCAGAGTTAGTGTTCACAAAGTGGGACGGTGATGGCGAGTCAGTGCCGCAACCAAAACAAGCCGGGCTGAGACGGTCAGCGCCACTTTATCGCTGGAAATAACGCGAATAAGAAGCTCGTTTACCCTTTTATTTATTTTTATAGAGGGCTATATGAATTGGCGCCAGGTGTTTCTGCTCATAAACACTAAAGGGAGAGCTGTGTGATAAAAGCGCACAGGGCGAACATGAAATCCTCCGGGGTTGGATGGAACTGGACGGACGGATCAGGTTTTAAGATTAATCGTAGAGCAGGTCTGATCGTGTCCCCATCACCAAGTGTCCTCTCAGAGTTTTGTCAGAGTTTCTGAGGCAAGTCTCGCTTTGTTGGAAACATGCTGCCACTTTGGCATCTCAGCTTATACGTGGCAGGCTTTGAATCCAGCTGTTCATTTAGCAGGTCAAACTCCTCCAGCCTCTTTCTTTGTTCTCATCTCACTTCTGGGTTTCTCCCTTTTACTACAAGTCCTGTTTTCTTTCCCTTTACCACATAACTAAAGCTGTAGTACCCTATTATCAATAAGATTATAAATCCCTCATCAATGTTGAATGGATTGTCTTCAAACCTTTTTTATGATGTTACTGTGTTCTCCCAACTCTGTAAGGCTTCACTGAAAATGTGTTTTGGTTCTTACAATCTTATAAATCAGACTTTTAACTTGACTTTAGCCTCACTAAAACAAAATGAAAATAACAAACATTATATGATCTAGTTTTAAGGCTTATCCTTCGGAGTTTTGAACAAAATTATCATATTTTCCCCTACTGTCTGTGTCAATATTATTATAATCATTTGAATGTACTCCTTGCTCGAATCAGTACATTGTGTGTATATTTCACTTTAAAATACACCAGTAGTCTCTCAGGGCACTGCTGTTCTTTTCATCTGCATCAGGGGAACGACTGATGAAGTGTGTGTGTGTGTCTGTGTGTGTGTGTGTTCCATCGTCCCGTTCTTCTGGGAAACTCAGAGTTGAGGGAGAAGTGTGGAATGCCTGGCCCTTGGCGTGCGTCCCTCGAGATTAAACTGCAACTTTTTTCATGCGAAGACGTAGAAACATCGGGATCACGTGGCGCTGACAGAGGCGATGCAGATGTGGTGATGTGAGCACAGCTGGAACGAGCTGCGTGCACAGGAAAACTAAAGTTAAAAAAAAAACAAAAAACAGTAAAGATAAGATTTCTGCTGAAGGATGACCCCGCTCTTGGATAGACCACCAGTAGACACAATGTTCTGCAGATTTCTAGGTCAGTGGTTGTCTTCCTCTCCTCCCCCCCGCCCCCACCCCTCACTCCACCCCACCCAAGGCCAGCCCACGCAGTAATCTGTGGCAACCCGGAAAAAGATGAGCAATCTGCCAGGGCTTGTGTGTGACATGCTTGCAAAGATTTATTATTTAAAATGGCATCGTGGGATCCCGTAAGTTTAGCTGATAAAACGGGACTCAGTTTACGGGATAGTTATACATTTTTGACACTAATCCAGACTGTTCCCAAGAAAAGCTGGGAGAGTAATGGAAGCATATAGTTCCCACGCTACTTTATGATGGCGTTGAACCCCTTTTGGTGACGGCATTTCGTTATGCCCTGCTATTTGCTTTAGTTCAGTGTCACATGATTCATTTTAATGCCACCAACCTGCCTAAAGAAGGATTAAGTCATTTTAATTAGATAGTTTTAACTTTTTTGTCCAACTTTGCAAGACTGATAAAACTTTTAACAAAGGCCTTAAAGTATTTTTTTTGTATTCACATATCATCTATGATAAAAATAACCACTAATCACCCATCATTGTCTACCAAGGTAGACAATTTAAGGCATACCTTGTAATAAATGAGTGAAATCAACTGTCATGTTTTGTTGGCAACAACTGTGAGCTGTTTGTTTACATTCAAGGGTTGACAAGTTTAATTCAGACAGTCTTGGTGCGTGACTTTAAAACTGTTATAAAACAGTAATTATCGTCTATCTGGCCTGATGCCAGGCTTTCAACGAGACGAGTTGGGTTGGGTTGAAAACGGTGAGCAGCACAAACAGCACTCTGCCGTTTGAAAACCCGCTTTGTGTAAATGACCCCCGAGGCTGTAGGTTACACACCTCACAGCAGGTACAATGAACTCCACGCTCCCAAAATAAATAATACAGACTACAAACTGCAGCACATAAAGTGCTGCACAGCGACTTCTTACAAACATGGTGTCACATGTAGTTTGTGCCACAGGTAAAGAAAAAAGAGCAACAGTCATAGCACCATAACCATCCCGAAACCACCTGTGACGCTACATAAAGGAGCAGGTAAATATTTGGTATTTCCATAAAAACATTAATGACATTACATGCATCAGCTCAGGAGAAAAACATTTTTACCCTCGGTTGAAGCCAACAAACTGAATTAAAAGATTTCGACGAGTAAATACGTGCAAATTTCACAACAGAAATTGCTTATCTGTCATGGACAGCTATCTTTTAATAGAAGAACCTCTGCAGACCTCTGGTAGCTTGAAGAACTCAGCTTTATTTCTCTGTGTGCCTGTACAACGTCTAGAAGAACTGCGCATGCGTGTCAGTCAAGCTTGCTCTACGGAAGCCTAACAGTGACATATCACTACATCTCCCCCTTCCAGCAGTAAAACACACATGCTTAATCTTACCTGGGAACTTTGCAGAAATACGTAACAAGTTAGAAAACAGCATCTCTGAACACTAGGACGTTGGGGTAGACTGCCCTCGGTCCGCAGCAACATAGGGATTATTCTGCACTCAACAGTTAGTTGCTGTTCCTATCAATCTTACAAGAACGTTCAAATTTCAATTTCAATATTTCACATTCTCCCCCCGTTTGTACTATTTATTTACTCATTTAAATAAATAAACAAAATAGTAACATATAATGATGTTTTGTCTTGTCTTCATAACCTTAGAAGTAGAATAAATGTAAACATTTCTGAACTTTATAGGTTTTCTACCTATATACGTGAATTAACATGTAAAGTAGAAGACTTCGAGTCTCTAAGTGTCCCTATATCGCAGAGGAATTCTAATTATTCTGCCTCTGGATGTAACCTTTGAACCTTCGAGTGGAGTAGAACGCTCCACCTCTGGGTACTGCTGCCTCTGAACCGGGCTTCTGGTTGTGGAGTCAGAACTGTCCTTGAGTGGAGGAGTACCGGTTGGTTCCACGGTGGAATCAGGTGGCTTCTGCTGATCTGGGCGATCGGTGGGCCGTGGGACGGCTTGCAGGTGTCTCCGGTTCCGTCGTAGCACAGCTCCATTCTCTGTCTCCACCATGTAAGACCGTGGCTCTCTGCACTTGGTGATAATCCTAGCTGGGGTCTTCCACCCTTTTTCACCATCCAGTTTTATCCTGACATTCTGTCCTGGTTGTAGTGGAGGAAGTGGTTGTGCAGAATGATGGCGGTCATGGAAAAAACGATACGCTGACTTTGTCTGACTGTCCTTTTGCTCAACTTTGTCTCTGTCCACTGGAGCAGCTTGCAACTTGCTCTCCAGCATCGGAAGTGTAGTTCTAAGCTCTCTTCCAGTCATGAGTAGCGCGGGGCTCACACCTGTAGCAGTACTAGGTGTTGCTCTGTAGCACATCAGAGCCAGATGGGGGTCAGGTTGCTTCAAGATGTTCTTAGCTGTCTGAACCGCTCGTTCAGCCGCCCCATTCGCTTGAGGATAATGGGGACTGGAGGTTGTGTGCACAAATCCGTAATCTCTGGTGAAATCTTGAAACTCGCTAGATGTGAACTGAGTAGCGTTGTCACTCACCAGTTCCAGTGGAATTCCCCACCTCGCGAACATGCTCTTGAGTCGACCAATGACATCTCGACTGGATATGGAGGACAGGCGAGCAATTTCAATGTCTCTGGAGTAATAGTCAGTCACAATGAGATAATTCCACCTCTCAAATTCACACAGGTCTGCAGCAATGCGCTGCCAGGGGCCCTCAGGGAGGGTCGTGGTCAGGAGAGGTTCATGTCTTTGTGTTGGTTTATTTTCAAAGCAGAATTTGCATGCTGACACCGTCTGTTTAATCTC
>NC_051432.1:11590665-11629288 GCF_001649575.2 Kryptolebias marmoratus
GTGCTCCCTCTCATACACAAAAGAGTCATAAACAGCCTCTGCATCTCGTCCCAGGGCGTAGAGAAGTGTGTTAACTTGTACTTCTCCGCTTTCTCTGTCTAGCTTTGATGCTACCCTGAAACGGTCGAAGCGGCGGCGCCATAACGGCCAATCCGCCGGGCGGGAGAAGTCGAAGGGTTCTGGTGGTCCGAACTTTGCCATATCTTACGGTGTAGGCGTCCTGTCGGCCACTTCTGACACCATGTCATGGACAGCTATCTTTTAATAGAAGAACCTCTGCAGACCTCCGGTAGCTTGAAGAACTCAGCTTTATTTCTCCGTGTGCCTGTACAACATCTAGATGAACTGCGCATGCGTGTCAGTCAAGCTTGCTCTACGGAAGCCTAACAGTGACATATCACTACATTATCGGTACATCATCTTCCCAAAAATAAACAAGAGTCCCCCATTATGCCCCGCTTGACTCTTATTTTGCAGCCTACAGCATGAATGAGTCTATTCACGGCGACTGTATCAACTTGTCAGCTTCAGATTCTGGGAATGCAACTGTTGTTTTCATAGTTTAGGCAATAATGACTCAGTTAGGTTTCATGGAAAGTGTAAAAAGTGGAAATGAGCTTGTCTTGTTTGGAGCACAGGGACAACAGAGCGTAATTTTGAGGTTTCAGTAGCAGTGTGGTAAAAAAAAAAAAAAATCCAATCTGCCACGTGGAGTCATAAACGAACCTCTAAGGTGAAGGCGTGTATTCTGGATCAGTTTCTGACAGGACTCGAGCGTACACTTAGAAAAGGGCCGACTGCTTACACAGCAGCAGTGTGTTCCAGCGTTCAGAATAATCCCTTATGCGTGTTTCCCACCTTTGATTGTTTGTCCTGTGAATCTGTGAGGTGTGTGTGTGTGTGTGTGTGTGACCCACATTCAGCATGAGGGCCGCGGACGGCAGGTCGGATGTTACGTGTTGAATCTCGCAGATTAGCAGCTTTAACCCACATCTGATTTAGTGCTCGCACAAAACTCTGGAAGGGTTTCAGACAGAAATTTACAGTAAACTCTCCGTGTCCTCACCATGTTGATGTTGTCGGTTGGTTTTGACCTTACCACACATCTCTCACATTCAATCTGTTGATGTGGTTTTTTTTTGGCTTGTGGTTTCCTCTTTGACACTGTCTCCTCTCTGATGGGCAGGTGATGCTTTAGCTTCTTCAACTTACCTAAAACTCAGTTTCTCACAGTTTGATTTAAAGTTTGAAACCCGTGAGGACAGCCCAGTCGAGCCTCGGGCGCTCCTTCCGTTGTTGAAAACCCAGAACGAGAGCAAACGGAGCTTTCACGTAAAAAAACAGGACGGTTTTGTGTTCGACGCAGACGTGAATAGTCACCGAAGTCTTTCTGCTCGGTGACCTCGAGCCGAGAGAAAGCTCAACGTGCGGTCCCCAGACGTCGTACCACATGCGCTGCCCCCTCGCCAGCGTTGCTGTGGTAACGGAGCAGCGGGTTCGTGCGCGAGTGGAGCAGGACACAGCAGGATTACCTCCGAAGAGCTGACACTGACCCATTTCATATGAAAAAATACTCGGATAATTGAGGTGACATTTTTACTAAATCGAGTCGTTTATGAGAACCCAACAAAGTGTTAAGATTACACACACACAGAAAATAGGTAAATCTCTGTCTCGAAATATCAGAAATTTGTTCTGAGCAGATTCTCGCCGCATTATTTTCCCACACAGCTGTCCATACATTCACAGCGAGCGGCCTTGTGTTGGAAAAAAACAAAGTCGGCTCTTTATTTACACTGAACACTGGCGTCTCTGAGACGTTTCACTTTAATTGAGATTGCCGTAATAAGAAATCCCTCTGTTTTGTGTAAACTGTGTCCTCTGACGGAAATAACATGGTTCTCCAGCAAGGCCCTTCTAATTTGGGCCTTACGCTCATTAAACAGGGATACAGACTGAGGAGACGGAGCAATATAAACATGTAATGACATAAATAGTCTAAATTAGGTTGATTACAGTCATAAACACGGCTGTAAATGAAGGTCATAGTCAGTAGAATGCCAATAAGCAATAAGGATCACCTTATAAAAGAGACTTTTGTTGTTGGAGCTTAATTAGCTACTCAAGAAGGCGCCAAACAGGCCTAATGAAGCATTTTAAAACTGCCGTTGTTTGCGAGAAAAATCTGCAAGTTTTAGAGGATTAAGTCAAACAGTGAAGTCCTCTTTTGATTCGATTTGATCACATTTTGAGTTTAAACGAACGAGTGCCAACAATAAAAAAGCAATCTAACAGGATTCAGTCATCTTTCATGAATCAATTGAGTCCCCTTAGGGTTTTCTTTCTGTATAAGTGTTGTGATTCTGAACTCGTTCCATGTCTTTCTCTCTCTCAGACTCCACCGAAGAGGAGCTTGGACGGCATGCAAAGTTGTGAAATTTCCTCAGACAGCACTGATGATCCTCTTAGTAGCGGCCTTCGCACTCATCGGCAGCCTCGAATAGTAGTGATTGGCGCTGGCTTGGCCGGCCTTGCTGCGACAAGGGTCCTACTGAGAAACGGCTTCACGGATGTCACGGTCCTAGAGGCGTCAGACCACATCGGTGGGAGAGTTCAGAGCGTTCGGCACGGTGAGGGGACCCGCGTGACCTGTGCTCAGCTGATTTACCTTGGATTTACATGTAGGAGCGCTGCCTCAGCGCCAACAATCAAACGTTAACTATGCAAAACTGAACAGAACTAGGCAAAACACTGTGTTATATTAGACTTTCTTCACTCTATCAGACGAATGTTGTATGGATCATTGTCTGGCCGTTGAAGAGGAAGTTCTTTGTTCCACAGCTGAATCACAATTGCTCTCCTATTACATTCAGATAAGTCTTAAAGGGATAGTGCTAATCTCTTGATGTAGGGTTCTGTGGAAGGGGTATGAGCAACTCATATCTTACCTGTAGAAGCTAGCTCCTTGAATGACCTCAGTTTAGAGAAATAGCTTAATTCTGACCAGACTGATGAGCTAACAGCTAGTCTTAGTGAAGCCAAGACTAAAGTGGTTTGTTTCCATTTTTAAATCGCTTGTTAAATTTCCTAACTGCAATCTCAGAAATTCTCTTAGTGGTAGCCGAGTTCGATGATGTTATTGTCAATATAAAACAGTAAATGTAAAATATTCTAGTGGGATTTTGTAGTTTCTGGATATTAATTAAGTTGATCTAATTATTTGACACTGTGACTACACCTGAGCCAGTGCTTTTTTATTGAAAGCTATGAACTATAAAAACGTGGTGTGAGGGATGAATGTTCTCTTAGACCAGCGGTCCCCAACCTTTTTAGTTCCACGGACCGGTTCATTATCAGACAGTATTTTCACGGACCGGCCATTAAAGCTGTGGCGGATAAACACAACAAAATAAAATGATATGACCGGCATGAAAACGGGGGTATTTTTAAAAACATAATAAACATAAATCCAACGTGTCCTCGCAGCTTTGTTAGCTGCGTCCTGGTGTTGTGTTATCAACATGAATAACAGCCTCTCCTCCCCCTGATGTTCTCTGTGTTTAAACATGCCCTTCAAAATAAGATACACCACAAATATAAAGTGCACAAAGAATACAACTCACCATAACGCTGAATCAGTGGGAGCCCTGAGCCTGTTTCTCAGTAATGAGACGGTCCCATCCAGGGCTTCCAGAGACGTTTGTTTTTTACTCATTTTGCTGCTTGTGGGTTTGTTTTTAGCGGTAACGTATCACATGACCTAGATGAGCTTTTTGACACGCATCAAGAGTGAGTCATAGATGGATGTAGTGGAGAGAATCCGGTCAATTTTTCAAAATAAATGTTGTTCACTCCGAAAATTAAAAAAACAGAAATACTGTAAGTTAAATATTCTTTCTGTGCGCTCTGGTACCGGTCCTCTGCCCGGGGTTTAAGGAACTCTGCCTTAGACCACACTGATCTCCGCTGCTCCCCTCCTTTGTAGGAAAAGCAACTTTGGAGCTCGGAGCGACCTGGATCCATGGTGCCAATGGGAACCCGGTGTACCACCTGGCAGAGGAAAATGGGCTGCTGGAGCACACCACGGACGGCGAGAGGAGCGTGGGACGCATCAGCCTGTACACCAAGAACGGCGTGGCTCACTACCAGACCAACGTGGGCAAAAGGATCCCCAAGGACTTGGTGGAGGAGTTCAGTGACGTGTACAACAAGGTGAGGGGACGCATGAGCGCACAGACACGGATAGGTGCGCCGGAGCATGAATCCGGACGCACTCAGGGTTCAGCCTTGCAGAACATCCAACTTCCAGCCCCTTAACAGGCTTGTTAGCCGTGACCAAATTATATAAATTGGCTGGTTACTTTTAAACCTGGTGGCTTAATCTCAGAACCTTAATGCGAAGTGTGTGAATTTAGAAGTGTGCGTAAAACTTAAGAACCAGTCATAACCTGACGAAGGGAGAGCTACACAAACAGGTAATACAAGCACATGCTGAGAAAATAGATCTTAAATCTGCTAAAAGAAACCGAAGCACAATTTAAAAGTAAAGTCTGAACCACTGAGTAATCTTTGAATGCCTTCTACAAGTGAAAACTGGCAAAGCAGAGTGAATTCAACGAGGAAATCGCTTTCCCCCCCCCCCCCATCTAAGTGCTACTCTTGTTTCCTTTGTACGTTTCAAGCACGATTTATTTTGTTTAAGTAGGTCATGTCTGAAAAAGCAATTACAGAGAGAAGCTTCTGTACTCACTGATGTAATTTAGATTCTTCTTTTTTGGTTGGACATCTTTATTTTCCAGAGCCAAAATCCTGTTGGTTTTTTTTTTTCACCACTAAGCATTACTTAAATCAGTTTAAATTAAAAGCCCTTTTAGTTTCTGTTAACAGGATGGCTTCATTTGTTGACAAAGCTTTTATTATGATGTATTTATCTAAGACAACTCGGTTGTGGATCAGGATTGATACAGCAGCAGCACGCCACAGTGGCGTAGAGGCGGGTGAAGCACCTGAAGCATTAGTAGTGATACTCTTGTTTTGAGACATGCCATCGGTACGAAGCAGTTTCATGAGATCTTCAGCTTAAAATCACAGCATTTGTTTATACAATAGCAGGAAACCAAATACTATCAAATGTTTTAAATTAAGATGCTTGTTATGGTCAAACATAAATACTTATTTACTGTATTTACAGAATCAGTTCTTATTTTATTAAAAAAAAAGGAATTGTATTGATTTATTAATGCACCACATAATTATTTGTGTCAGGTAAGTTCTCTATCAGCAGCTTATAGTAAGATGATTATTGGACTTTTGTTAATTGACTTATGTTGTCATTCTTAATTAATTTAAACATCTTATTTGTCTTCTCAGAGGCAGCCATGTAAGCTGACGGCTCAGTATTTTTGCACATTGTCTTCTGCGATAAATCCTCAGACACTGAGAAAATCTATTGACTGTACAGTATGTTTATGTCGGCATAAACTGACTGACTCAGCTTTACCAAATGTTCCACTTTCCCAAACACAGCCTCCAAGCTGCATATATGAGGCCGGCATGTTTGGTCTGCTGCAGGCTGTGAACCAGCCATTTGGGTAATTCTTTGACCTGAGAGCGACCTTCATTCACTAGACGTTGAGGCAGTGTAGGGTCCCGCTGCGCGCTGTGTTTTCTTAAAACATGTTGATGCATTGCTGATGTTGTCTCAACAGTTTCTTGGAAAGGCGTGTAAATGACTTTAAACTACAGCACAGCCTCTGTAAATAACGTTTTTTTTTTTCGCACACTGCACTTTTATTGACCTTCTCAAGAATTAAGTGTCGTGCCTGTAATTGTTGGCACCGTTTAGGTATTTTATTTCATATTGGCTTTGTATTGTGTTCAGTGACTGTTATGTTTTTCCAATGAAAATGAAACTAGCGTGTCGTAGAGAGAGATCTGCCCTAAACTGAATCAAACTGGTTTATCTTTGTTCCTGCTTTCATCATCCTCTTCTTTCTTTACAGCTTTCCTCTTTCTCCCTTTTTGCCCTACTTTAGGTCTACGAGCTGACTCAGGAGTTCTTCCAAAGCGGGAAGCCGGTTTGTGCCGAGAGCCAGAACAGCGTTGGCGTTTTCACACGAGACTTGGTGCGCAAGAGGATCATGTTGGATCCTGAGGACTCCGAAAGCATCAAGAAGCTCAAACTGTCGATGCTTCAACAGTACCTCAAGGTTCGTGGGCCCTTAAACGTCCATCTCGGGGAGGGACGCTGACCCGGTTCCAAAAATGATCATAGCCCACCGCCATGAATGGCTGGCCATCATGTAACTGCCTGTGTGTGTGTTCAGCTGTCTGTTAGCAAAATATCTCATGAACCACTGAATGGATTTTAATGACTCTCAGGAAGTAATCATTCATGAGAGAGTAACTGGTAGAGACAATGATCCACACAAAAAGCTTGTAAACCTGCCATCTAGATTTGCACTCCCCTTTCTTATTCACGCAGAGACACACAAACAAAACATGTTGTGCAAACACATTAGTTTAAATTGATCCCAAACAGAATGTGTGCTTTTCAAGCATGTTTGAACAAAATCAGTCAGACAAGGTTTCTTATGGCTGTGGCTCTAAAAAAAGATTGCAGACATTGTACAGACCTTATTGGCTGTACAGAACAAATGTAGAATGCATGAGTTTAGGAATCTATTTATTTTCTTTAGGTTTAACACCTGCTGCTGCCCGTTGGAGATGTAACTGACGTGTGCTGATGTTGTGTTTAAGGTGGAGAGTTGTGAAAGCAGCTCTCCCAGCATGGATGAGGTGTCTTTGAGTGAGTTTGGGGAGTGGACAGAGATTCCTGGAGCCCATTATGTCATTCCTGAAGGTTTTATGAAGATTATGGACCTCCTGGCCCAGGACATCCCGTCCCACACCATCAGCCTTTGCAAACCGGTTCGTTGCATCCACTGGAACTACTCAGCCCACCATCGGGAGGTCATTGCCAAGAGCGGCGACACCAATCAGGTCAGCAACCATAATGACAACAACCACGGCAGCCAGCCTCACGAGGCCCCTCTGCTCCCGGGACGCGCCATCTGCGTGGAGTGCGAGGACGAGGAGTGGATCCCGGCCGACCACGTGATCGTGACGGCTTCGCTCGGTGTCCTGAAGCAGAACCACGCGGCCATGTTCTCGCCACCTCTTCCCGAAGACAAGGTGCTCGCCATCGAGAAACTGGGCATCAGCACCACCGACAAGATATTTCTAGAGTTCGAGGAGCCCTTCTGGAGCCCAGAGTGCAACAGCATCCAGTTTGTGTGGGAGGACGAGGCTCAACTCGAGCAGCTGGCCTACCCGGAGGAGCTGTGGTACAAGAAGATCTGCAGCTTCGATGTCCTCTACCCACCCGAGCGCTACGGCTACATGCTGAGTGGCTGGATCTGTGGCCAAGAGGCGCTCTACATGGAGCGCTGCGACAACGAAACGGTGGCTGAAACTTGCACCGAGCTTCTCAGGCGGTTTACAGGTCAGGGCGCACACTCTCAGAAACAAATATAATGTGTCGTTTTTTTTTCTACATTCTATGTGACAAAAGACTAGTTCATCCTTGAGTGATCTAAGAGTGACAAAGTAACCTTGGATGGGTGATTGAGCCTTTCGGCTGAGTGACTCATACAAGACGTGACTGAGTCATTGTTATCACAGAATGGCAGTGACGTATCATCAGCTGTTACGTAGGCAGCTTTGTCAAAAGACAAAGCAATAAAGCTACAACAAGCCGAATGACTCAGGTGTGTGTTTTTGTGCCCAACAAGCGGCAGCTAATTGTTCTCGTGTCACCACAAAACCAGCATTGAGTAACGGTTTTCTTCTCTGGTACACGGAAAAAATGAGAGATATATTTCCTGGTGTGAAGTTAGATTCGGCTTACTGAGAAGCTGACTCAGCTGCTTCACGGTGATTACGACACAAAATGTAGGATTTTTCTGTGCGGTGACTCACTGCGCAACATTTGGCCGTAGATTAGGAAGGAAGTGCAGAAGACTCGTCTGGCGGCTGCTTCCTCAGAACTAGGTCGCATTGCAAGCACAGAGACGGTGACTGTCACTTCCCGATGTGGTCACTGGACTTCTTGTGTATGCAGGATGTGAATTACTCTGAGAAACACACACACACACATTTCACATTTAGGTTGGCGCAGTTTAATCTCCTCAGTCTTTCTTTGAAGTGGAGCGCAGCTCTGGGTAAATCATCGTGAAGATGATTTACCCAAAGCGAACGTCTCAGTCCAGATTAAAATATTTAAGGACTTCACTAGATTTCCAGTCATCAAACAGGGAGTTCAGACAATTACAGAAGTCTACATCACATGTCCATCTATACATCCTTTTTCTTTACCTGCTTGTTGCTGTTCAACGCAGGGAATAGGGATTTTAAGCAAAACACTCTTCTAATTTGTCTGGTAGTTATTTGATTATTTGATCTGTTTCACATTTTTACAGAAAAAAAGTAATTGTTTTACTTGACTCACCTTAAGACGTGCGTTGCTGCTTCTCCTGCTAGCCGGGGATCTTGATTTTCTCTCATTTTCACTGGTCCGGCGAACCAACGTAAAGGGGGATTCATGTATTCTGTGCTCACTTGTGACCTTAGTTGTCATTTTTATCCTTTCAGAGTAAATCATGATGGCAGAAAGCCGCTGGGGATGCTCCAAGTTGTTTCTCTCTTTTTATTTTTTATATAATTATTTTGGGAGGGTGGTGGACGGTAGGCGTTCGGTCAAAAAAAAGCATCCTAACTGGAAAAGCACAGTTAGGAAGCAACTTGGTGCCGGTGTAAAAAAAAAAAAACCAAAACAAAACAAACAAAAAAATAACAGTGGTTTCTTTAAATCTTTTAATTAGACCTTAAATATTTGAGAATCAGTTCCCATTCCTAATCCGGAGCCAGTGCCTGTTTATATCTGTCACTGGGTGATAGGCAGGGGACACCCTGGACAGGTTGCCAGTCCATCACAGGGACACATGGAGACAAACAAGACAGACAGACTACCACTGGTGCTCTCACTCACACCTAGAGACAATTTAGAGGAACCAGTTATCCTAACCTGCATGTTTTTGGAATGTGGGAGGAAACCGGAGGAAAACCCACCTGAGCATAGGGAGAACATGCAAACTCCACCCAGAAAAGATGGAAGTCAAACCTGAGACCTTCTTGCTGCGATGCTAATCGACTTCTCTATAGTTTGTTGAAAGTGTATTCAATGACAAATAGAAAATTGACCAAATTACTCTTTGGTTTTGGTCCTGCTCTGACTAGCTGTTAGCTCGACTTTCTGGTTTTCCTTCAAATTATTAATTCCCTAAGGTGAGATACTGAGTGCTGATAGCGCCACAGAACCCTGCTTCAAAAAGTCAGAACTACCCCCCCCTCCTCCCTCCAAACACCCTCCAGTCTGTGTGTTGACTCTTGTCCCTCCTGTTGTCTGTCCACAGGGAACCCTGACATTCCAAAGCCCAGACGTATCCTGCGCTCGTCGTGGGGCAGCAACCCGTACATCCGAGGCTCCTACTCCTTCACCAGAGTCGGGTCCAGTGGTGCAGACTGTGAAAGGCTGGCCATGCCGCTGCCATACGCCAACAGCACCAAGGCTCCAGTAAGAGCAGGCACACAATAGATTTATGTTGTTTAGTCAACCACGTTTTAGAAGATTTCATTCTCTTAGATCAGGGGTGGCCAATCCTGGTCCTCGAGGGCCACCGTCCTGCATGTTTTACTTGTTTCTCTGCTCCAACACACCTGATTTGAATCAATGGGTGATTAACAGGCTTCTGCAGAACACAAAGAAGCGTATTTAAGCACTGAATCAGGTGTGTTGGAGCAGAGGAACAAGTAAAACATGCAGGATGGTGGCCCTCGAGGACCAGGAATGCCTACCCCTGTCTTAGATAAACTTCTCTTGTTTTAAGGTGCCACAGTCTATAAATTTGAAAATCAGTCAAAGAAACAGGTGAAACTTAGTGATGTAACCACTTAAAGCTCTACAGCAATATTTATCACCCGCCACAGAAGGCAAAAGGATGATACTGTTTTGGCCCGTGTGTTCGTTTGTTTGTAACATTAGCAAAAATCTCATGAACTACTGAGCAAATTCTAAAGAAACCCTCAAAGTAATCAATGGATTAATCTACGCTTGATTAACTTTTAGAGTCAACCTGATTCAAGTTAGCCAACAAGTTAATCAACTTTAGCTAACACTAAAAGGAGCTGTAAACAAGTTGTGAAATTTCAATTTTACAGACGTCGAGTTAAAATTTGATGTTGTAATTGCCAACACGTACTCCGAGATCGCACGAGGTCACACTTAATGCCATTTACGAGGTTTGACCAAAACGACTACAGCTCCATCGTTCCTTTGAGAAATGCTAGGCCTGTAATTACTGCCTGCATTGGGGCAGGCAGAGCATCAGTGTCATCAACACGTCACACGTCAGGACACTCAGAGCAAACTCATCTGGTGTCAGGAGGGCTGTGGAAACTGATTACAGGCCAGAAGGCTAAACCATGAAACCCGATGACTGTAGGTGAAGGGCAAACGGAGCTGGAGGTGTGTTTGGTATGGGGTGGGCGGAGGTACTTCATGCATACTTGACACTGCCGAAGGAACAGTATGACCTCGCTGCGGGGAGTCCTTCAGTGCAGCCAAGCTGAAATAAAACTTCAGACCTCGGGATCATTTCTGCAGCCCATCTACACGTGACACACTAACAGCAGAAGCAGAAATAGAAAACAATGCTGCAGGAGACACCCAAGAAAATAGTGACAGATCTGGATTTGAATCTGTTGTTTTCTTCTCTCCCGTCTTTTTCCTCTTGTTCCCCCACCCCTTCCCTTTCATTCAGCCCCTGCAGGTCCTGTTTGCTGGAGAGTCCACCCACAGAAAGTACTATTCCACTACACACGGTGCTTTGCTCTCAGGGCAGAGGGAGGCCACTCGCCTCATAGAGATGTACCAGGACTTACATGAAGCGCAAACCACAAGGCCTAAAATCTAACAAATCGAACCTCTCACTAGTGAAAAAAAAAAAAAAGTACAAAACATTGAGCTAAAAAGCTTTTCTGTTTTGTTTTTTGTTCTGATTAAGAAGCATAGCTTGGGGATTTTCACTCTGATAACTAATGAGTATCGTTTTTATTGTACTGTAGATCCGAATCATGCTACATTTTATTTGACATGTCGAAATGTTGCCAACGGTGCTGTTATCTCTTGTCTCTGTCATCCCGTGTCTTGGTTTGTTTTTTAATCAATAAGTTAATGTTTATAACAGCATCTGTAATCGACCTTGTTTTTGTAAGTGCCTTCTGTACGTAACACCATGTTACTTCAAAACAATATTGGAAACACTAAACAAATATTGTGAAGACTAACAAAATAAAAGTTTTATGATCATGGAGCAGATTTGGGCATTTTTGAAAATACTGTTAGTGGAGTTGAAACACACAGTATCCAAGAAAAGTGCAACCGCAAGCACCAGCCTTCATTTCTGACCACAGAGACCAAGTGTTTGTAAAAAAAAAAAAAAAAGATGGCGGTCAGTCATTAGAGTATTTTGAGTTTGGAAGTCAGACTTTTTGAGATTTCCGAGTTAATGTGAACGCAGCATGAGCCCAACTGTATAAATCAGCTTCTGAAGAAACCCGACTCAACATTTTCTGTCGGGTCGCAGACATATTTGTATTTTTTTGGTGGCATCTGTGTTTTTATCCACGACGAGTAAACTGATCTTTGTGACTAATTTTGTCAACAAATGATCGTTCTGGTCTGTTGAACTAAATGGGAGTGCAGCTGATACTCAGCTTGAAAACAGACTGACAGCAGTCCCTCTTCAGGCTGAAATCCATCAAACTGACTGACAGAAAAACCTGCGAGCCTTCTCTAAACAAACTCAGATCTCATAGTGACCTCAGAGGCTTTCGATTTTCAGCGCTAAAAGTTTGCAGCACATTGTGACAACACGCTGTGTAAAAGTGCATTTGCTCGTTTTTTTTTCTTGGATCTTTTTAATCGATAAAATAACTGTGGAAAACTCATAAATCTGCGTTTTTCCATGGAACACACTGCTCTCTGGAGTTAATGGAAGATTTTCCAGACGTGCTCCTTAAAAGGAGACAAATGTCTGGCGCCGGATTCTCCTGCGAGGTTGCTCTGGTCGTCCATTGATGACATTTCAGCCGCTGAGCGCGAATATCGCGGTTTTACGTACTGTTCAGGCAGAACAAAATAAAATAAAATGGAAAATACCACGCACTACGATATTAAATCAGGAAAGCGAAAGGCGACAAACTAAATGTGGACGAGAGCAGGAATTACATGCACACAGAAGATGCAACAACATCAGAAAAAAGATACTTATCGTAGTAAACTTGGGATTTTTTTTGACATTTTTTTGTTTACTAACAAGAATAAACGTACTTGAATTGACAAGAATCTGAACAGTGATGAGCTGCAGCTGCAAATGACAGAAACAGGAAACACTCCAGAAGCGAGCGTTTAGAAAGAAAAAAGCTTTTACAAAGAGAGGGGAATTAAAAGCATTACCAGCAGCTTATTTCTATTTAAGCTGGTACAGGTAGGTGATCCAGTATGAACAATATGAATATTTGCTCATAAAGATATACAGTTATATACAGTAGTATTGTGCAGTGAAGTTAACAAAATATTATTTGGGCAAAACAAAAATCCACAAAGGTCATTTAACAGATTCTGGCAGCTATTGTCAAAACTGGTTAAGCACGTTCTTCTGAACTTAGTTACAAAATTTGAAAGCGAAGCCAAAGTTAGCAGAATTGTAGCTAAAAATAAAATTAGCAAAACCATAATGCTAATGTTAGCAAGACAGTAGCTAAAAGCTAAAAGGAGCAAAGGAAGACAAATATAGAGCCAGCATGCTGAATATTTGACAAAATTAGAAAGATCTTAATGCATTTCTATGGGGAAAAGTTTAATAAATAAAGCTAAATAACTCAAAAGGTATAAAAGGTAAAAATCTTAAAATTTATAACACACTATGCCCGATTGAGACAAATGTTTCCATATATGTTTGGTTAAATTATCGCCAAGTATGTGGCAGTAGTTTAATTGCAAAAGAAAGCAGTGACTGCTGACTGAACTCTCACATTAAGACGTTAGACTGAGAAAGCTCTGTAATCAGTGGCGTTATAAGGATTGTTTGTTTGTGTGTGAGTGTGTGTGTGTGTGTGTGTGTGTGTGTGTGTAAGTTGAAACTCTTGTTTTCTTTGGCTGTCCGAGCTCCCACCTCCTCCTTCATTCAGACAGAGACGGAGGGGAGGGAAACACTGGGACAAAGTGTTGGCCGGCCTCCCGCTCCTGCAGAGGAACACGTGACGCCGCGGAGGACTTTAACTATTCAGCTGCAACGTTTTTAAAACAGTCGACACGAGAGGCTTCTTCTTCTTTGGCACAATTAAAGGCTTTATTTCCATCCCCGTTCTTGTCAGAAAACAAAG
The DNA here is from genome assembly GCF_001649575.2 of Kryptolebias marmoratus. Lineage (NCBI taxonomy): Eukaryota > Metazoa > Chordata > Actinopteri > Cyprinodontiformes > Rivulidae > Kryptolebias > Kryptolebias marmoratus. Next base: position 11,604,172 of record NC_051432.1, read on the forward strand.
ACGTTTGAGCCGTGTTGGTTGGAACTCTGACGACGAAACAGATGTTCTTTGGTATAAACATCTGTGTGTCTTCCTTTTAACTTTTACTGTTTTCTGAAGGTGGGCCTTTAATCACAAGAGGCTAACAAAGGTTGGCTCACAATCACAGCTTCTCTTATTTGCTGTTTCCTGTTTAATGTACAGGCGGGCTTCCTGAATGTAGTTTTCAAACAAACCACCAGAAAACCTGACAACACAGCGTGTCGCCTTCCTGCTTCCAGTTTCAGGCCAGTGAACTGTTTGGCTTTTCTTTTTTTACTCAGGTGAAACACTTGTTACATCTCCCAAAATCAACACAAACAAGAGACAATAACAAAAAAAAATTGATCAACATTTGCGGTCAACCTGAATCAACTACAGCGCCAAAAAAAAAATCAAAACAAAAATAGCTATAATTTGGTCAATTTTACAGATATTGAGCTAAAATTTGGTGAGGCTGTAGCTGAGAGTTGTTTACAAAACCCACTTCAAGCCCTACACCTCGTACAAAATATTTGCAAAAGACAATAATGTTAACTGTTGGAGTCAACCCTGTTTGTCTGTTAGCAAAATATCTCATGAACCATTGAACACAATCTAATGAAAACTTCAGAAAGTTATCATTAGATGTACATCTGCAACTGATCACCTTTAGGATTCAATCCAATTCAAAATGGCCACCACAGCTAAGTCACATTGGCCAACACAAAAATGGCCATAACTCAGTTAATTTTACCACTACTGAACTAAAATGTGATGTGGTAGTAGCTGAGGGTCACTCACAACACATACTGTGAGAGTGACATTTTGCAATAATGAATGAGATTGCACATAATTTTTTTTTCAAGGTTTGACCAGAACTGTAGCAATTTTATCATCTTAGGATGATCCTGGTCCAAAACTCCGGCATGAAACCCCATTCCTTAAAGGAATGCAAGGCCATTAATTTTCATTTATTTTTTTTCCACAAAAGTTTGACATATACAGTTCGGTAAATGTGGTCTAGTTGTCATGGCAACTTAAAAGCACAACTAAGTGCATCTCTTACATTAATCTTCTCCTGAAGAAAGTCTAAATGTCTTTTTGCAGTTCCTGCTTCCTGCTTGATCTTGTTTTGGCAGCTCCTAACAAACGCAACTAATTAGTCACATTTAAAGTTTAGTTTTTGCTTATCCAGCAACTGCATTCAACTACTACAGCACATTAAGGTTATTTTCGCTACATTTGTCATATATGACCTGCCTGGAGTGTTCAAAAAGGGGTCAAAAAGCAACATGTTTTTGTTTTTCTTTCTTTGAGAGATAATCAAAATCCACTGACCTCACAACTGTGTTTCAAGGAATTATACCATGTAATTGTAATCTAATTTGACATATAAAAGAAAAACAGGAAGAAAACAATGACTACAATTTAAAGCATGTTTTATTGATGACATCAAATGAATGAGAATCCATCTAATACAGTCATCGTAGAAGGCTGATCGCTCGTTTTGCGAAAGCACTTTTCACCAACGGAATTCATTTTGTCGCAGGAGAAATTGGGACGAAGTTCATGGATCGATGGCAGTCAGAAATGAAATAAATACACACTTAATTGCCCCGTTAAGTGTTGAGGTAACATGTAAAACACCTGTCAGACGAACGGGCAGAATACAATCAGTCACACACAAAATATATACAGAGTTACATACTGTAAGCACTCACACGTTTTTTTTCCTATTGCACAGCATGACGAGATGGTCAAATCGTATCAGAAGACACTTGAGTTTAAAACAAGTAAGACATGGATGAGGAAGAGCTGCAGTTCTGAGATGGTTCTTCTGATGTTAAATGAGTCAGGCAGAGAATTAGAGATGGAAGAGTTATTCCAGTGTAAGTCAGTCCTCAAAACAAAAACAGGCAGAATTTACACGTTAAAGGGATAGTCCAGATCTCCTAAAATGGGATTCTGACAAAGCCGCTTGAACCGGTCAGAGCAGGACAGAACCAAAGTGGACTGGGCCATTTGAAGGTGGGATTATACTGTCGCCTGCGCTCGTGCCAGTTGTGACTGTAAGAGAGCAGAGTTGCTGTTTTTGCTGGTGCTTCAGACCCGCAGTTCTCCTCCTAACCACCAGGTGTCAGCAAAATACCGACACGTGGCAGGAATGGCACCAGAAGTAGAGCCCTGCACAAGGAAGTACTTCATTCAAAATCGTACCTAACTAACAAGTTTAATCTAATCTAAGCAGTTTTCATGTGAAATATCTGCAGTGATCTGAACCTTCCTGGTTTTTATTGACTTGGATGGACGACCTGTGTTCAGTTTTGTCGACGCCGAGCGTAAACAAGGTGTTGGACCAACTCCAGTCTCAAAAATGTTGTAGCGGTTCGTGCCAACGCTGCACCGATGTTAATTTAGCATGACACAATTATTTACATCAAATCCTGTGGTTATTTGCGAGCACAAATAGCAGCAGCAGTTAGCTGTAGCACTTCTGGTGCAGCTTGAGGCATTTCCTGCGGGAATGTCATATTTCTACGAGAATAAGAATGTAACGCAAAACTGGCGGAGATGTAAAAGTTTATAAATTTCTCTGAAAACCTTTAAGATTGGAGTTGTTTTAAGATGGCGGCCATCCACTTTGGTCTTAGCTCCGCTCAGACTAGCCTTGAGCTCGTCAGTCTGGTTAGAGTTAACCTCCAAACATCTCCCAACTTAGGTTGTCAATGAATCTATCTATCTACAGCAGGTAAGATATTACTAGTTTATAACCTTTCAACAAAATCCCACTTTAAAAATGTGAACTATTCCTTTAATGCAGAAGCAAAACAAAGACAGCAATAAACACAAAGGTGAGCATCAGCTCATACTGGCAAGCCTAAAAGAGCACTTAGAAACAGCTAAACCAGATCGATTCCTCAACTTTCGAAGTGTTATGACACTAAATGAGCGATGTTGTGAGAGAAGTTGGAGTTGCGTGGAAAATAAAAGCATCTCTTAAAGTCTTTTCTCCACGGGACTCAATGTAGAAGGTTCCCATCAAGCCGCCAGGCGTCACAGAACCGTCTGCTTAAAACCGATGACCGGTGTGCCGAGAAACGTGTTCGAGGAAAAGAAAAGTGCATTATATCTTTTTTCAAATACTGAGAAACATTAAAAACAACACTCTTATATTAAACATCTTTTTTTTTTTTGTTCCTCTATAGTGCAACAACAGACGGGATCAAATGAAAAGGTATTATTAACCTGCAGGCAATCAAAGCTCTTTAAACATCTAGTAATTTTCTTGCCACAGTAGCAGAACAGTTAAGAAGGCAACTTAATGATTGATGCATGAACACAAACATGCCAACGTTATACACGGCGCTCTTTTTTTTTTATTAATAGAAATAAATAGCTGAATTATCCTCTTCTTAAATAATCTCCATCTCTATATGAATCTGATGCACATTTAATATAAAGTTTCTAAGTACACAACTTCAATGTCAACACTACTGTTATACATAATATATTTCTCTATGTTTGTCTTTCATTCAACGCCAGAGTGATGGAGAGCTGTAAAACTTTGGCTCTACCACTCAGACCTTTATATATTATCTTAACATCACATGTCGGTCTTTTTTTTTTCCTCTTTTTTTTATTAATCGTTTTTATTTTCTACAAACATTATATACAGAGTAGCTGATAACGAACGCAGGGATTGTCGAAAACTCAAAATCAGCAAGTGCTTTGTGTTTTTCTCTGCCGTGTCAGCAAAATTGCACTCCTTTCCCATAAATTCAGTTCCTTCAGTCGAACTAAAACCAGAGTGTGTGAAAGAAAAATGAATAAATACAGACTAGCGTGAAGGAATGGACAATCATTTCTAGAGTACACACAGTTACACGTCCTCTCAGAATTTGTTTTTGACTATGTGAACAATAGGAAAAACTCACCATCAGTGAGTTTTGTTTTGAATCCTAAAGCATTTCAGGAGACTGTAACTTTGTTCCTTTGCTCCAAATTGTTTGCTAAATAAAGGGTTAATTTGTGCAGTGAAAGGAAGGAAACAACCTGTCATATGATTGATTCTGTTACCTAGCTGTGCATATGATTTTTTTTTCAGTCAAAGCAAACATAAATAAGCTGAAGGAATAATATTGCACTTTCACAAATACAGCTGCAGACACAGGTTTACATGCGTGCACCATGGGCAGGAATGTCAACTTTATTTTGGGGGCTTTTATTGATTTATTTGAACGGTTCTTGTTCCAGGGTGGAATAATTCAAGCTCAGACTTATATGACCAGGCTCAAATATACACAGACATTCACCTGAATCTTTGAAACAAGTGCTGAAGCTTCTCGAATGTCTTTTAACTCAACAAAGCCGAGGCTTATTAAATTCTTATTTGTGATTATTTGTGATTTGTGATAGCTGGTGGTTTCTCTTTGCCAGCATAGAAAGGATTTGTTTGACAGCACTCACTGGATGGGACAATGAACTCGGTGAATATCTAAGGAGGTGAGCTGTATATTTACACAACTCGGGGAAGTCTTTGGAATCCATTTCTGATCAGTCCAAGCCAAGTGGCTTCTAGTCAAAAGTTTTATAGTCCAAAGAGACAAAGATTGAGCTATTTGGCCACAACAATAAGAAGTATATTTGGAGGTGTCAATGTGAGGCTTTCAAACCTAACTGTCAAGCATGGTGGTGGTATCATCATGCTGTAGAGCTGGCATATTGCACAAAGTGGATAGGATAATGAAGAAGATGGTGTACCTCCAAATTCTTCACTTCCAATCAGTACTTAAATGCCTAAAACTTGAACACAGTTGCTTTTGTCCAAATACTTTAAAACTGGTTTCTGATTGGACACAGCAGGCTAACATGAAGCTTCAGGAATGACGTTCCCAAAGTCCCAAGCTCAGCCTTATTGAACATTTCTGGACAATGGTTAAAAGCCAGGTTTGCGCCAGGAAACCAAACAATTTAAGTGAACTCTACCAATTTCTCCCAAGAAAAGAATTCTGTTAGAATCTTGCTGGCAGCTACAAAAAGCCTGAGGTCGAGGTGCAAGTTGCTAAAAGATGTTTAACCAAATATTCGTTGAGCTGTATGCGTATATTTGAGCTTGTATGTATCACATTGACCCTGTGTGGGTGTGACAAAATCCGCAATAAATTCAAACTTGTGCACTCAGTTTTGTTTTTTATAAAACCCATTGCATTAGTAAGTTGTATAGTCCATGATGGGTGTATGTAAACCTCTGAACTCAACTGTATGGGGGGCTTCATAAAGACACATGTAAAAATTTGTGCACCAGAATAATATAAATGTAATTTTTGGTCCAATAATGGCGTTCAAATAAGCACTAATAATTAAAAATAATAATAATTTAGTTCTTTTTTTTTTGTTAAACGGGAGATTCTGCCTCTCTGTGACGCGTTTTGTTAAAATCCTCGATGCCTGGTAAACATACACTGGTTCTCGCTTGTGTTTTCAGTTCTCTGAGCTGAGAAATCCACCGGATCAACAGTGTTATTCTCTCAGACACGATAAAACTCCTTCAAAGACACAGAACTGGCTGAGCCGTGCCAGATGACTCATAGCGCACAAGTCTTTTCCAAGTGTCACATCAGTGGGCATATTGCTAATCATAGCTTGTTAGAACTTCTGCAGAATTACACTAAAAATAGCTGCAGCCAAATCAGTTTCCAGACTTGATGAATTGGGTTAGAGTCCTGCACAGGAATGGAAATACCCGTCCCGTACTTCTAAAGGGCACAAGTGTCGCGTCAGACGGCTGGGTGCCGGCTGTGGCGCTGCACCAGCAGGGGGAGGCAGAAGACGTCAGCTGATGAGTGTAGATTCGAAGCGTAGCCCTACTGACGGGAATGGCACTGTTCTGTATGAAAACTCAGGCAATATACAAACACTACAACACCTGTACACACCTGGAGACTTTGTCCTATATGAAACACAACACTTTATATGTTCAAATGGAGCTGCTTCCCCTTTAAATGAAACTCAAGTGCTTTTTCTGCCCTGCTGGTCCCCGTCTCTTTGCATTAATGGCACATCAGAGAAAACGCTCTCTCGAATAAGGACAGACGTTATTACAAATGGCACCGGGAAACACTGGATACTGCATCCTGTCCTCTGACACAAGCAGGTCCAGAGACACAACGAAGATCAAAAACACCGAATCCGGATTAGTGACGCGTTCACGCGGGAAGAAGCAGAGGATGTTTTCAGAGGCAAAATGTGTTGCTGCCATCCATGCAAAATGTCAAGAAGACAAGGTCTGTGTGTCACAAAGAGGCCGTCTTTACTCTCGCCACAGTGCAGCAAATTTTAGATCTGGGTGGAAGCAGTAAGTGTTCACAAAGTTTTCTTTTACCCCGTTTAAACGCATGTAAGTGCAGGACAAGCTGGGATATTTATTCACTTCTTCATCACTCACGCAAACACAAAGCTCTTTGAGAATCCGGGGTTTTACGTCCGTCTGTGGAAAGAACATGTTCTTTTCAGTGAATTGTTGGGTTTGAAGCTGGTCCTTATTAATCGTTATGTAGATGCTGACAGTAAAAAACAAAACAAAAAAAACAGCTTGGTCAACAGGCTCTAACTGTGTCTCAACAAATGGACCCGGATCGGTGCCACAACATGATCCTCTTTTTACTGATTGAGAGGCAAAATCTGAGAGCTGACGCACCTCTTCAGTTTGCAGAGTTTACACAAAATTTTCATCTGATAAAAAGGGCCTCTGTGGGTCTGACGGCCCTACGGACATTTAGGAAATATTTGTCAAATTTTGTTTCGTTGTTTCACATTTGTTCTTCCAGAATTTCCACATTTATTTACGATCTCGTCTGGTTTGTGTTAGCAGATGCGACCGACCCCCTCCTCGGGACTTGGCTCAAACTTAGCTGTGTCCTTCTGAGTGACTCGAGCTACGGCTGCACCTCTCGGCGACCTGAAGAAGCTGAACAAAAGATGTTAGCAGAGGCTGTCTGCTTTCACGTGGAGGATTTTGGAGAAGCCGGGCCTCTTCTTCAGAGCCTGAAAGAAATGAAAAGAGAGAGAAGTCAGTGTCACCCACACAAAAGCAGACAGTGTCGGATTCTTTATCTGAAGACAAAAATATGATCTGATTCATCTCTCATCGTGTAGTGTTACTCTTTTTCATCAGTAGTAAGAGATGAAACAGCTTAAAAGCGACTGGATTTTCTGAAGCTTCACCTCACAAGAAAACGTTTCAAAGAAGAGACGATGCTGAGCACAAAGAATCAAGATGAAAACTGATGTTTACACCTTTTTGGGGGGGTCACTGCGAGGAGACACTTTTACGTCTTAACTGTAACATTCTGACTCGTTAAAACAAAGCCTTTTTTATCCCTGACTGTGTGTGTGGCTAGCCATAAAACAGCTCAAAATTAGTCACTGATGGGACTTCAAAAACGTAGTTATTCTAAATAAAAACAGACGTCATTTCTGTTTTAAAATGAAACTAACGTTCCTTAAAGGAATGCATATCGCCCACTGCCTTGCATGCCAAAGTTTCAAACAAATATCTCATGTGATCTGTTAGAAAGCAGATTATGTGTTGGGACTGACCCTCGCCACTATCACACCAAATTTTAGCTCAATATCTGTGAAATTGACTGAGTTATAGCCATTTTTGAGTAATGTGTTTGCTCACAGGTTCAAAACTCCAAGGAAACCAGAGTTTTGTTGGCTCAACAAAGTGCCCAACGGTGAGAGACAATTTGTTTCAGACAAAAACCTAAAAGTTCACATGACGAGTTATTTATTTAGGAAATATTTTCTGTAATGTAAAAGTTCAGTTTGAAGCACGACTGTGGGAATCTAAACCTTGGAGCTGTGTGTGAGGCTCAGAGATGCTGTTACCTGCAGCTTGTTAACCATCTCGTCAAACAGTTTTCTAGCTTCTGGACTGCTGGGGTCCTCAAAGTAGTCTTCTATACCAATCTGAACCACGATGGACTTGAGGCTGCGGCAAACACCTGCACGATTAGAAAGAGAATAAAGGGTGTCGGGATACCAGACTTGATCAGTGCTGCAGTGGTGAATGATATTACTGAGGCACACTGAGCAGGAAATGGACTACAAGTGGCCACACAGAATGGATTAGTTTCCAGGGTTTACAGTAAGGCCTTTAAACTCACTGTTGAAGTGGAGCAGGGCTTTCGGGGTGACTGGTGTGGAGGTAAGCACCAACATCTCCAGACCCTTCAGGCCTTCTCTGCAAACCTCTGCTGCCACCTCCTGGTTGATCTCGCTCACATGGTCCAACTCCAACACCTGCAGCCGCATGCAGTTCCTTGCTGCACAGAGGGAGAACAGAAAGAGTCCAAAGCAATCCAAAACATAGCTGCAGCTAGAACACGGTGGAGAAGATTATAAAAACAGGAAGAAGCCATCGCTGCTGAAGGCTTGAAAAAGCAGCAAAACTTGGCTGAATTGTACTTAAAATACAAGCCAAAAAAAAAAGTTCATTCAAATTACTTAAATGTTCAGCTAATTCAGGACAATACTGCCATAACTTCTAGTGTTTGTAACTTGTATAATTTGAAAATATTAATTACAATTAATGAAAAAAGCTTCAAATTCTTCTGAAACTTTGTACTCTTTGAAAGCTAACTAGTTTAGCATATTTTCAGTTAGAAACATCATTGAACCTAAAATAGGTTACAAAGACACTGAGATTTTAGCAAACGTTCCAGCTTATTGATATATTTGACCATTTAGGTGCAATTGCAGCTAAAGTTTTATAAAAATATTTGGTCAGGTTCTGAATTTATAATGGGCTGCTTCAGCTCAGGTTTAGAGTGGGTGAAATCACGGGTCATGTGATGCTCTCTAACCTTAAAACTATTTTTTAAAAAGAGTTTTCACATGCGTATTATATTAAATTCATTTTTTTGGAATTAATTTAGGTAAAATAAATAGAAAAAGTCTAAACAATCAAGAAAACAACAACAACACGGATCTACATTTATAGCATAAAATATGCTGAAACTTATTTTTCTCCCCAATCCAGGAACACTGGTGTCAACGTGTCACTTCGCTGGTGTGATCCAAGCAAACCTCGGACAACATTCAGCAGAATTGGCAAAACATTTGCAACTACCCTGAGCTCAGTGTGAACTAATGATACTTGTGAGGTATGTTCAATGTTTACCCAGAGAGGCCAGTCCCTGAATCCCACATCCAGCTCCACCCACACCGAGAGCACGGAGGTGAGGCCAGCATCTCCCAATTGTCTGCAGGCATCGGTTGCTGAAGCGGGCAGGTTGTTGGCTGCAGGAAACAAAGACTGGACTAAATGTTTGCTCAATAAAGCCCTCGTTCAGACCTTTTGCAGTGGGGTTCTGTGAAAAGGTTATACATAATTAACATCTTACCTGTGTAGACAGGTAAAGGTCTTTGAAAGACCTCAGTTTGGAGAAATAGTTAAATTCTGACCGGATTGATGAGCTAATAGCTAGTCCAGCTCAGCCAGGACTAAAGTGAACTGCTGCCATCTTCAAACAACACCAATGTCAAAAATCTGTTTGCGGTTCATGAGAATGCTATTTTATGTAGTGTTACATTCATTTCTGTTTCACCTTTCACAGTTATTTACAGATTTATTTGGACAAATAGCAGCAGCAGCTGTATGAGTGCCAGAGCAGCCAGGAGGACTTTCTGCAGGAATATCATAATACTCCCGGAATAACTGGGTAATCCAAAACTTGCAGCAGTGTACAAGTTTATAAAACAGAATTTTCATGAACCGCTAAGAAAGTTTTGAGACTGGAGTTGTTTTAAGATGGCAAAAATCAATTTTGGAACTTGGCCCACTTGAATTGTTCATAAACTTTCCAAAGAAACCCCACTTCACAGTTTCTTAGCTATCACTTTAAGTTGTTGCCTGCTTCTAGGCCAATCAGCCACAGCACTATGAACCCACAGGGAGTCCTCCCCACATATCACACAGTCTGAAGCATCTATTGCGAAGACTCAGGTATGACAGTCTCAGAGGACTGGTCAAAGCTGTATGGGCTTAAAACAAACCCCAAAACAAAACACTGGACCTACAGAATAGTAGCCAGAATGGTGATAATGTTATGAGTGATGTGGTTTTGATTCTTCTTAAATTACCATGGGTGTAGAGGTGCCACCTGCAGAGAAATAATGTCTCTACATCCTGCCCCGAGAGCCCAGATCACCTCCTGGCCAACCGGATCTGTAGCACTCCTGGAACAAAGCAAACATTTCCCCCATTTCAATTTACACACAACATCCCATATGTTGGTGCTTGCTGAAGAGGCTCAGGGTGTGGTGGACTACCTGTAGGTTACGGCCTGGAGGGCCCGGCAGTAGCAGCTGGCCAGCCACAGGGAGCGATCGGTCAGCAGGTTGGGACAGTGTGAAATCTTTAGTATCAGCAGGTTACTTCCCGTGGCTTTTAACAACGCCTCCAAACCTTCCTCGAGGCAGCCACTTGGACAGAAATGTAAGGGAAGGTCAAAAGAAAGAGCCAAACACAGAAAACAAAGTGATTTTTTTTTTTTTGCTCTTTATTTTACTTCAGCTCCAGCAACATCTCTACTAGGAACGGCACATACTGTCTCAAAATGCTCCTGAAATTGCTGCTGCACTATTTCCGTGAAGCATCAGGTTTATTTAGAGGCTGCATGCTTTAGGAGCGTCTTATGAAACATGTCCTTGTGTCCTTCACACAAATAACTTCCCATTTGCCACTCTCATCAAAACTCTGCCTGTTTATTTTTATTTTTTCCGGCGAATGAAAGCTGATGTTTCACAGACTGAGGATAATAAGACAGCACCAAAATGTCAGTTTTCATCACCTTGATTCCTCCTCCTGGCCTCCTCTCATCAGTCACTGTCTGAAGAATCATTTGCTGTGTCTCTCAATTCAACCATTTGTAAAACATTGAGGTTATTTCCTTCAAGGCAACATACAGCGAGCTAACAAATGCCTCAAAGCTGATTAGCGATAATTTAGCTACAGTGTGTGTCTGTATTGTGTCTCACCGTGTGCTTTTAAGGTAGTCCTCCTTGGTCTCCTTCTTGCCCCGCTGTCTTGGTTTAAGGTTTTGCAGGATGAGTGAGTGTGTTTGAGTGCACCACTGAGACAATGTGCTCAGGAACTAAGAAAAAAATAATAATTTGATATTATATAGATTAGAAAATTTAGACAAGAAAAAAAAAAACACATAGTATCTAAAAGTTGACAACGCACCTTGGAAGAAATGCGAGCGTTTTCTAGCAGCACTCTGGTCCACACGGCTGGGTGACGGGCCACAAACCTCCAGTTGCGGCAGACCTCGGCGGCTCGCAGCAGGGTTTTAGTATCCAGGTAGGTGAAGATGCAGAAGAGGGCCGCGCGCATTTTCAGGATCTCCGGACTGATCACCTCGTTGGATTTGGACGGGCTCTTTTCGTGGCGGCATGGCTTGCTGTACATGGCTTCAGGCCGACCTGCTGGAATAAAACAGTCTGTAAACTCTTTTATAGACATCCTAATGATCGATTCACTGGACTGTATTAGTGTCAGCTTCACATACACAATAACTTGACACTGGTGTGTGTTATAGACACTTACACAGGCCTTATAAACAGTAGTTTTACACCTTTAACATTATCTATGTTCTATATCTGCTTTGTTAAAGGTTTTAAAGCAGAAACTGCAGCTCTATCTAACTGACTGGATCTGCAAATAACTTTAGTGACTGAACCCTTTCATACCCTTAAAGGAATAGTTCACATATTTCTAGTTGCAGATAGCTCTTTGAATAACTTCAGTTTGGAAATTTTAAGTTTGACTGGACTGATGAGCTAACAGCTAACCTAAGACCATTGCAGCCGTCCTAACACAAAGACAAAAATGTTTATAGCAGTTCATGCAAACATTACACCTTCACACTATCATCAGTTTTGCATTACACAGTTATTCTGGCAGAAATTGCATGATCTTACTGTTAAAGTGCCTCTGCCTGCACAAAAAGTGTCACAGCTAGCTGCTACTGCTGTTTGTGCTAACAAATATCCATCGTATTCTAGATAAATAACAATGCAAGGCAAATTTAATGTTGATGGAAAAAGTTTATAAAATCGTGTTGGCAGGAACTGTTAAAAAAACTCAGACCAGCCCTTAGCTCACTGGTTCAGTCAGAATTAAGCTCGATTTCTCCAAACTGAGGTCATTTGAAGATCCACAAAAGGTAAGATAATAAAGGTTAATAACTTCTTCACAGAAGCTCGATTACAAATATCTGACCTTTTCTGAATGGATCACACTGTGGTAAACCCTGCCGTGAAATCTTCTCTTTACGATAGACTTTATGGAGGCTTCTTGGCGAGTTTCCTTCAACTGGTTGAACGTTGTAAGCGGATTTGTCTTTACCATGAAAATTATCTATCCATCCATCTATCCATGCCTTAAGCAATGTTAAAAATATCTTTTGTCACACGGTGGCGCCAGTCTTCAATCAGAAAAAGGAAAAAAAACTAAGTGAGATTGCATAATAACTTTTCTCTTCTTTTTTTCATTCCATCCATTGCCATGCACCGGCTGATACCATGTGTCCAATCTGAGCCTGGTTTATTCCTCCAAGCAAGATTGCTCCTACATGACTCACATCATCTTTGGCCTTGGAAGGCATCTGCTCGAAACCAACAGGGCAGCAAACCAATGCACACACTATCTGACGCTCTCTTTCACTCTCTCGCTCACACACATACACCACCTACACTCAAGATTTTCAAATGAACTAAAAAAGCCAAGCTGCTACATGATGAGACAAAAACTGTGCTTTCAGATACATGCGATCCAATAAACCCTGGTAGAGACTCTCCTAATAAGGAGGACTACGTCAGAGCGAAGGGGTGCCAGTAACATGTTATGTGAGAAAAATCTGTTCCGCTAATAGGAAGGGGCGGGGGCAAAGTTGTTCATGTGAATTTGTCCCAGAACCCTGGCCCAGTTTCCCTTCGTGCCAGACTACCAAGGTCCACCTGATATTTAAAAACTCCATGGCAGATGGAAAGAGGAGAGCGGAACAGCAGAGCGTATAAGGATGTTGGCATGGCAAAACATTAATAGAAAAACACACAATCTGTTGTGCGGCGGAGTTTTCCAAGAACAACTGGCTCAGTATGAGAGAAGGAACTGTAACAGGCAGACACTGTGGTGTACCCACAAACCGATCAATGCAAAGTAATCAATGCAGAAGCCAGTTCAATTTAGGATTTATATTATTCATACATATTTTTTTAACCCTAAACTCTGAATGTTAAGTTTGAGCCAATTGATTGGATATTTTGGTTTAGTGAAGCTGATATTGGCTGCTAAATGAATCAAATGTGCAAAAAATCTTAAATGAACCTGGAACATCAGAGTCAGTTTACACAGTGATGTAAGTTTTATATCATCATCGACTGAGAGGGTGCCAACGAAGAAAGACGCTGCTCACATGGACAAACCAAAATGCCTTCTGGGGAACAAAGATTGAGCTATTTGGCTACAGCAGGGGTGTCAAACTCCATTCCTCGGGGGCCGCTCATACATGTTTTAGATGTGTTCTTGCTTTAAAACACCTGCTTTAAATGGATGACTTGTGGCCGTGCTCCTGTAGAACTTGATGATTTGGTGAGGAGGTAATTAAACCATTTGAATCAGGTGTGTTGGAGCAGGAAATAACTAAAACTCCCAGGGCAGCGGCCCTCGAGGCCTGGAGTTTGACACCCCTGGGCTACAGTGACAAGAACTGTGCTCGGAGGAGTCAAAGTGGGGCTTTCAAACCTCAGAAGTCTGTACAAACTGTCAAGCATGGTGGTGGTAGCACCATGCTGCGATACTGGTGCTGTGGTACTAATGAAGAAAGAGGACTATCTTCAAATTGTTGAACTTCATCTTAAATCATCAGCTAGATGGTTAAAACTTGGACACATTTGGGTGCTCCAACAGAACAATGATCCCAAACACATCAAAACTGGTTTCTGATTGGATAAAACAGGCTAACATGAAGCTTCAGGAATGGCCTTCCTAAAGCTCTGACCTCAACCTATTGATAATTTGTGGACTAAGGCAAAAAGCCAGATTTGTGCCAGGAAACCAAACAGTTTAAATGAACTGTTTCAATTCTGTCAAGAAGAGTGGTCAAACATCAGCCAGGCTTATGCAAGAAGCTGGTTGATGTTTTATTGTTTTTAAATCACTCAAGTTGTATGGTGTACAGTCATTCCAGCTTGGAAAAAAGGGTTTAAATCAATCTCTGAAAGCCCCAAATCAATGACATTCATGCCCACGATGAGTGTACAGTGTGAAAACCTCTCACTGCAACTATATATGTAATGCAAGATTTATATTTCTTCCTTAGAATTACTACAAATAGCCACTTCTGCTGCTCTTAACCTCTTCACAGACAGCGGTTACCTGCATTAGGGCGGTATGCTCCCCTCCCGTGGTGAGGATAAGGAGGAGCAGACTGCTGAACTTCAGCCACAGCTCTCCTCTCCTGCTCCCACATCTCCACTTCAGACTCCGTGGTCCGGGAGCCCACGTCCGACACGTCTCCCTCCTCGCCTTCCGTGCTGTTCCTGTAAGGCCTCCGCTGCCAGTTTTGAATAGCCTGCTTACGAAGACCCCAGTTTCTCGACCCGCATCCAGGGGAGCGCTCGTAACCCCCCTCGCCCATCCGGCACTGCATGTGATAGTACTGCGCCTCGGGACACTCCTCCATGGGATGCATTTCTACACTGTCGCTGTCGTAACCTCCAGAACCCTGTGAGACGGATTTCACCCTTCCTGATGCTCTACAGCAGAACAGAAGAAATTCACTGACACTTTTTTATTTTTGTCTTTTTTAAATTTGCAAATCTCATATAGCTAGTATAGGTATGAAGAAAAAACATAATTATGACTGTAATGATTTGACAAAAAAGTGAAAAGTGGATGTTCTTGCATGGTAATAAATGAGAGAATTATTATCAATTTGATGTCTGTTAGCAAAAAGTGAAGCTACAGATTAAAGCCAGTCTAAAGTTAACCACATCCATCAACTCACACTTCTGAATCTCACTTTTTTTTTTTTTTTTACACAGAACAAATGGTGTAAAAATGACAGATTGTGGCCTTAACATGGGTTAGGTGGAGAACTGTTTCTTAGACAGAGACAGTCCCCATAAGGTTGCCAGGCAACCAGTGGAAACTCGCTGTGCCAAGTCAAGAAATATTCCTCTAACGCTCAGAAAAACCTCCATCTGTAACACTAACATTAGATTCCTTCATTCTCTCCTTTACAGCAAATTAGGACTTTGCAAATCCTTTAGCTCACATTTACTATTTTGATCTAAACATTTTGGCTGGTTTGATAATTTAATGTTACCTAATTACACGAAGACATTAAAGGCCTAGCATCCCTTGAAGGAATGCTTTTCACCCATCACATTTAATGCCAGAGCTTTACACTAAAATCATCTTATGTTGAGAAATGATGGAGTTCAAATGATGGAGGTTAAACTTTGAAAAAAAACAAAAACATTATGCAATCTCATGTGATACCTCTCCTGATCTGTTCACGCTGGAAATGAGTTGTGAATGGCTCTCAGCTACTACCATGTCAAATTTTAGTTAAATAAATGTAAAATTGTCTGAATCTTCAACTGGGTTGAGTCCAGAAGTTAATCAGTTGTAGATGTCATACCAATGATTACTTTCTGAAAGTTTCATTAAAATCTATTCAGTGGTTCATGAGATATTTTGCAAACAAACAGACAGAATTGATTCCAATATTTAATGTCAAAGTTAGCTACTAGCACACCTAATTTTAGACTCAATATCTGTAAAACTGGCTGAGTTAGAGCCATCTTTAGCTTTGCTTTGGTGGCCATCTTGAATCAGGTCGATTCCAAAAGTTAACGAGTTGTTTATGTACATCCAGTGATTACTTTCTGAGCGTTTCATAGAAATCCTTACAGTGGTTTTTGAGATATTTTGCAAACAGATAAACAGGCTTGTCTCCAACATTTAATGCCAAGGGTTCAAGCAAAGATATTGTGCAATGTGTTGTGCTGGAAGTATGTGCTGGTGGCAGGCAATACCAAACTAAAGGACTTTAACTTCGTACCTGGATCTGCTAAAAACAAAGCAGTTTTCACAGCTAACCTGAAGATGCAAATGAACTGGACCAAAGTAAAAAGAACCACAACTAAAAAGTACTGTATCACAGTGTGGGAGCCATTTCAGATGATTTATGGCAAAATGAGGACAGCTTTTGTACACACAAGCTGCTACCACACTAAAAATAACCTCCAACACAAGCAATGAAAAGTTACAAATATAGGCCTCCTTATTGGTTTTATCTTTCTACTTTGCTCCTTTTATTCCAAAACAAGGTGATGAAACCCATTTTTACGTGTATTGTTCAAGGATGTAAGATGAAAGAGAATCAGTGGTGATAAAGCAGACAGGCCTAAATGGAAGCTTGGAAGAAGAAAAAGGATGAACTAACTGTAATGACCCGTCTGGTGTTTGTGGTTTAGTCTACACTGAGGCAACAATGGGACTCGCTGCAGGCTAAGATGCTTTTAAAACAGTAACATGATCCACGTCATAAACTGCTTTATGTTTTGTCAGCATTAAACCACTAAACAAACCCAAAAGGTAATGGTGTGCAACAAACCAAATCATTGATATTCTAATTACTCAGAGCTAGTACTGCAAATGATTTTAGCGTGTGATTACAAGACACAGAGCAGATAAAGAACTCAGTCAGTGGAAGACACACACAGTCTGCCCTGTCCCTTATTTCTGAACCTCCTGCTCAGCTAACAAACGGAGCATGTTTGCTGTGAAAGTGTGCAAAAATAGCTTCCAGTTTTCTAAAATGTCTGTGCAAAACTGATGCATGTCGACTAACCATCCATATGTGCACATGTCTGGTCCAGTTATAAATAATAAGTCACAAAAACTGGCCCAGATTCGAAAAAGATGACCCCCTACTCCAGCTGGTGGCAAAAATGTATCGATCCTTGGTGAAATGCTATTAATAACCCAGGGCGGCTTGCAAGAATGTTTTGGCCACATGGTGTGTGTGTGTGTGTGTGTGTGTGTGTGTGTGTGTTTGTGCCATCGCTGATTCAGTGGGGAAGGCCTGACGTCACAGCAGGAAACACATTCACATACCAACTGGGGATGACAGCTGTGTTACTGAGTACTACGGCTCGGCCATGTGTGTGCAGCCGGCAGCACAGACCCTGAAGTACTTCAGTCTCACCTCCTGTAGAAAGAACGACATCCACCCTGCATCTCAGCGTCGATTTTGAATAACTGGAATCCATTAATCCATCCCATCCATATAACTGTTTAACACCCGCAGCAGTGAATGTGCATGTGTTTGTCTATCTGATAGCAAAATATCTCATGAATCATTAGATGGATTTTAACGAAACTCTCATAAAGTTATTGTTGGAAAAACATCTACAGCTGGTTAACTTTTGGAGTCAACCTGATTTAAGATGGCCGCCACAGCTAATCAACCTTAGCGAACACAAAAATGACTACAAGTCTGTCAGGTTTACAGTCACTGAGCTACAATTCGGTGCGGTAGTAGCAGAGAGTCATTCACAGCACATAATCTGAGTGCGAACAGATCGCACAAGAGCTTTTTATAAAACTTTGTCTTTAACTGTCGGGGTCAGCTGTATCTGTCTGTTAGCCAAGTATCTCATGAACCAGTAGGCAAATTTTAATGAAACTCACAGAAAGTAAACAGTGGATGTACATCTACGACTGATCAACTTTTGAAGTCAACCTGTTTCAAGATGGCCGCAACAGCTAATCAACATTAGGAAACACAAAAAAGGCTGTAACTCAGTCAGTTTCACACATATTAAGATAAAATTTGAATGTGGTAGGAGCTGAGAATCATTCACAATTACAACACATACCCTAAGCTCTAATAAGCTGTGTGATTTTGTGTGAGATCATGAGAAATGTTGTTTTCAAGGTTTAACCAAACGGTTATAACTCATTTCTAAACATAAGATGATCTAAGTGTAAAACTCTGGCTTGAAAGGTGGTGAGCGATGGGCAAAACAAAAAAGCCAAGTGCACATTTCTCTATCTAAAGCTAACTGTAGTATGAGCTGGTTTACTTAATTTTTTATTTAAGCTGTATGTATTTATACTTGATTTGATTCAAATTTACTTCACTCCTGCTGTATATAATCAGTGTTGCTTCTGTAATCTGAGTTTTTGTCAAAGAGATGTTTCTCTTAAAGTGGAGTTATGTAGAAAGATTATGAACAAACAATATTTAACCTGTTGTAGATACAGCAGCTCTTTGAGCGACCTCAGAGTCAATTCTGACCAGTTTGATGAGCTAACAGCTAGTCCAAGCAAGACCCAGGCCAAAGTGGATTGTTGCTGTAATAAAACAAGCCTGATTTAAGCCTAATTCTGGCAGAAGTATTATGATATCCCTGGCTGAGCCCCGGTAGGCAGTGGAAGTGTAACAGCTAGCTGCTGCTGCAGCTTCTGTGTGTGCAGTTTCAAAAACATACAGATTTCTCTCTAAAAGAAAACATGTAATGCAAAATTGCCAACAATGTGAAAGTCTATAAAACTGCATTTAAATGAACATCTATAAATGTTTTGAGATTGGAGTTGTTTTAAGATGGCGGAAGTCTGCTTTGATCTTGTCTCTGTTCAGACTAGCCCGTCACCGCGGTCAGAATAAACTCTATTTGTCCAAACTGAGGTCATTAAAAGACAGCAACAGGTCAGATATTCATTACTTGTAACCTTTCTACCGAACACTTCCTGACTGATTCTGTAAAGCTTCGTTCATTCCTGGTCGCCTGACTTTCTGACGTTCCTTCGCGCTCTCGGTCTCAGCCAGTTCTCGAGGCTTTAAAGTGGTTAATATCTGTTCTTTACACAAAAGGGAGAAAAGACTGAGCCTCAGACGGTCGCACTTCAGGTGCTGGTTAAAAAGGTTTGCTCCTAAATGACAGATTGTGTTTCATTACAGGAGCTTTGACTCCAGCAGGTAACTGTGTTGGTGCTGTAAATTCAATCAGCAGCTCGCAGCTATAAAACCTCCTGCTGGACCACCAAACACACACAGGACAAAAGGAAACAGCCTGCATTTCACAGTTCTGTAATCATCTGCAGCGTGAGGGCGACTGCTTATTATACCCCATGTAATATGTCGATTAAAAGCTCGAGTAAGTCTTTTTTAACTTACCGATGAAAGTACCTTTAAGTGAGGCTCTACACTTGTGACCATTAAGCTGCTTATGGCACAGTCGTACTCTGGTGGCTGAGTGTCTGTAAATGTGGACCGTTAGCAGCGTACAGCAGACCTACCCTGTGCTGGGGGAGGAACGTCTCTCCGACACTTGGTACATTCCCCTTGTGCTCCCAGAGATGCTGGAGTTCCTCTGGTGAAAAATTAACAAACAAACAAGGAACCAAATCAGAATATTCAGAATATATGCTTCTCATTTCACCTTTGCTTAAAAGATGACAGCAAACCCTGTTTAGCTAGGGAGAGCTGGAGACTTTGCTCAGTCAGAATAAAGTATAACTGGAAAACACAAAGGAGTTTTGATAGGTCCACGACAAAACAAAAATGACATATATTTGAATCCTCACAGTGAAATAACAAGAATAAAATCAAGTACAAGATGCTGTATGTGTCATCATCGAGCATATAATTAGCACTTTCATAAAAATATAATGAGTACAGAAGACAGAACAAAATTTCCTCTTAAAAGATAATATAATAAGTAAAGCCGTAGCCTTTTTTATAGCTATTATGGGAAAGCTTTTTAAGTGGATTCTGAGAGCCTTTTTTTTTGCAGATTACGATTAAAACCAAAATAAACAACACAGCTGCTCATCTAATGAAAGGCATTTCCGTTTGGTTTAGTGGATTGCGTTTGTGTCATTTAGTTTCTTATTTCATGAACAACAAATGAAGCACCTGAGTAACGTTAAGTAAGGATGAACAGCTGACGACAGCTACAGGTCTGTTCGGACAGCATCATACTATTATAACAGTGACTATTAGGAAGGTTAAACTTCTGAAATACTTTTAATTTAATGTCAATGTTTTGCAGGTTAGGAAATTTTAGTTCAGAGTTCAACAACTTGCTCGTGACATTGATTGAAGTAGTGCTGTATATATTAGTTAGCTAGCTATAAGGTGATAACAGATATTAAAGGATTTGATTGGCATCATTTTTCATCATGAAGAGGAATCCAAAACAGACTGCCAATGTAGAGAAACATGCTGGAACACCATCAGTCACAGAGTGGCCTCCTCAGAGCTTGAACCTCCACATCACTGAAGCCGTCTGAGATCATCTTGGTGGAGGAAAATAATAAAAGATTGCGAACATTCAAAAGAAGAGTGTTGGGACACTTTCTACTAAGCATAAAGAAACTTACAGATGTGGATAAATAAGTTGGTACCGGTCCACAAAAATAAAACAATACAACTGATGTGACCGGCCATACAGCTCCACTTTTGTCTTATCTGACCCAGATTCTTCTCCCAGAAACTTTGGGGCTTGTCAGCATGCATTTTGGTGAATTCCTATCTTTTTTTTTGTGTGTTTTTCTGTCAATAGTGGAACCCTGCTGGGCTATCTTCCATGGAGCCCATTATGAATCAAAATGCGACAGATGGTGCGATTAGAAAGTGAAGTACCTTGACCCTGGAGTTCAGCTTGAATGGTCTCTTTGAACCTTACTATCTGAACAATCTGGGGTTGCATTTCCTCTTGCATCCAAGTCCTGAGAGGTTGGCTACAGTCTCATGAACCTCTGACTTTTTATTAATCTTGACAGCTGTGGCCAGAGGAACATAAAGCTGCTTGGAGATGGTCCTGTAGTCTTTGCCTTTAACATGAACATCTATAATTTTCTTTCTGAGCTCCTCAGACAGTTTTTTCCTTTATATCTCAGCTCCATGTTCAGTGTGGTACACAGAACGATCCCAAACTACCCAGCGGCACGATGGTTCTCTTCAAATTAACTGAAAGTCTGATGAAAAGCTTGAAGGCACCTGTGATACTAATTAAGATCAAACCCTTACGTTGAAACGTGACTATATTGCAAAGATACCGTCTCTTTAGGGGTACCAACAAATCGGTCTGTACTATTTTAGTGTAACTTTGTAAAATAAGCAGCAATTTTTTTTTCTTTTTTTACATTACCACTTACTAAAGCCATGAAGATTAGACAATTGTTTTTAAATTGAATCACCTTTCACAAGAAATTAAGTATTTTTTTAATGAGCTGAAGAATATATTTTTTCATCCCAAACCTGACTTTCCAGCTTGTTAGAACTGTTTTTAACAAACATCTTGACTGTATTTACATTTATTCTCACATATAATAAATAACTACATATTTTTTTTCCCAAAATCCCTTGGTAAAATATGAAGAAATAAAGTTTGAAACAACATTGTGGCACTGTGCCCAGGAGTTGTCAAAATGTCTCGCTCTTGACTAAAGGCTTGAGTACTTGGGACTGCCCGACTTAATCAATATTCCTTAACTGAGGCACTGCCAAGAGAACTTAACGATCAACAACATTAGGTCGCTGCTCTGAAAGCAGATACAATTTTTTTTAATGTATTCAATCTTAGGCAGGCAATCTGACTCTCCTGTTCGCCTGCGAACAAATTCCTCTTGTAGCTCTTTCACACATTGCTCAAAGCTGCCTGTGCACCGAACCATTTGGTGTTTGCACAAGTGCTTACATATATGTGTGTGTGAGAGAGAGTGTGTGTGTGTGTGTGTGAGAGAGAGAGACAGAGAGAGAGAGTGTGTGTGTGTGTGTGAAGCAGTGCCAGGTGGAACTCTGTGTACCAGGCAGCCGACATGCATCAGAAGGAGAATGTGCTTCAACACAAGCACCGTCTCTACTCTGCCTTTTTTTTTTTCCTCCTGCTTTTACCCTACAGCGTGTTCAGGGCCTGCTGCCAGTGGAAATGGATCATGGAGGAAACAGGAAAACAGCATTTTAGGTTCCTGCTCCTGGATACTACGCAGGGAAAGCAGAAAGAGAACAAATCTCCAATAAAATAAAATAAAATGGATGGAACAAAAATACACTCACTTGCAGAAGCCTGTGTGAAATTTAAACATTTCTCCCTTTAGCTCTCTCATGTGTTCTTATTGTTTTCTGTGAGGAAACCCTTTAAATCCAACTTGAAATTAGGATGAAGAGTGAACAGGAAGCAAGCCATCCGTCCTTCCTTCCTTCCTCTCGCTGCAGAGACATGAAGGCGACCTCTCCGACGCCGGATGGAGAGAAGAAGAGAGACAGGCTGTGAAGGTAGGAGGTTGATTGGGTGACATCTCTGGGCTTCCCTTCACAGTCCAACAAGGTGCCAAACAGTGTGCAACTCCACACTTGTACTCGTCATGATGATTACTCACAGTCTGACAGCAGTCAACCAGCATGCAGACATGAAACCGAGGGACGTTTCAGCCCAAAGACAGTGATTCTAAGTTTAGGCACCACTTCAGGTCAACTCTCAGGTCATGTGGCAGATGAAAAAATACTAAAATCATTGAAAGAAATGTATCTTTGCGGCAAGGGAAAATATTGGGTTTGAGTTTTGAAAATGCAGTCAAAAGGTATTTACATTAAACTCAAGCTTTGACCACTTTTTAACATTATCTTTAATATTTACATTGGGGAAAAACGACACTGAATTTGTGTTTAGCAGATCTGAACCACATCTGATTAAACATCCTGTCAAAACCTTGAGAGAAAGCAAGAGTTGGTTTCCATGGCATCAAACGCATTAGCAGAATGTGAAACAGGTCACCTCTTTTTCCACACATTTTGGATAATACGTTGAATGAGAGGCATTTTAAGAACAACCTTTGCCTGCTTTTAGATTTTTTTTATCATTGTGTAATAAGGCGAAGCAAATAAAATAATAAAAAAAAACTGGGGAGAGAGAGTGGCACAGTTCAAGTACACAGCCTGGAGACAAAGAACTGAATTCCAGTTTCCAGGACGAGAGGCGGCTTTTTATGCATTACACTGTCTGGCGAGGATAAACTGCTGCAGAGCCTCACTGTTTCAACAGATATGGACCTGAATGCTGAATAGACGAGGATCATATCTCCTGTTTCACCTTGAAAACAGAAAGTCCTATTCATAATTCCCACTAGTACACAATTGTCAGCTGATCAAAAGATCAATACTGATTACTCCTGTTTGAAAACTCATCACAAAAACATCCCCATGCTTTAGGTTCAGGACGCATGCAGGCGTATTAGGTTAAATATATGTGTACCTATTATGCTCAGCATCTACTTTTCCTGTATACTCCATCAATCCATCCATCCATCCATCCATCCATCCATCCATCCATCCATCCATCCAATTTTTTCTGATTATCTATAGTCAGGCTGTCGAAGCAACAGGTCCAGAAAAAAACCCAAAACATCCCTCTCTCCAGTGACACTATCCAGCTCCTCTGGGGGGATCCCAAGGCTTTATCATGCCAGACAGGATACATAATCCTTCCAGCGAGTTCTGAGTCTACCTCTGGGTCTTCTCCCAGTGGGACATGCCCAGAAAACCGCCAAAGGGAGGCATCCTAATAAGATGCTCTAATCTTTTGTCTTAGCTCCTTCTTCACCACAACAGACCAGAGCAAAGGCCTCATTACGAGTCCGCTGCTACACCCAGAAATGTAATTTGAAAATGTATTATGCGAGGAAAAAGCTTTACATCTACTCTGTGCCTCCATGGGCACAAGATGATCTCAGCTGGAGAGTAAGACAGTGGACAGTGGTGAATATTCTACCTTAGCCAAATGTTAAATGTGCTAAAGATGAGAAGGACCTTTATGGATATAAAAAGCATAATCCAGTGTTTTGTATGGTATACATGTGCATCAGTGCCTTGGGAATGGATAACTTGGACATGCATAAAGAAACCATTGATGCAGAGACATATATTAGAGACGTATGTGGCCATTTAAGTTTTTCCTGGGTGGTCCAGTTATTTAAGGACAACATCAGGCCTCATTCTGCATGGCTTAAAACAGCATGGCTTCACAGAACCGCTGAGAGTCCTTAACTGAGCTGCTGATCAATGACTGTATCAGATCATCCATCCATCCATCCATCCATCCATCCATCCATCCATCCATCCATCCATTTTCTTTAGGGAAATCACCCAATGATGCCTGCAAACTGTTGACTACAATAAAACTCCTAAAATCACCGACTGGACAAAAGTTCTTAATGCAAAACTGCAACAATTGTTACAAAACTATTCAAATGGATTGATTAAATGAATGGTAGTGGTGTAACACAGTGGTTATCATGCCATGTTTTTGATCATATTTTCAAATTTGTTCTTCTCTTTTCTGCAAAGACAGTCTCTATCAAAAAAAAAAAGGTTACAACAAGTTAACCCACCAGAACAGGAAGTTTGTATTTAAATCAGATCACACAGTTACAAGGCTGAGTGGGAGACTGCAGTCTTTGATACTGTTTATTTTCCAATTTTTATTCTGCAAAAAGAAAAAAAAAACACATTTGGTTGAAATAAAATATCGTACTAAATTTGAACAAATTATAAATTATTACTGCTAATATCCTTCCAAATGGTTTCAGCAGTAGAATTTAACAACATAAAACCTTTTCTTTTGCTGTCTTAAGTGGCACAAATATTGAGCTTGTAATATTTCTTTATGCATATTTATTCTGCACCTATTTTGACTCATTTCTATTGTAATGCTATATTTATTTTTGCATGTCTGACAAAACATCAACAAAATGAAATCCCCCCCAAAGTAGGAGAACTGCATGTTGTTGTTTACCATATATACCAGTGTTTCTCAACCTTTTTTGGGCCAGCGCCCCCCTATCCATTATCAAGGCCTCTTACCGCCCCCCTCCCACCCCCCACCCTTTTTTTTTTTTCCTCTTTACGCGAATAAATTGTTTTTATTCATGGACTTATATAATACCTGATCTTGGGTATGGACCATCAGAACATCTTTGTGGGTCATTCTCCACCATGTACTGCTTCAATGAGTCCCCCACTTCCTG
>NC_051432.1:11630976-11661458 GCF_001649575.2 Kryptolebias marmoratus
TTCAGACAAATTAACCCATGTAAGAGAAATAAATAATTCCAAGGGTAATATCACTAAAGAGAGCGTTCCTTTCTCAAAGTAACTGCCATGTGGGACAAATTATAAAAATGATACTCTGATGTCCCGTTCTCCTGAAGGCAGCATGGAGCTGCGTTGAAAAGAAACACCATCGATACAGCTGCAGTTTGAATATTTTAGGCCACAATATTTTTGCAAGTAGTTCAAAGTTTAAACTGATATTGTTGTGAATCTTTTGTATAAACTTTACCTTTAAGCAAACGCCCCCCAAAAGAATATCAACGCCCCCCTTTTGAAAATATTGCTGCCAGCGCACCCCGTCATCCTCTCAACGCCCCCCGTTGAGAAACGCTAATATACAATCACATCGTAATACAATCTAATACAATCACATCGTAATATTTTATGTTTAAAAAAAAAACGAACCTGACGTCCGGTTCCCTTTGATGCCTGCAGGCTGCAGCGTCCCAGGCTGCCGTTTGGCGTGGTGCCGCAGCTGCTGATGATCTGCAGCTGTTTCTCGGCACGATCGGCTCGGTCCAGAAGCTCCTCGATGAACTGCTGCAGCCGCACCTTAGCATTGGCTTCACGTGCCGCCGTCTCCTGAAGGAACTGGTCGATCTGGGAAACCTCCCTGCAGACACAGAAGTGAAAGGAAGCAGAATTAATGGGACATCCCTTTAGCTGGTTTGCAAATTAGATTTAAATGTCTGGGGGATAAACTGCAGACCTACAAAACCCAAAAAGTAAAAGATACATTTTGGCATGAATGAAGAATTGTTCTTTAAGTGATATAGACAATACAAAAATATGCCAATTTATAAAAACCAGCTAAAAGGACAAAAACTTTTACCTTTTTGACTCTGTTGTTTATTTGTGAATAAATCCTTTGTTTAAATAAAAAGCTACATCATCTGAATTATATATTCTCTACATTTACTGCTAAATCAATTTGTCCTCATAAAAGCACACAAAGACATCCTGTGTGTCCTATAAAAAGTATATATTTCTACTGTTAAAACAGTTCAGTTTGTAGATCTTAAGACAATAATTCAGCCATCTGAGAAAGTTAAACGAGCCAATAACAAGTTCAGGTCATTACTGAAGAAATGGCCTTAAAATGTAGGCCTGTGCAGTTAAATGGGGTTTTTTTGTTTATAAAATCAGTCAAGTCAGTCATTGGTTTGGATTGTTTCTTTCATGTCAAGCTAATGTCAAAAGAATCAGTGTAACAAACCATCTCATATCCAGGAATACACTTCTAGACGCCAGCAACACGCATCATAAAAGTCCCCTGAAATGAGGACATTCTGAGATAAAAATAGGTCCATTGTCTGGCACAGTTAACCTTTTCTTGTCTTCAGGCAAAAATGACAAAAGTTTGAATCTGAGATTAGTCAAGGTGGCTGACTGTAAAGCAAACACTAAAGTGACATGTCATCTGTAAATGAAAAAAAAAAACCCCATCAACAATCAGGAAATTAAGCCAAATTAAAATGTCCTATTTTGATGTTTTAGTCATGTGTATATATCCTTACAATCAATCCTGGTTTGAGATGAAAGTCATTTAAAATGAGACATTTATGACAGGGTGACTCATCTACAATAGGCAAATAAATGAGTGTAATGTTTCTTAAGGGGGCCAATAAGTGCTTTCAAAAAACAGCAAATATCAAAATATAACTGTGATGGTGTAACAGTCGTGATAATCTTTTCAAAAGCAAAAACAGGAACTTCTAAGAAGTTTACAAAGGAATAAAAAGTTGCAGTTCTTAACACAACAATGCAAGTCAATGCAAAGTCAACACTGCAGACATGAGATCTGTGATTCTTTAAAAATACCAACATTTAGGCTTTGATTACATCTGCAGACTCTTGTTTTTAGGACAGCTTGAAACAGTCTTTTCAAAAATATTTCCAGACAATTTATGAAACTCTTAGATGCATGGTTGGAATTGTTCCTAAACAATCCCAAACCAATCTTTTTGCAATTTTTACTTCAAACTGCATTTGGATATGTTGAGAAAGGCATTTAAAGCCATTAAAAAGTTAGCACATAGCAGACGACCTGAAAGCGTGACGCTGCAAGAAGTGGCATTTAACCACTAGCTCTAATCTTGTGGTGGTGTCTTCCTGAGGTGTTGTCGTCTTGTTAAGACATGTAGGGCGGAGGATCTGGGATTAAACTGTCAACTTTCTGATTGGCAGATGACTGCTCTGCCACCTGAGACACAGCTATCATTGATTCACCCCCCCAAACACACATTCTTCAGACTGCAGGGTATCTACTGAGGGATGATGCGTTCAATTAACACAACAGTGTGAGTAAAAAGACCTCATCTGTCTATTAGACAATATTTCTGTCATTCACGGCTCAATGTAGATGGTCTTTGCCAGACATCCAACTATTTTGTCATTATGGAGACATATAAAGGTCTGTGCCATAAGTCAACTACTGTAAGCCGTGTCTGCACAGCTGATACTGACACTCGGGGTAGACATTTGTCTGTAGGTTGAACTGATAATGAAGGAAGGTGGAGGTTTATTCCTGGCAGCAGTCAGATGTCAAAGTGGCCATGGGCAAGACACAAAACCCTTCACTGCCGCCAATGTGTGCCCCAGTGTGTGTGAATGTGATCTAAAGCACTGATTAGACTCCATAGATTGATTTATTGAGATTAGTTTTGTAGAGCTGTAGTAGAGTGCTGCATGAATGTGTGTGTGGATGGGTAAATGAGGGCACAGGTTGTGTTCGTAAAGAGCTTTGAGTGGCCTGGCTGGCTACAAAAGGCGCTGCGTAAGTCCAGTCCATTGACCATTTAAAACCAGAAAAATTAGACTTAAACACATTAAAAGTAGTATCTAAGTGGTCCGCGACTGTTTGGGGCTAGTTGGAAATGCAAAATTGCAAGAAAATACAGACTTTTTCAATAAAAATCACACTGAATCAAATGATTGCAGAAACTACTAGATTGTAGCACTGCATCATCCTGTTGTATGTTATGTGACTTATTAGAAAAAATACAATGTCACGTATCATTTACCTTGATGTAATAATTACAGCAGTTAGCTAATGTGTTGCACCAATAAACAAGGTGAGTCAGGAGTTTTGTTTTCATTATTCAGGTTAACACAAGGAGAAAACAGTGACTCAGTGCTGCCTTAGTTCAGCTTACAGTAGTTTATAGCAGAATCAGGAATTCTAAAAACAGACTTTGAGACATGTTTCACTGTAACCTAAATTAGGCCATTTGTGTTTTGGCATTTGCAAATGCATGCAGCACATCTTAATTAATTATTCAACTGTTTCAGAGGTTTTTCTTCACATGAAGCTGAACAGGATGGACCAATACATAAAAGTCTGTCCTTCTCATACAGCATGCTGACCGTAAACAGAGGAAAAACTTTGTCAAGATGAAAATCCTTTGAATGAAACAGATGTTAGAGAGCGGCCTAAAAAAAAAGAGAAAAATCTACACCAGATGAAGCCATGCAAAAATTAAAGTCCTAGCATGGACAAAAACATTGTCGGCCACCTTCGCCTTTTCACTACGTGTAAATTTGATAAGAATTGGAGGACTGTGGATGGTTAGAGGGAAAAACGGCACAAAGACTGTCAAAAAAAAAAAAACACTGCAGAGGCTAAAACATAAATCTGAAACCATGTGGAAGCAGAAAGAACAGGAGGTTTGGCAGAAGAGGGCAGAAAACAGGACGTGACTGCTTCCTTTTGTCAATTTTCATTTCAAGACACACACACACACAAACACAGAGACACATATGCCGTTCTCAGAGTGACTCATGTTTACCTCCCCAACAATGCCCTAACAGTGTTGTGTTGACACCATTTCTTAGGATGCAGAAAAGGCAGACCACCATCTTTTCTGACCAGTTCAAACAGTCTGACATGGTTTAATAAAAACAAAATTTCCCCACAACATTTATTTTGGACTTCATTTTCACTAGTTCATCTTTTATTTCTCTGAACATTTGCACAGACTCTGTAACACAACCAATTTCAGTGTTGTCAAAGTCACCTCGTGTGTATATGCGAATATATATATATATATATATATATATATATATATATATATTCGCATATCACATCAAATTTAGTCAGATCTCACCTTTTGTTGTCTCAACTTATCTTACCATACCTTATCTAAAAAAGTTTAGTAAAGCAAATGCATTAAGCTGTTACAAGAGCTGTTAACAAGGTGTGAAGGATTTTAAACATTACTGGCAATCATTAATCAGCCTCTTTTCACTTCTGCCCTAATCTCAGCCCATTATTTACTAAAACATCCCCTGTTAGAAACTGAGAACAAAGATAACCGAAGGAACTAAATGATGAAGAAACGGTTACTATGAGGGCGACCCGAACTGATACAATAGTCAAAGTCAAATTTATTTATATAGCACTTTTCAGCAACAGGGGAGTACAAAGTGCTGATATAATCTGATCCAATACTGACTGAGGCATTTAACACAGACTTAGAGGAGCTGCCACACTTTGTGATCACTCCCGATCTTTCTTGTTGACGTGCTGCAGTATGGCTGCAGTAAAATGCAAGTATCTGACTGAGATTTGGTCTCCAAACAGCAACAGGCCGTCAAACAACAGCGAGCGGTCGGTCACTAAACAGCAGCGGGTTGTTGGATCATAAGCTAATAGTAATGGTGACACTGAGCTTCAGAACAATGACTTTTTTCTGCTGACTGTCCACCATAAACTGAAGGTCTTTTAAAGAGGTGAGTGACAGAAACTCCCTTACTGTTTTATTAATACTGTTTATATTTCAAAAGGCCAAAAAAGGCATTGCAGAAGAAATGACTAAATTCTTTGCTCTGGATGACCGAACCATCGCTGTGGTGGAGAAAATGGGTTTTTGTTTCATTTTAAAGCCTTTGAAGCTGCAGCATGTCCTACCTTCCAAACACAACACACAATGGTTCCTGAGATGTATAAAAAGATTCACCATCACTTGGCCTTTTTTCCCCCTTTGTTAGCAATAAAAAAAATCTTCAGGAATAAAATACTTGTTTTCTATACTGCAATTCATTGCTTCTGAGGCACCAAGCACAAGGTGACATTATTTTTAATGACTTTAATCTACTTACAGTATGTATTCTGCAGGGTGGTGCTGTAGAAAAATGCACAAGGACAGCTGTTTAGGTGTGGTCTTGTTTTTACATCTGGATGAAACAGGGATGTTTCAGATGTGAAACATTGTGCTTCATAATATGTCACATTTGTATTGATCACAAACAAACCCATAGAGGAGGGCAGCATGAAGAGGTGCGGGGAAAGAGAGCAAACACACAAGAGAAAATGTGAGCTTGACAGAAATGAAAGAATGAGAAAAAGAAAACAATGAAGGGGACAGGCTGGAAATGTGCTACTTTGAAAAGTAATGTCTCCCGTTTCCAGTGAAATCACTAATCTAGTTCTCTGTGAACTGTAAAAATAAGCGTCTTCATGTAGGAGCACAAATGTTTTCAGTATCTAAACTAATCAAGAATAGTTTTTCATCAAAGAGGAAAAAAGTGGGCATAAACAGACTTGTAAGGGACTTAATGAGAGCTCCAACAGCGATGTGATGATATGTGGAGCATTTCAAATGTAAAAAGGAAACAGATTCATTCTGCAAGAAAAAGGCCCCAGTAAATTCAGCTGACAGAATTTTTTAAAACAGAGAACAAATATTTGCTTAATAACTGTTTGCAAATCAGACTTAAAAAATAAAATTATGTTGTGGAACAACTGTTTGCAATACAATATCAGATAACATTAATAAATAAATTAATTAAAAGTAAATCAATAAATAAAATAAACTCCCATCTTGCCCTATTTGTTCCTCATGGGTGGTTCGACTTCACTTCCAGCTCGGGTCCTCTACCAGAGACCTGGGAGCTTGAGGGTTCTGCTCAGTATCTTACTATTGCTCCACAACTTCTATCTCCTCTTTCAGCCCTTCACATTTCTCCAGTTTTTCGTGCTCCTTATCCAGATGTTACAGTCGCTAACGCCACTGCTTTCTTATGTATCTTGTCGACCACCAAGAGCTGTAGATTACAACCGCAAGTCCGAAAAGGTGGGAGGTTGAGTAAAACATGAATAAAAACAGAATGCAACAATTTGCAAATCTCACAAACTCTAATTTTATTCACAATGGAACATAGTAAACATATCAAATGCTCAAACTAAGAGACTTTTTTTTTCTTTTGCATATCACAAATGCCGTGTCATCTATACTTAAACAGTTAAAGACCACCCAACCTGTTTTCATTGCACAATTTAAAAGTCGGCCTCTCTGATGGTATAGGGCTGCATTAGTGCCTACGACATGGGCAGCTTACACATCTGAAAAACATCTGCCTATTTTAGATTTTAGAAAGTGCTACAATAAAGTTAAATAAGAAAAATATGCACATGACTTAAACAGAAAAAGCTAAATAGAAAAAGAAAAATCTGAATACATGTTCGACCTCAGCATCTCCTGTTCACCGAGCAGTTTGCTGACATGACATGTATTTCTCTGCGGTTTGGGTGAATAGTTTTTACCGAGATCCACAACAACAGTCACACAATTGTTTATTCTTTAAGAAAAAGCAAAACTACTGAGAGTTTTCACTTGTCCAACTAGTCTTCTCTCAGACTGCAGATCACAGTTCCAGCTCTGATTTCCTTTCGTGCCTCGCTCCTCTCTCTCTCAGACCCTGCTGTTAATAGGACGACTCTCATTCTTGTCCAGATGAATTCACTTCGCAGTTAAGATTGCTGCTCATTGAAACACAGACTTGTTTTCTGACAGTTGGATGGTGACCCCCCCCCACAAAAAAAATCCCTTAGTTTTCTGTGGTGCATTTATGTCCTCCAGACTTGTCCTGCTGCACACGGTACATCTAACTTCACCACAGCTGCTTATAGGAATACATCAAGGGTGGAGGTCTGCTGCAGCAACTGTGTGTGTTCTGAATATGATATCAAAAACCTGACAGCTCTCTGGCGTCTTGTGGAGAACTGCCCACAATATTTTCACCTGAAACAAAAAACTGCAACAGCTACGGCACTGCATAGTCGAAATAATTACCTTAAAGTACCTTTTAGGACACAGGCTTAATGAAAATGCAGCACTTTAGGATTTGCAAAAACTAGGTCAACTGATCAATGCTATTTATGTGTAAAGGTTATGAACAATAAATATCTGTTGTAGATAGTAGATAGTTGTACACAGTCATTTTCTGTAAGTTTCATAAAAACGTGTTCAGTTTTTTTACTAACAGACACACAGGCAAGCAAAAACATTAACGCCCGCTGCCTTCTTTTTGTTGGCAGATGATAACAACTGTGTAATTCAAACCTGACGGCAATGCTGCAGTTTATAAAATGGCATTTCAACGAACCACAATGCTGCCATGTCTCACTTCAACCAGCCATTAGCTCCTCGGTCTGATCAGATTTCAACATAATGTCGCCAAACTGAGTTGGTTCTAAAGCATTAAAACATTAAATGTTCATCACCTGTCACGGAAACTCACTTCTAAAGATCTGAACTGTCCCTTTAAACCTCCAAACAGAAATCCATTGTCATTGAACTCAGTCCAAAGTGATGACTCAAGCACTAGATATTTATTTAATCGACTAAACATTTCCTAAAAGTACAGTTTGGCCAATGACCTCAACAAAATACGAGTCAGTTTCTTTGAATTCAAGATGACCTCGTCATATCTCCTTTATGCTCTGGTTAAAGCTGTAGTTTTATATTTAAAATGTAACAATAAATATTACTGACAACTCATTTTCCAATAACACTCAAAATATGCTGTATGAATAACATTAATGAGACCATATTGTGTATGTAATCAAGCCGTCATTCTCACTGGAAAGATTTCAATATCACATTTAAAATATCTCACTGACAGAAAACAATGCGGCTATTTATTGTAATGCGAGCAAATCTGTAAAGGCTAAAACGAAGAAAAACACCATTCCGCCATGTTTTATCTCTCCTCAGACTGCAGTTTCTGACGATTCCAGCTGCTCTCAGCTGCTGTTAAAACATTTATCAGCCAGTCTTGAACAACTCTTCTTAATTTATATTCAACCCAATGATGCATTTCATTTTGTACTTTCAGCGTTGCTGTGAGTCTGATCTGAGATGTCTGAGAAGTCTGGGCTGAAATGAACAATGACTCCTGAGACGCAGCGTGCGCTCTCCATTATTACTTACAGAGGTTTTAAGCGCAGGATAAATTATCGGGTCAGTGTCATAGTTTTATTCGTGGCACTGCTAGAAGTAGAAGAAGAAAAAAAGGCAGCTCGTAGGAGTTACTTCAGGTTGCATAGTTACCCACAGGAAGGTGGCAACTGACACCTCTGATGTGAATCACCATGTAGAACTCCTTGTTAGAGTTTTACAGAGCCTTAATAGTCACTGGTATCTTTGCGAACTTGTAAAAAAAAAAAAGGCTTTGAAATGAGAGCGGAGATTGTTATGTCGAGCTATTCAAAGCCAATAAGTTGCAGTGTTTCTGCTTAGTCATCGAGTCGGCTGAAAACTCACCAACTGCGATGCTCTTTTTCCACCCCAGACCTCTGATGTACTTTAGAGAGAATGAGCTCCCTGTTCGACTGCCAGCTTTCCCTCTGGGAGACACAAGAGGTGTGTGTGTGTGTGTGTGTGTGTCTGCTCAGGCAGGATTTTAGAGCCGTCCTGGTCCAATGCTGCCAGGATACCAGACCACAGCGGCTTTAACCGTTTCAAAAGGGATGTGGGGCGAAGTCAAATAAAATCACATTTGTATTTCACTCAGTCAACCCAAAGGCGTCTCTGTTAAAACGTCACAAGAGCTGACATGTCCACAAAACGAGCCTTTAAAATCACTGCAGTGTTTCCCTCAAATCTGATGCTGTTGCTGCTTTATTGTTTTACTTTTTAATCAGAAAAGCACGGTCTTTACCAAAAGCTGAAGGCGGATGATAATGTTTTAGCCACTGTCCGTGTGACACTAACCACCGAACAGAATCCAATGAAACTTTCAGGACATAATCATTAGACGTACATCTACTACTGATTACCTTTTGGAGTAAACCTGATTCAAGATGGCTGTGGTAGTAAATTGCTCAGAGTCAACTCATGTCTGTCTGCTAGCAAAGTATCTCATAAACCACAAGATGTATTTTAATGAAACTCGCAGAAAGTAATCATCGGATGTTCCTCCACAATGGATTAACTTTTGGAGTTAACGTCACTTAAGATGGCCACCACAGCCAACTGACACTCAAGGACAAATAAATAGCTATAATTCAATCAATTTTACAGATACGGAGTTAAAATTTGGTGTGGGTGCAGCTGAGAGTCAGTCCCATTAGTTCACGCATGAAGTTATTTTCAAGGTTTGACCAAAATGGCTAAAACGATGTCATTTTTCAACATAAGATGAGGCGACATCCATGCCTTTAAGAAGTGCTAGGCCTTTAATTTTGTTTTATTTAGGCTGTGATTAGGGTTTATCTCAGAAGTCTTGTTAAGCGAAAAAGGAACAAAAAAATGCTGCATTTGTCACGACACTAGAGAACAGCAAATATAAAGATTTTTTTAATGTTAGGTGAATATGTTGACTTTCGCCTTCAAGCAGCAGGTGGCCTGTACTTGTACATAAGAAATAGGTCAATTTTAATCATGAATGAATGCAGCATGACTTGTAAATCTTGAAGTTAATTTTAATAACAGTAGCACTTTTGTTATGTTTATATATGTTTTGATTCTTATTACTGGATGCTGAAAATCCTAACGGAGCTAATAAACTGAAGGCATCACCTCTGCTCAAGGAAACCGTGACAGGCCTCATTTACTGTTGACAATTTAACGGTTAATGCATTTGTTACACATAATGAAAGCCTGCTATTTACTGTTAAGAGACATTAAAATGTTATGTTTTATTATTTTATTCTCTGTTTACCATCCACATGCCAAGCAATGACGCTGTAAGTCATTAAACAGTTTGCACACACACTCAGATACATATAAACAGAAAAAAACACAACCTAAACAGTTCACGTTGCCCAGCACCTTTCAGGCCATAGTTTAAAATAAAGATTTAGTGCAATCTGTTAGCTCTCAGAGTATATATTGGATACAACTCTCAGCTACCACCACACCAAATTTTAGCTCAGTATTGGTAAAATTGACAATAAAAAAAGAAACTTACTCCTTAATATTTTCTTAAATTCTGTATTGATATTCCAAAAAATAAAATAATATTCTTCCAGTAATAACTAAAAAAATAAACAATAAAACCACCCAGTTTAGTTAATTCCTTCTCATATTATTGTTGTTTTTGTGCCTCACGATCCCCTGATCCAAACAGTTGCTATGAATAAATGAAAAACTGGATGAGTCTATGATATTTAATTATGGTACTTTTTTTAAAACAAGCCTTTCAGACAGGCAAAAAAAAAAAAAAAAGTAAACAAATATCTTTAACAAAAGCCTGTCTTGAATTTCTTTTTTTTTTTTTTTTTCACATTGCTTTCAGCTTCTCAAACTAAAAATAACAGCAGTGTTTGGAGCACGTGATAAATCATCCCTGGATTAATTTCAGTAAAAGCTCCGAGTGCCTTCCAGGACTCACTTTTTGTGCCACCGGAGAGATCCAAATAATGTTCAACTTGCTTCCTAACGCTGTGATTTATGTCCAAGTCTATTTCAGGTACAGCAGTCGTACTGGTTGATGAAGCGGCGTGGCAGCTTTATGGAGGGACTGGCAGGACGCAGAGAGATGAGCTATCTGCGACCTGCTCAACTGCAACCATCTATTCTGCTCAAACAGCTCAACGGCCCTGAAGGACACTGGAAGAGATACAACAAGGGGGGAGGGGGGGGGGGTATCACACCTTCAGCAGACTTGGAGAGAGTGGGTGTAAGTGGAGCTATTGATCATATTTGTGCAAAAAAACCAAACTGTTTTGACATAGCTGATGCTAGATTTGGGAGAGGATTATGATTGACAGCTGATGGAACCAGCCGGGGTTTGTGCCATTTTATCTCAGCAGCTCTGAGATCAGGGTTTCAGTCAGCCGTGCCTGAGGTGGGTTGGAGGAAGGAGCTTTGGCTGACAGAGAACAGACATGAGCTCAGTGCAGAGCAGAGAGACTCAGTGGGATCGTTAACCTCGAATGAGGGGAAAGAGACAGGAGGAGGTAGCAAGTCAATACAATTTTCCCACAAGTCATCATTGTGTCATTAACTGGATTCACTCCCTCTGATGAGAGAAGTGGGGGTCCTCCTGCAAACAATTCCATGATAACAAGCATTTATTTATTGAGATCAATCCTTTTATCCACTTAACTTTCAGTCCAGGCTCAGTTCGATGGATCGGTGAAGTCACTGTCCTGAAGTCCCTCCTGTTTACAGTTTTAAAGTGCCATGAATACAGTTTACAAAGGGACAGTCTGGTTGTTTTTGAAGTGACGTTCTGTCAAATAGTCATCAACAGTTTGAACCTTATCGGCCGTGACATCAGCATAGACAGTTATATGCCAACGGTGCTGAGGCTGCAAATGCATCAGTCTGGTAGGAGTTGAGCAAACTTTGGGACCGACTAGACGTGCTGATCAGACGGACTGATACATCCGCAACAACATCGGGAAAGAGCGGTTTACCTCTGCGCCGCATACATTTGCTCTGCGACTGATGTCACACTGCACCATTTTACCAGAATATTTCTGACACTGCTTGATATTCGTCGTTGTAGGTCATCTTTGGTGGGGAGAGCCCTAAATCATCTGTCAGTGATCCTGTCAAACCAAGTGACCACAGACAACCAATTCAAGCTCAAGACTAAAGATTTACTTTTTTTTTTTTGAAATGTAATTTTTTTTAAAGTTTAAACATTTATTATGCAATTACACATTTAATATCATTATTATTATTATTAAGCGATATGTAATCATTTTTAGGCAGCGGTAGTAATAGTATTTGAATTTCTGTTTTAAATAAAAGCAACTAAACCATGTTTTGACTTTCTTTGTTTTAATATCGTGAAACTGTGGTGAACCTTACTATCAGAATCTCATACTGGCCCACGTCTTCACTGTTAGCGAGTACTTAGATACCTCAGAAAGTTTTCCTAATTATTGTTATTTACCTAGTTCAACTTTAATTGCTTTCTCACTCGTCAAATCTTCACCTATAAAAACACCTAACGCACTTTAACTTACTGAGAAGCCGTCTTTGAGAAGTATGTTTTAAAAAGTACACTTAATAAACTGTCTTTTTTATATAAAGAGCACATTTTAAGTCTGGTAATTGAACAAAAAAGAAGGTTCATGCTCATACGGTCTGTGTTGTAGCTCCAAGAAATAGGCTGTGTCGTTAGTAAATTACAGGCTCTTGATGATTAACAGGTCGGCTTTTTTGTGTCTCTGCACTAATTTGTGTTGCTCTGCTTTAGTCATTATTTGAAAAGAGCTGGTTGCAGCTGTGTTTGTAGCTAAACACTGTATTAGGACCAACAGAACTGGAAACTGACGTGAGCAGTAATTATAATTTACAAGCAGACGCTAATTTGCAAAAGACAATGATTTCTTTTGTTTTTATGTGACATAAAAAATTGACATTTTAGCTCAGTAAATTACCGCAACATGCATATAATAAAAAACAGTAAAATGACTGTTTAGAAAAAAATACTAAAGACAATAACAGTCACAAGAACAAAAGTACATATATCATTTGTTTAATGTCTGCTACAAACCTGATTTTGCTATAAGGTTGAGTTTCTTGCATCGTTTTCAGTAAAACTACTTCATTTTACTCACTGTTGTTTGTGGTTCAGCTCTGCCTCCTTGTTCACCAGGTCCTGCTTGAGGTTAGCTAGCATTTCCACAGAGACGTCCACCTGCCGAGACAGCTCTGAGGCCTTGTCCTCCAGGTCTTGTTTCTCCTGGCTCAGCCGCTCGCTCTCCTGCTTGGCCCGCTCCAGCTCGGAGCTCTTCCTCTCCAGCTCTGCCTGGAGACGGCCTACACGGGCCGCTATTTTCTGCTCCACCTACGAGACAAGAAGGAGGACGATTGGAGCTGCCCGATGTCCGGCGCTGATCAATACACCGTATGAAACACTGTGGATTCCAGGCAAGGTCAGAAACTAAAGCAAAGTAATTATCACGTTAGGAAACAAAGTTCTGTTAGCCAGTGCCTCTACATATGATAGCTTTAAATAATTCAGTTCACTAAAGTAAATGTGCTTTTTTCTGCTTAGCATTGGTTAAAGGAATGCCAAAGTTTTAAACAACTCGTGACCTTAATCCACAAAAACATTACACTTGTCTGGTGACTATACAGGGTGGTAGTTATGAAATCTCAGGTTCTTTATTCCTATATACTCTCCACCAGTGGTCTCCAATCCTTGTCCTGGAGGGCCACTATTCTGCATGTTTTACTTGTTTCTCTGCTCCAACACACCTGATTTGAATCAATGGGTGATTAACAGGCTTCTGCAGAACATGAAGAGGTGATTTAACTACTGAATCAGGTGTGTTGGAGCAGGGAAACAAGTAAAACATGCAGGATGGTGGCACTGAGGACCAGGATTGGAGACCCCTGCTCTACACTCTCTTTGATCAGGAAAGACCTGATAACAGGCTAACCTCCTATCAGGCTACATCTTAGCTGTTATTTGTGGGACTGGATTTCCAGTCTCACATTCAGCATGTGGCTTTGATGAGCTCAGTCACTTTCTCTCTGTTGCTGAGTTCAAGCTTCTCAAAAGCAGAAAAGCGTCAAGAAGAGTGCTTAGCGTCTAACCTAAAGACAACAAGGGGATAAGTGTTTCCCTTGATTGCACCGGCACTGTACAATTACCCCTCCCTAGAAATCAAACTTGCACTGAGACCAAGTCTGCAGCAGCCAGAGTCAGACTTCTAAATACGTCCGGCTGATAAAGTTGGTTCTTATAACAACAGTGAGCCTACCTACCTCCTCTGACAGTTTCTCCAGCCTCTCATCCAGCTCCAGCCGTTCGAACGCCCGCGCCTTCAGCCTGGCCAGGCCTTCCTCATAAGCTGCCTCTACAGCACTGGCTGCCACATTCGCTGCCACGGCAACAGCTGTGCTGGGGTTTCCATGGGGACCTGGATCTGTGGATGTCATTGCTTTCTTCATGAAAAGCTCCCCCAGTGGGAACTCCACATTTGGAATATACCTGGCTGCTGAGTTGGAGTTCGGCGGGGTCAAACTCAGGTCGTCCGCACAAGGAAGCTCTCGGCAAGGAAAGCGCCGCTCGTTTAAAGCTGAGGGCCGGAGTGGCTCAAAAGGGTCGTTGTTGTTGGCCGGGGTGAGGAGGGCCCCCTCAGCCACTAGGGGCAGCAGAGCAGCGGCGTCACATACACTGTTGGATTTGGAGAGAACGTAGAGGGTCTCGTATGTGTGGTTGTATTCCAGATGGGCCCGTAGGGACGACAGGCTTCGGAAGCGCTTGTGCTCCCCGCAGCGAGGACAGCGGTATGGCAGGTCCAGAGAGGCCATTCCGTGCAGTAACTGCCGTAGGAGAGGGGGCGCTCACGCAGCACGACGGCAACGCCGGTATGAGGGCACAGGGGTCAGACACCTTTCAGATCCTGTCATGGTTGAAACAGGGCGGCTGGTGGAGTTCAGCTAGAGGAGGAGGAGGAGGAGGAGGGAGGAGTCCGGTCGGTCACATGACTGCAGTGTGGCAACATTCAACTGGTCTATGTCCTTCATCTGCCATGGCTGCTTTTCCTGAGGTCCTGAACCAAGAAAGAGAAAACAACAGTCAAAGAGTTTCCTTCTCGAGTTACAGTATGTTGATATCACTTACCAGAGGAAGACTGATTAATGGTTAGCCAAAACGTTACGCTAATTTTTTCTAAATCATCAGAATTTGACACAACTTCGCGTGGTAAGCTAATTGAAAGGCAGGTACTTCTGTGGGCAGAACAGTGTTTTTGTCTTTCACCATAAGTTGCGTACATGTTTTCAGCCGGAGGAGGAGAAAAACAGCTGGTCATTGCTGCCACTGCTAAAGGTAAGATCTGGGCTGTGACTGCTGGCGACGAGATGGTGAATGGCATTTACAAGGGAATCTCCAGAATGTCGTGAAGTTTCTCACCTTTCTTCATTTCAAAAGTGTACTTCAGTAGATTAAATCATAAACAGGGTTAGTAAATCAGAAAGTGAGACTAAGTGGGTACAATGTGGGCAAGGGTGGCCAACAAATAGGGTACACAGTCTAGGATTAGTTTTTCAAGCTGTAAACACAAAGAGTGGCTGTGATTTTCTAAAACCGGCCACAGAAAACATGACTGCATGGCTCACTGGTCACAAAAACTCCAAATTGCTTATTTCCCTGCAGTTTTCACACAATTCTGAATTGACATCTACTCTCCAATGGTCACAGCCCAGGGAGATGCTTCCCTTTTGAGCCACAATCGAACATGATCGTCCTATGACAAAGATGCAAGAACAGCCATTCCAACACTGTAAAATGGAACCAAAAGCAAAGAGGTGAAACAATGAAGAAAGCAGGTAAGATAACTCTAACATGTAACGAATGGGCATCCATTGCCACAGAATCTTGTCACTGTACTCAGCATTTTGATGTCTTTTCTGTTCGTTCAGATCCTAAAATCTTGTTTAAATGGAAACTATTTAAATATTTTTCTATTTTAGGTCTGAGAGATTCTTTGCGCAGGATTTTGCTTGAAGTGTGATTACAGATGCATAAATAATTGTTTTATAATTGACTCAAATTCCATCAAATTCCCCTACTTGACGCTATGAACTTCTTTCAGTGGTTAGGAGTGCAACATCAGCAGGCCCTGAAGGAACTTCAGCAGATTATTTAAATTTTTACAAAGAATAGTGTATTTAATAGGAAATGCGTTTAAACCTTATATTTTTAAAGTCTTGCATATTTAATTGCTTTGTAAAAAAAAAACATTTTTAGAAATAAAATATGGATATTTTTGTGCTTAGAACTGCATTCAAAGCAGGTCTTTATTCATCTGTAACACTGGTGTGTACTGATCCACATTGTGCCCCAAGGCTAAATCAGTAAATCGCAACCAATTACTGTTTTTTGTGCATTTCTCAAAATCTAATTTATTATAATTTATTAAACTAGTACACTTATGGGCCAAAACCAAAAAAATAGTCCTCAGAAATCATCCATCGGTTACCCCTAATTTGTAAAGATGGGTGTCAACCAATGAAAACCCCCAATCAGTGAACTTGTACCATCTACTGTCTTTTTCTTTTGGCTGTTCCCTTTTCAGGGGTCACCACAGCAATTCCTCCTCCTCCATCTAACTCTGTCTGACTCTGTCTGACTCTGTCTGACTGTCTTCTGTGTCCTCTGTCCTCACTCCAACTACCTCCCTGTCCTCTCTAACTGCATCCATATCTCCTCTTTGTCTTTTTCCTGGCTTTTCTACCGTCTACTTTAAGTTCTATAACTACATTTCACTAAAGAAGGATGCCTTAATCACGTAAAATAAATTTCGAGGTAGAAGATAAAGCACCTGCAAAGCTAAAAAGACCCATTGAATATTGGTTTGGTGCATTTTTCTTCTAAGATAAGCAACTTTCCCTGCAACACAATTCTGGTGCTTTTTAAATAAAAATTCAGAGAAACAAAAGTAAGGTTAAAAAGCAAACGTCTGCATATCTGGGTGTCCTGAGACACTCAGAGTAAGAATTTGGAAATCAGGAGTTGGATCCATTAGTGAGAGTACTTGCTTGTGCCGTCATTTTCCCGGTCTTAAGCCAACAAGGTCAGACAGAAAAATGTTAAATCCTTTTCAAAGGGATCTAGTAACCCACATTAGGGGGAAAACACTGTCTGCCAGCTCAGTTACCGCCTCCTGAAGCAGTGCTTGCTTCTGCACTTTCTTGTAGGGCGTAAACACTGCAACACATTTTAAATAACACACACACAGTTTAAATGCATGCCAAAGTTCAACTAGCAAAGCATGCATTTCTGTCACATTTCGAAGTAAAAACCCACCTTTGCATTCACACAACTGCAGTTTATCAAGATATTTTGCTATGTTTAACATTCAAACTGCAGAGCAGCGTATATCCTGCCAGATCATTTCATTTCTGATTTATCCAACTTTCACAGCTCAAGAACCTCTTACAAAATAAGAATGCAGCATCTATTGATTCTCCTCCATGTCGTTTCCTAACTGAAGTGCAATCTTCTGATCAGACACCAGCACAGTGACAGTAAAACCTGAGGCGTTTTTTATGACAAGATAATGAAATTTCAACATAAAAGTAAAATATCAAACAATCAGGATATCTTTGAGGCAAAATTACAAAGTGAAAACACACTGAGATCATGAAATGCAAACCAAAGCTCAAAATATTGGCCTCACTTTCTACATAAAGTACAATTTATATTCTATTATTTAAT
The DNA here is from genome assembly GCF_001649575.2 of Kryptolebias marmoratus. NCBI lineage: Eukaryota > Metazoa > Chordata > Actinopteri > Cyprinodontiformes > Rivulidae > Kryptolebias > Kryptolebias marmoratus. Next base: position 11,648,434 of record NC_051432.1, read on the forward strand.
TTAAGAGCTATAATAGGCCAAGAAAGAACCGACCAAGAGAGCTACACTGACAAGAAATACAGAGTAAGAGTACAAAAACATTCAGTTAGGTGATTTTAAACTGCATTTTTAAAATTAAATGTTATGATATCGTTCTGCTTTCTTTAGGGAGATAAGTACCAAACAAATAATTATCACCTCAACAGTTTAAACATTGACCCCCTTCCTTGTTTAATGAAGTCATTTGGAAGTTTGGCAGACAATTTTAAATATAAGTCATAGGTGTGTCATTTATGCACACAGATCACAGATTGTGAGCAGGACTAAAGTTAACTAACAGATCGTTTCCTCCTCTGGCTGGATTTGGGCTCAGCTGGGCTCAGTCCTCATGATACCATCTGGAACAGTGGTTCCCAAACCTTTCAGCTTTCAACCCACAGAAAAAACTCAAAGTGACTCATGACCCTGACTAATGTTAATGAAGTGTGCAAACATTGCTAATAAGCCACTTAACAAAGAGCCTCATCAACTGTTACAACATTTTAATCCATTTATGGCTGATGTCTCTGCAAAGTCTAAGGCTAAAAATGTCATTGGCATTTTTAAAGTTAACCACTTGGTGTTTCAGAGCCTAACCTCAACTTCAGGAGCTTTGTCCTAAAAGCTACTTTAGCCTATATGTGCTAAAATCTTGTCTATATTCCTCTTTGGATTAAAAAGTCTCCTCAATCGATGGAAAAATGTCAAGAATACTGAAAAATTAAACAGTCCATCTTGAAAGGATACTGCTTTAGAGGAAAATGAAGAAGAAGCAGACTGAGCAAAATGTTATTGTAGATTATGTGACAGAAAAATGCCAAAACAACACAAATATCTCTTTAGATCTGAAAAAAAAAATACTCTACTCTTACACAAATAATAAGAATTGCTTAAATATAAAGGGACTGTCAGCCATTTGCAAATAGAAAATAAAAAAATACTTGTAAGACCTATCAAATACCACATGCAGCCTAGATTAAAATAAAAATTAATAAAAGTAATAGCACCTTAGCAGGTGATGGTACGAATACAATGACTACCAATTTCCAGAACTTTGACTCTTATACATTCCTGTTTCTGCCAATAAATAAATAAATAAAAAGTTTGCCCAATAAATCTGCATTTCTTTTCGTGTGTCATTTGGACTCTTAGAAAAGGCAAATCAAGATGGGAGCTTGGATCAGATCAGGCTGCTAAGGTTTTCTGTCTCTGAGTGTCCTACAGCAGCTGCTAATGAGCGAAGCAGCAGCGACTCAGCGTGTAATGACAAATCCCAGATGCAGGCCATTCTTCAGACTGGGCACATACTCTGGAAATCCCCGGAAATCACAGAGGCTGTTATTAGAAGTCTGCTGAAGCTGGATCAGAGAGTACATTGGCACGTCAAGCTTACTTATTAAACAAGCGGGACTTACAGGCGCAATCACTAAACTGCTGACAGAAAGCAATCCCGTCAGGAAATGAGGGAAAAGACACATTCTTCAGTTCCTGACTATGTATTTATCATTTACTTTCTCTTGTCCATAACATTCTGGGGGTTTTTTTGCTTTGAGTGCCACATTGTTGAAACCAAATAACTAAAAACCCCAACAATCCTTGAAGGAATGCATATCACCCGCTGCCTTTCATGCTGGAGTTTAACACTTGAATCATCCTCTGTTGAGAGATGACAGCTACAGCCAGTTTGATCAAACTTTGTAAAAAACATTATGCAAGATCTAACAAGACCTCATACGATCTGACGTAAATGACTCTCAGCTACTACCACACCTAATTTTAGCTCAATATCTGTAAAAACGACTCAGTTCTAGACATGTTTGTGTTTGCCAAGACCAATTAGCTGTGGCGGCCATCTTTAATTGGGTTAACTCCAAAAGTTAATCACTTGTAGAGAGGTGCAGGCAATGATTTTCTTTCCAAGAGTTTCATTAAGATTCGTCTACTTATTTATGAGATGTTTTGCTGACAGAAAGACAAATGAATACACACACTGCTTCAGATCAACAAACCCAGTCAAAATATTATCGCTCACCTTTTGCCTTATGGCGGCGGGCAACAACCAGTCTCTGAGCCCTAATAACTAAAAATAAATAAATAAAAATTTATTGAAACAAGATGATCACTGAAGGAAAATATATGTAATAAAAAAAGAAAACAAAAACGTATACGTCAGACAATAACAATTACAAGTCTAATGTGATCTTTGATAATTCTTACAATGGTTTTAAATCCGTCAACTTCTTTTCTGCCCTTTCGGTCTTTTTAAATTACCAAATCGTGGGGTGATATTAAATTCCTCTTACTCCTGCATTGATCTGATGAAGGTTTGTTGCAGCACTACTGTTAGATGCAAACAAACACAGAATGACTCTATGACAACAATCCTCAAAACAGGCACCGGGTGCCATGACAAGTGCCAAAGGATGATAAATCAAGGAGAACACTACAGTATACTTGATACGCTTGCACAGTGTCAAGAAAATACTCCATTATTTAGTAATATTATCCCATTAAGCAATATTTTTAATTTCTATAATTTACCATTATAAATATCCCTCCAATTTATTGTATATTTTCTTTTTTGGTTTCATCTTCTAACCAAAGGAAAGCATCACAGCCCGGTTATGCATTGCTACTCAACTTTTTTTTGTTAAATTGCTTTCAGTGGTTTCCAATCGTTCTATTAAACCGGACAGTAAAATATGTCAAGATATGATGATTTACAGGAAACATTTGTTCTCTGCAGCAAGGTCAGGATGGCATCAGTATTAAATCCTGACTCTTTATCTGTAACTATGTACATCAGGGCGTTGACACGGAAGATGGCCTTCCAAATCCATTTTTACTGCAAAAGGTTTCCGAACATAAAAGGTAGGGGTCACGGGTGACCAGCTTCAAACTGAGAGAAAAGATGAAAATATGGCACGGTGATTAGAAACAACGAGGTATGACAAGCCCACAGGAACAGACCAGACACAGAAAGTGAATGTTTTTTAGGCAGAGAGCTGCAATTTATTCTACAGCGGGGTTTAACAGAAACTTTAGCTGCAATAAATTAAAGGTCTAACATTCCCCTAAAGGAATTTATTTCACCTGCCTCCTTTTATGCCAGAGGTTTAAACTAAAATCATCTTATATTAAAAAGTTATCGCTGTTTTGATCACGCCTTGTAAATGACGTTGTAAATCTCACGCAAACAACTGTTAGCATTTAGAGTATATGTTGAGGATGATGCTCAGCTACCACCACGTAATACTTTAACTCAATATCTGAAAATCTGACTGAATTATAACCATTTTCCTATAGGCTAAGGTTGACTAGCTGTGGTAGCCATCTTGAATAGGGTTGACTCCAAAAGCTAATCAGTTATAGATGTGCAACCAAATGGTTACTTTCTGAGACTTTCACTTAAATTTGTCCAGTGGTTCATGAGATATTTTGCCAAAAAATAAAATTAAAATAAACTTTGAGCTTAGCTTACCAAGAAGTAACAGTGACAAATGGTCAGAACAGCTTTAGCAATAGTTCTTTTCAACTATTCCATAATCTAAATTCAGATTTGTTTCAACAACTCTGTCTGAAATTTTGGATCCACTCAAATGTAGGTCTCCGTTGTGTGCATGTAATGTAACACATCTGAGTGCAAACGACTATATGAAGATACACTGAATGTAAATTTCCTGGACAATAACTTCACATTTTGTCACATCTGACCTGTAGGGATTTAACAGCAGAGGCAAGCATTGTGTTTCTTTCTTTTCAGTAAAATTCAACAGTTAAAAATAAAATACTGCCCAGTTAAAGAATATAATATAAACTCCAGGCCTGCAGTGGGTTACAGTGCTATTTTTTTTTTTTTTAAGTACGGTGCTTCAGGTTATTGTACAGAGCGTTCTTATAAAGCGAAATCAACATGAGAACAAGCCAAACCATCAAACAGTGGCCTGTGGCAGGTTGTTTGCTCTGCCTCTGCTTGCTTTTTCAAATCAGCCGTGATCAAGAGGGCTGCAGTGTTATAAGTGTCTGAGTAAACACCTGTCTGGACCTTTTTATTTTTTGTATTTTTTTTCCTTGTTTCTCTGTGGTTTTATTATGGCCTTGCCACCCCTTCGACCTGATCTCACACCCCGCTGAGCTGTCAGGCCCATATTGTTTGTCCAGCTTGGAGGACAATCTGTTTTTACAAAAAGCCCGTCGTCTTCCTCACAGTTTAATGAAGGATTTCTCTGTGTCGTCTTGGATAAAATGGATGTTTTAAACTGCGATCATTTGCCGTTTTGCGAATCATAGTTATTCAAACTGAACACTTTCATTTTGAGTGATGACTGCTGCTATGTGCCTTTCTAAAAACAGCAACACTGCGAAAATATTTTGGCTAGCACGGCAAACCAAATTTACACGTATGCTGAAAACACCTGAGGTTTGGATTGTGAGTCTGTGTCACTAATAAATATAATTACAAATGTTGCTTCCTACCACACAAAACACACTGATTATTACTATAATAAAAACAAAGAATTGTTAAACATACCTCAAATAGCATTGGCATTATCCAAACTGAGCCCTCGTTGCCACTGATGACACCCGTGGAACAAAGCAGCTGATTGGCATCATCTGCTCCATTCACCCTCACAATCAGGGCCTTTTTCACGCCTGGGACGACCAGGTGACTGATGACATCAAATCATATTCAAGCAGCAGCAAAGTGCAACGCTTTTAGAAACAATGTATGTCTTATTGGGTTCATGCTGACACTATGTTCTGCAGCAGCTCGAGACACAATCATTCCTAAGCTGTGTATTTAGTATTTATAGATTTAGCTTTAACCTGAACTCTGTTTGTTTGTTTATTACAGGAGGCATACATCAGTTTTAGCAGGATAACCTTTTGTTTGGATGAAGCTATATTATTGCCTCTATGTCTGATTGTAAATTGTTTTAGTGTACTCACAATATCAGAAATTAAATGAAGCCATCAGGTTTGTTTGTTTTCTTTGTTCAAATACTTTACATAATTTGCTCACAGTTATCATTGCCTCTGAAAAAAAAAACACTGCAGTTGAGTTTATAACCTCAGTAGGTTGCACATAAAACATCACCTGGCCCTCAAACATCAATAACATGATATAGTTTGGATCTTTTAATGTGGAAAAGTCAAAAACAATATCTTACCTGTTGTAGTTAGCTCTTTGAAGGACCTCAGTTTGGAGAAACAGCTAGTGGGGTCTTAAAACAACTTTAATCTTAAAAAGCAATTCATGTGAATGTTGCTCTTAAATATTTATATTCCCATCAGTTTTGCTTTACACAAATATTCTGGCATAAATACTGTATTCTGATCTTCCTGCTGGAGGTGCTCCAGGATGGAACAGGAATGCTATAGCTAGCAAAGAATGAAGCACAAAACCTCGGTGTAATAATGGGCAGTGACCTAAATTTTAAGTCTTATAACTCATACCACCAAATTAGCATTTTATCATTTGAAAAACATTTAAAAAGTTGACAAGCTTCTATCTAAATCTGTCTTGTTTTTCCATGTGTTTAATACAATACATAATTCTGCATAAATATCTTGTACTATTTTAGCCATTTATATAACAAACTTTCAGATCATTCAGCAGATGGATGCTATGACTGTTGTTTTTTGTTACTTTTATACTTTTCAAAATATTTAAGTTTATTTCGAAATATTTCCCCTCGCCAAAATACATTGATAACTCTTCAATTCCTTTTTAAAACATTGCTCTCTACTTCAGCATAATTACTTGTTTTTGTCTTCTTATGCTCCTTTTTTAGCTACTAATATGCTACTTTTAACTTTTAGCTACTGTTCTGCTACTTTTAGCTAGCCTTTTTCTACTTTAAGGTAGCCTGTTGCTACTTTTAGCTTCTAGCTAGACTATTGCTCATTTTAACTAGCTTTCTGCTATGTTTAGTCTTTAACTGGCATTTAGCCAGTTTTCTGCTTCTTTTAGCTTTAACAACTCTTCTTTGGCAAATTTCAACAAACTCATTCAGAACTCAGACTGCATTTTAGCATGAAAAGGAACATCTCTAACTTTTTCTTAGTTTTTTCTTCAAGAAATCTTTATACACATTTGTACTTTTATGTTCCCTATGGTTTGTCCTTACTGAAAAGCACATTAAACTCCTTTATGCATAAAATGCTCTTTATGATTAAAGCCAGACTTGGCTTGACGAGCTTCTGCTGCTGCTGCTGATTGTACCTACAAATATTCACAGGATTCTATGTAAATTGTTGTTTTAAGGCAGCAGCAATCTAGTTTGGACTAGCCGTTAGCTCATCAGGTCGGTCAGGATTAAAGTCTATTTCTCCAAACTGAGGTTGTTCACAGATCTTACCAGAGCAGGTGAGATATTAAGTGTTTACAGTTCCACTCTTAAAGATCTAAACTAGCCGTTTAAACTCTGAAGAATGATAAACACGGGATCGCTCTTCCCTGCTTTAGTGTACAAAATAATAAAAGTAACCCAATTAAAGAAAAATTCAGTTTCCTTCCATCTCTGAAGCTCTACCACTCAATCAGGTGAGATTTATTTCTGTGCGCCTGCCCGCTCCCTGATACAGATTTGTTTTGCTCGGGGGTGTGAGGAGAAGAGTGACTCAAGGTGCATCACAGCTACAGCATGCCAGTCCCCTGCAAGGCTTCAGCCGGAGATGCTGCAGCTCTGAACTGGCACACTGCAGGGGAACGCTGGAGGTGGCAAGCGTTTTGCGAGAGGTGTGACACGAGCATCGTCCCACACTTAAACACTGGAGCTGTTTTCCCTGCTGGAACCTCTCACATGTGCCCCTCTCGCTCCCATGTTCGAATTTCTACAGTCAGTGTCATTAAAGACTGCAAACAAACTGCTCCGCTGTAGTTTCCTTTCAATGACATTAATGCTATGTGAACGTAGTTGGCACACATTTAATTAGCAGCTGACACGGATAAGAATCCCTTGAAGTTTTGACCGTAACGCCTTACAGTCTCTAAACTCCTTTATAAATAAACAAGAGGTCAAGTTAAAGCTCTTACTGTCCTCTCCTACATAACCCTGTCAGAGTGTATTAATCCAGACTAACCCATGGGACTCCCATGGCAGGATAGTCTCCCCGTATGAGGCCTTTCAGGTGGCAGAAAAGGAAAACCCAACCATGTACAGTACATTAGCAAGGTTCCTAAATGCCATTTATACTCCGAAATCCATTTCTTTTTTTAGCAGCATTAGATTTATATTTGAAAGGATAAAGCAAACATAACATACCAGATTTAGTATTTATGCACCATGTAATATTAAAAACCAACTACTAGAAGCATTTCTTAGTGGATTCAGGTCTTTAACACTGTTTTTATGCTGACTAGCTCATGTAGTGAAAGCATGGAGGTAAAAAGGGTAGTTTTATGATAAAGATTGTATCTATTAATTTTTGCCTTCTGCCATTAGACTTTGCTTTTGTGTGTGTGTGTGTGTTTATTCGTTAGCAAAATATCACAAGAAACAGTGGACCGATTTTACTTATTCTTTCAGAAAGTAATGGTCCCTCTGGTTGGAAATTGACCTGTCTACCACTGGGCCAAGCTGCCTCCAGCTTGATGTACATGACTGGGTCTCTTAGGGTCCACCCGATCAAGATGGCTGCCAGAGCTAATCAACATTAGCAAACACAAAAATGACTAACTCTGTTAACTTTGCCAATAATAGCCTAGAATTTGGTAGGAAGTGGCTGAGAGTCATCCGTAAACCATATTCTGAGGGACAACAGATCTCATAAGGTTGCCATTAACTACTTGAAACAACCTCGTCTGTCTGTTAGCAAAAAATCTCCTGACCCATTAGATGGATTTCACCAAGAGACCTTAGCAGATACAAAAATGACAATTCAGTCAGTTCAATAGATACTGAGCTAAAATTTGAGGTTGTATGAGCTGAGAGTCTTTCCCAACACTTACTTTGAGGGCTACACATTTTGTAAAACATTTGCTTAAATTTTTGGCATTAACTATACAAAACAACCCTATCTGTTAGCAAAAAGTCTAACATCACTACCACCTAAACCAGGTTTGTGCATCAAGGCCACTGGTAGTCTATTGGAATGACCAAAAATATTATTAGCATGCAGAACGTGAATGCCTGGTACCTGAAATGTAACGATCAACGATTTATTGCAGTCCGAGCAGTACTTTGTGATGTTGTTATTGTGCTCACTGATATTACTATGATGATAAATTTGCAATAAGTCATGCAGCCTGAATCTACAACTCCCCAACGCTCATATGGAGCTTTTTTAGGGTTGTTTCCTCTCAGTGTTTGCGCTGCAACTGTTTTAGTTCAGTCCCATCGCTCTCAGAGATGCTTGAGGCAACAAAAGACAGGTGCGCACAAAAGCTTAGTAAAAATACTTTAACGCATACGACCTGCTCACAACAGCAGACAACAAGCAGCAACTATCAGGAGAGAACATCTCGAAGCTCAAAAATTAAAACAATGCAAAAAAAAAGTTACATTTGCCTTCACTTGACAGACAAAAGAAAAGGACTCTATGTGAATGTTAATTTACCTCAAAAAAGAGGCCCTTAAAAAAGGTGTGTGGTGCCCCTGATGCACCAGTTTAGAGTCATTGTAAAGCAGCTGAAAATAACTGGAAAAGAAAATCATTTAATAATAAATCCAAAAAACTGCAAAGATTGTCACTCAACACATTTCTAACCAATAAAGCCACATACATTAAAACATTCCAGTGTCTCGTGTGAAATGAAAGCAAAGAAACAAGGTTTGTGAGTCCCTCTTTTCTTGAAAAAGAACCAAACGTGTTCAGTGCAGAGTGCTGCCTCTTTTCTTGGGATATTCCACAGCCCCCAAACCCCTCAAATAAATCTTTGCAGTCCTACATCTATTGATCCAGCCATACAATTACAACAACTGGCAAGTAAAGGGAGAATTAACGTTCATCTTTACGCCAAATTGTTCTGTTAGAACCTGCATTCAGAGTGAAAGTGACGAAATGCCTGTCATCCGCCACCTCGCGTTTTAAACAGAAATCTTGTGTGATGTGTTAGCGCAGGAGTATGCCTTGGGGCTGATGATGATGTGTTAGGGATTTATCACTAAACTAATGCCTCGAAAATGGACTCTGAGATGTTTTTTGTTTGTTCTTTGCTTCTTCATCAAAAGAGGGATCGTCTGTATATTTAAGGTGGTCATATTGTTATGGCTTACCAGCGCAATAATAGTAAAATTGCCCTCCTCCACTCTGACTAGCCGATGATCCAAAGCTCATTAAGCATGAGCAGTGGACCTGATGGAGATGTTTATTATTTAATGATGCAGCTATATAATTAAATACATCCGGTCCCAAGTTTTATAAGCATGTTGATGCCATCATAATGAACATATATTTAATAAATTAAAAAACATCAACTGCAGCCTGGCGCTGGTCCAGCGATGGTAATAGCCTACTGCATAATGTTTTCTGTGTCTAAACTGGCATAATGAACAATTTTGTAAAAAATACTACAACATATTATTGAGGTTTTTGAGACAAGCTCAGTTTAAACAATGAGGAACAATAAATAGATGAAAACTAGGGCTAACTTTGCCTAGATCTGGTACCAGGATCTTGAGCTTGAGGCAAGTTTAGACAGAGATGGAAAGAGTCAATCACAAATCTGACCTGATGGATGGACTCACTCTGCAGCTCACCACTGTGTTTTATTGATCCAGATGCTTGTTCAATAAAAGAATTACATAGATCAACAAAGAGAGGTTTTTATCTACTTCAGCAGTGTGTTTGTCTGTCTGTATGCTAATATATCAAAATATCTCATGAACTATTGATGCATTTAAATGAAACTCTCTGAAAGTAATCACTGGATCTACTTCTACAACCAATTAACGTTTGGAGTCACTCCCATTCAAAATAGCTGCTAAGGCTAATCAACCTTAGCGAACATAAAAATGGCTATAGCTCAGTTTTACAGATATTGAGCTAAACTTTGGTGTGGCAGTAGCCACACCAAACACATACTCCAAGCACCATGGGATGCCACAAGAACTTTATTTAAAACGTTGGCATGCCAGGCAGCAGGCAATATGCAAACTGAGCCACAACGAGGAATTTTTCAATATTGAGTTACTATTATTGTTTTCAAATTCTCCATCTCAAAAGCTTGAAAACGATACGTAGTTTGTTGAAATTTGTCGATTTATCACCTGGCCTGGCAATATGCTAGTTTTGGGCTGTAAGACAGAAAATTATTTCTGAAGACAAACATGTCAGAAAACTTTGATTTAAAGCTAGATTATGAAGATTGTATATATATATATATATATGATATCCTGTTAATTTATTATATGACAACTGTTTGTTAAGCTTGTTTATCTTACCATAGACATGATATCAAAGAGAGTGTTAGGCATTACTTTAAGCCTCTGCTGCACATGAATAGCTATGATACGATGACCTGTATCCAATCTGACTAATCCTTTGAAATAACAGCAAGCGAGCGGCAATACTCTTAATTTGCTTTTGATCAATAGGCACTGTGTGCTACAACCTGAACAAGACTGGAGAAGAACCTTCTACAGATCTAATTAATCAGCAGTTCTTCCTCTGTTTAATCTGGAAATTCAGATATCACTTTATCTCCCCAAAACAGGAAATGTTGTTTTTACTTTTATTTACTTTAAAATTCTCCTTGACTCCCCGAACCGGGATCACTCTGACCCGTCATCTACTGCAGGTAAGATACTGCCTACTCAGAAGCACTTCACCTAACCTCGCTTAAAAAAATTCTTTTGGTGGCAGAAAAGATCAGAGGATGTTTCATGAAAACTGTTTTCTTATTAGTGTCAAAATGCTACATCTCTGGCAGATATCAGGAGAGCCAAAGTTCCCCAGGCCTGACCAATGAGGCAGCTCCCTGATCTCCAAGCAACGCCTGGATGAACTTCATTTTAAAAACAGATGTAACAACAACAAAAGTAACAGCCAGGGGATACTTTATCCGTTGTAAATAATGACATTCTACCAGAGCATCAATAAAACACACACTGGGTTGCAAAAGTGTTTAGTAATACGAGTAAAACTGAACGTTTTTGGCCAATCAAGGATAGGATCATGTCTGGCGTAAACCTAATTCCTCTGATCACGCTGAGATCCCCACAGTGAAGCACGGTAGTGGCGGCATCATGCTGTGAGGATGTTTATCATCAGCAGGGACTGGGAAACTGAAAACTGAGCTGAAAGAAAGAGGAATGGTGCGAAACACAGATGCATTTTTTAAGAAGACACTTGTTTTAGGTCTTGCTTGCAGATGGAAGTCCACCTGCAAGCAGGACGACAACACCGCTGAGGAGACACGTCAGAGGTTTAAAGATCAACCCAGTCAAAGGCCAACCCTCAATCCAATCAACAGTCTCTGGTACAATTTAAAGAGTGTTGTCCACATGAAGCGCCCATCTTACTTCAAGGGGCTGGAGAGGTTTTACGAAGAATGGGCAAAATCTTCAGTGACTAAATGCTCATTGAAACGCCACCTGCTTACTAAAAAAAAAAAAAAAGACTCTGAAAGTTCTAACTTTATGGATGAATCCACAGAATATGCATACACCACTTTTTCACTTCTATATCTTTTAGAATTATATAACGAGGATATTTCCGCACTATAACTTCAGTTTTCCAGAGTATCTTGTGTAGAATTATAGTATATATTCAAATTAAATATCCATTTAAATTCAATGTTTTGAGGCAGCAAGACAGAAAGATGCACACTTTTGCAACCCATGGCTGCTTAAAGCTAGTCTTGAATTTGTGAAGTACACAAATGGTACTATTTGACCTGTTTTCGAAACAAATCTTCGGCACCAAACATCAGACTCAAATACTTGAGTTAATCATATTTGCCTTTTAAAACAAACTGACAAACAGAAGCTACTTAGGATCTCCATCATGGTCTGATGTAGGAAACACACATGCAGAGAGATAACTAACACACAGCAGCTACAGACAGTTTCGCAGATAGACTGCGTGAATATGAATCTGCTTCATGGATGCCTCACGCCTGATTAGCTACAGGACTTTTTCAAACTGCGGCTTTGCCATCTCAAAATCTCTTACTGGGTCACCGTGAGCGATGCTCCATGATATGTGGTTCTGCACACGTGTTTATGCATGCATGTTCTGCTGCAGTGCAGACATCAAGATGTTTTGTCTTCAAACGGCAAAATCCAATTTCATTCGGGACGAAACGCAAGCAGTTTCTGTAGCATTTGCTTCCGTTTTCAGCAGTTAACTTTTTTTTTTACTGAATCTGATTTCAAAACAAAATAATAAAAAAAAAAGACTTGAAACCTCCTCAGTCAGTTTCCCAAACTCCAGCAGCAGTGTGCTCCCTCAGCAGGAGCCAAGGCTTACTGGGACAACTTCAGGAGTCCCGTGGGAATGTGTAGCAGAATATTACAGAGTCATGATGGGTTTTTTATTTTTAGTTTTTTCACCTCAGTGTAAGCTCCTCTAACAGCCTGCTTCAGCAGGAACAGACTGATCCATAGATCCTGTATGGATCTATGGAGCATTCTCAGCACTGAAATGACCCAAGTGAGAAGCGCCTGTGCAGAATTAACCCGTCCTGTTGAGTTTGCACACAATTATAGGGAACATTATCATTATTATTGAAATCCAGCAGCAGATCCAGTTCTGACACAAGCAGGCCAGTCTCCCCCCCCCCACCCCACCACTACCTTCCTTTTAGAAAACAGCTGACAGGCGCAGACGGTGACAGATGCCGGATTAAAACAAAAACAAACAAACAAGCCTGATCGGATCACGGTTTCTGACATCTGCACCGCACATGGACGGATGAATCACGAAGCTGCGCCGATCCTGTGGGTGTGGACGAGCGGCTTCACCCGGACTCACAACCATCCAGCGGCAATGAATGGAAGGCGCCGTGATGCTGAAGCACACAGGAGCAGCTCCATTCACATCCAGCTGTGTCCCCCCCC
>NC_051432.1:11661668-11714924 GCF_001649575.2 Kryptolebias marmoratus
GTCAAAGGAAGGAGGCGATGGTTACAAACATGCACGCGACGGACATCAGGGGCTGGTGGGGTGGGGGTAGTGGGGGTGGTGGGGGTCAGAAAAGGTAAGAAGAAGAAGAAGAAGAAGAAGGCAGAAACGTGCAGCATCTTACTCACCTCACAGGCTTCTCCCCATTTTTTATTTATTTATTTATTTTTCCTGGTTTCTCTTCCAATCAGCGAGCCGCTGGAGCCGCCGGTGACGTCACGCAGCCCCTCTCTGCAGCAGAGAGCGGCTGCAGGCCTGCAGAAGAGGAGGGAGGGAGGGAGGCAGGGAGGGAGAGAGGAGGAGGAGGAGGGGTGGGGACCGGGTTGGAGGAGGAGGAGGTGGAGGAGGGACGGGCACCAGGGAGGAGGCAAAGTCATTAAAAAGCGGCCCCTTACCTGGGCCTCGCTTCGGACAGACACACAGAGACTCCCTCACCAGCAGTGGAGACAACCTGCTCACCCCAGCTGCGCGTTTTCCTCCCTGGATCAATTAAAGTGACAGTTCAGATCTTTTTTTTTCTGAAGCGCGATGTGGTTAAAAACAAACCTGTGGGCTCAGATGAATCTTAAATACATAATTTACATTTAACACAAATTAACATTTAAGTTAACTTGTATTTTTTGTAATCATTTCCCCCCCTAAGTGTTCATACTTTAATTTGTAATTTCATATTAAATTATGAGGTTTTTTATTTAATTTAAGACCTTGTTTGACAAACAAAAACTCATCTTGTTCTTTGTGCTCCTCAGGAGAGACGCCCTCCAACTAAATAACTTTTACTCCAAGTAAATTTTTAATAACTTCTCATTTTTACTCAAGTAACTTTATTTGTACTTGAGAAAAATTCTGACAGTGTAAACTCTACTTTTTTGAGTTTATTATTTTACTCTTTCCACCTAAGTATATATCAAAATGAGCCTACATGATTTTTATTTCATTTGACTTTGTGTTAAAAAGAAATAATGGTGTTGTGTAACATGTCATGTTTATTTGGGTTTGATTATAAAAACAGATGAAGGACAAAATAATTTGTTTGTCTTACTCGTTCATTTAAACATGTCTTCATCAATAGCCGTCCAGTTTGAAGAAACAACCTAAGATTTGTTCTGGTTCTTGTACAGACTTTGGAAAGTCATCCAAACTTCATAATGCTTCTTTTAGTCAAACTGTCCAACAAACAGCTGCATGGCAAATGATTCTGTGTGTGAAGATGAGACATGAGCAGAAAAAACTGGTGTTTTGCATCGATGACAAAAAAAATCCTACTTGAAGATCTCCACTAAAGTAGCTCATGAAGATGCTGAACCTTTTTTCTGTGTTGCTCCAGTTTTTTCCTCCTTTCTCACATTTAAATGTTTTAAAGATGTGTGAGACAGTGTTGTGAAAATCTTTTTTTTTTTACTTTTGATATGTGAAAAAAAAATCTTCACAGTTTTTTGTTCAAAATATGAATCTAACTATTTTTGATTTTCAAGCATTTCAGAAAATCTGTTTTCTGACTTATCTGTTATCTTCTAGCTTGTTTCACACACACACACACACACACACACACACATTGTAAGAATTGCACGTATTTCAGCCTCTGATATTCTGAGAAGCTGTTTCTTCTGCTGGACGTCCAACTCTTTTTATTTCTTGCCTGATTTAAATCAGCTGAATGTTAATCACACGGGGCTCCTGATCACCGTTGGCCTCAGAGCCACTGAGGAAACGCAGCAGCTCCTGTTGTCACCAGAACCAGCAGCTGATCTCAAACTTTGAGTGTTTGCAGCTTCATTTAAAAGCCCAGATAAAGGTCACTCACATTAAACGGCTTCACACAAAAATTCAGCGCTGAAGAAACTGACACATTTAAGTACATGTTAATATTTATAAAGTTATTATCTGTATTATCTGCCCTTCCACTGTTCTTCCAGATATTATTCAAATCCGTCTGCTAATAAAAATAACAAAATAATGTTTCCCCACAGCCCTTACTGAACATTTAAATTGTGTCAAAGCACAAACAAAGTTAAGCTTCCTGTACTTCTTCAAAGTCATACCAGAACACACGCCCACACACACACACACACAATCTTTTTAGTGTTTTTGATAGTGTAATTTTGGACATTTGTTAAACTTATATATATATATATATATATATATATAGATAGATAGATAGATACACCAGAAAAAGTAAAGCTGTTGACAGCCTTAATATTGAGTTTTAGGTTCTTAACCATCATCTCCCATCATATTAAGAGGAACTTTTATATAATCATATTAAACAATTAAACACACTGACTGCACATAATAACACAAAGATCACCAACCAGATGCTCCTAAATGTCCAAAGACTTAAACCATGCAAACAGAGGTGACCAGGCTTTACAGAGGCTGCTTCTGATTTTTACAACTTAGTCAAACATCTCATACAAAAATATCTATAAAGAAACACTCAGAGCTTTGAAATATTGGAGTTTGACCCAATTAGAGCCATCCTGAAAGGCAGATTTTACACTTTATATTTTTTGTGAAATGATTTTCCTACTTTCATCTTTGTTTAAAGTTCTTATTGATTTCCAATTGATTTTTAATCTTTTATACATGATATTTTATAGTTAAAGATTTGTATGGTGTTATTCTTGTATGAGGTTAAATGTGCTTTATCATCAAACTAAGTGGTTGTTTTAATAATGTCCTGTCTTCTTGCTCCCTGTATTTAGTAGCGTCATCCTGCTGTCGCTCTATGCAAATAAGAAAAATCATGAAGAATGTCAGTTTGTAGTGAATTTTTGGCAACATGTTTAATTTTTATACGCTCTTTCAAGAAAACATAAATTTAAAACGTTGTTTTTACATGTGTCCACATGTGGTGACAGGAACATGTTGAAATTAGCCAAAACCTTGTTTCCTGTGTGCAAATTTAACACATTTTCAAATGTGAAAACATATTCTTCTACATGTGAAGTGTATACACGTTTTGTTGTTAAACCACGTTTCCCATGTGCAAAACCTGTTTCATGTGAGCTTCATGTTTTCACTTCTGAAAACATGATATGGTTTTTGTTACTAAACCCCACATCTTCACATGAAAAAAACATTTCTTAAAACTTTTTTTTTTTGGCATGTGAAAACAGGTTTTTGCACATGAGATGTCGATGTCTGTCAAAGTTTTCACGTTCCTTACCTGGACGTGATGACGAGCTGCAAAGGAGGAGTTTGACTTTAAATAAAGCCGCAGTGATTGTTGTATGACTCCGCCCACTTATCACACCGCTTCGTCTGCAGGCAGCCAAACTTCCACGTGGACTTCTGTTCAAGTCGAAATAAAGATAATTAAATAAACTCCTGGAACTCCTGGCCATGTTAAGAGGACACTCTGGCCTTGAGCCCAAACCAAACGAGCTCTAGAGCAGCAGATGAGTTTCGTCTCTGTTTCCATGGTGATCTAATGAGGCTCAAAGGAATCCTCCTCTGTGATTCTGAAGACTCAGACTTTGTGCTCATCATAGCAGCTAAAATAAATCATAAATAAATAAATAAATAAATAAATAAATAAATAAATAAATAAATAAATAAATAAATAAATAAACCCTCTGGTAATCCACTGACCCAGCATCAGAACTTCATGACACCTGAACTTCTAATTAAATGAAGCATGACATATATTCACACCTTGAGGGTCTCTTCAGTCTCTAAGGTGTTCCTAGGACTGATCTTCTGGACAGAGATCTCTGAGGTTGTTCCTGGGATCTGTTGGAGCCACTCTTCCAGTTTGGGGGTTACAGCACGAGTGCTCCGATGACCACTGGTACCACTGAGGCCTTGACTCTCCACAACTTAACTCTTGGTATTTCTCCAGCTGTTTGTGCTCCTTCTTCCTGATGTTACAGTCGCTTGGGACTGCTACATCTATCACCACTGCTTTCTTCTGTATTTTGTTGACCATCACAAGGTCTGGTTGGTTAGCCATCACCTGTTTGTCAGTCTGTATCTGGAAGTCCCACAGTATCTTTGCCCTGCCGTTCTCCACCACCTTAGATGGAGTCTCCCACTTTGACTGTGGATCTTCCAGTCCATACTCAGTACAGATGTGCCTGTACACTTTTCCAGACACTTGGTTATGGCGCTCTATGTACGCTTTGTCTGCCTGCATCTTACATCCTGCTAATATGTGCTGGACTGTCTCGGGGGCATCTTGGGTCCTGTCTGATATGATAGACCCTGGCCTCTATTGGTCTTGTGCTGCCATGATTAGTGCCTCTGTGCTGTCCTTCAGTCCAGCCCTCTTTTGCCACTGGTAGGATTTGTTGAGGTCAGCCACTTTCTCAATCTGCTGGTGGTACATGGGGAGTTCTGTTTCCATGATGGTTCCTCTTTCTCCTATTCCACATTTGGTTTCTGCTGCCTGAGACGTTTATCTCAGAGTTGGTGTAGTGGTTAGGTCATACAACTTTGGGGTGAGAAGATCAGGGGTTTTGGGTTTGAACCCGACCTCGGTTACATAATGAGCGAGACACATAGAAATGATGCCACTATGGCACTGACATCACCCTGATTAACAAGGTCTACCTCAGGTGTTGTGGAACCAGGTCTTTCTGATGAGAAATGGGCTATGTCTATGTACCAAGATACATCAATGCTACAATAATGATTAAAACAGATTTCTCTAAGAATTTAAATCACAGATTTACTTTGTTGTCTCAGTGGGCACCTCTAAATGCATGATTCTGTCTTATTTAATAACCAAAGGCACAAACACTTTCTGTAAATTTTTATAAATAAAGGAAGTCATTAAACTTTCAGCTAGATCTGTGCTGTTGCAGAAAATACTTACTGTCCTTCAGAAGGTGAAACTTACATCTTTATTTAAAAGCGTGCAGATGAACTTGATTTATTTTAATGTGGGTGAGTGTCTGTCATGGTGAGGTTTTATAATTTTGGCAAAATTTTTATTATTGCCTGCCAATAAGAGCTAAAGGTGATTGTGTTTTGTATGTGTGTGTGTTTTTGTCTGTATTGTTAGGAAAATATTTCCTGAAGCAGTGGACAGATTTTAATGAAACACTCAGAAAGTAATCATTGGATGTACATCTACAGCTGAAAAACGTTTGGAGTCAACCCCATTCAAAATGGCCGCTGCAGCCAAGTGAAATTGCAAAACACAAACATGGCCATATTTCAGTCAGTTTTACAGATATTAAGCTACAGTTTGGTGTTGAAGTACCTGAGAGTCATTCACATCCCATAATTTAAGCACTATATATTGGACAATATTTTTACTTGAAACTTTGGGATTACCTGTTTAGTCTGTTAGCAAAATATCTCACAAACCATTGATGGATTTTACTGAAACTCTCAGAAAGTTATCCCTACCTGTACATCTACCTCATAAACATTTACAGTCATCTCGATTCAAGATGGTCACCGCAGCTTACTGACATTAACCAACACAAAAATGCCCAAAACTCCATCACTTTTACTGATACTGAACTATATTTTGTCTGGTAGTAGCTGAGAGTCATCCCCATGATGGTATTCTGTGCTAAGACATCTCGCAAGATCTCACAATATCATATGACATATCATATGACATCAGCTCTGTTTCTCCTCAACATAAGCAGATTTTACTCTGTGGGCTTCTCTTTGAAAAATACTCTCCTTATTGTGGGTAAACCTGCTTTCTGTATTTTCTGAGTGATTTGTATGTGTCAACTTTTTGGATTTTTGAAATTATTTTTTATTACCTTTTAGTTCCAGTTCTGATATAAGAGGTAAAGATGTGGCTGATTGATCAGACATCTGGTTATGTTTGGACTTCAAATTAAAAAGGGAAAAAAAAGGGGGTCCGGTATGACGTCCTAATGCGGATGGCTGCACAAGTGAGGGAGATGGAAATTTATGATCCCCAGAACTCCCATGTAGGAACTTAAGCACCACTTCCTGGTCAAACGTAAGAAGTACACCAAGTGCAAACTTGGCTCTGAATAAACAACAAAACATAACACAACAGACTGCATGGACTCAGCTGAAACGGTATCGGTCTGTGTTGCTAAGCCACATATATTTTAGTCAAAACACTCCCTTTGAAAAATACTCATATGTGTTCTTAAAATGTTTCTGTAACTCAGAGTTTAGACTAACAATAACATTTGAAAGAAACAAAAATGATTGTTAAAACAAAGTGTTTTTGTGATCATCATCAGTCATGTCACTACAACAGCAATCTTTACACTGAAAATATTTTAAATGCCGCAAAAAATCATACAAAACACACAGAACACTCCTCTTGGAGTTTGAACAAAATGTAAAGACATGTTGAGACTCTTATCCATCAGGATTTATGAGGCCAACTTTACAGAAAAAAACTTCTTTATCAACCAAAAGAACAAACAGTCCCCCGGCAGATAGATCTGCTTCGAACATGCCCAGATCTTTACATTTTGGACTTTTTTGTTCAATTATGAGGAAAGACAAAAGAGTTTCAGAAAGCTTTAAATTTTCAGGAAAAAAACAACAACTTTGCTTCTAAGCTAACAGGTAACATAAAATTCTTTCAATCTTGCCCCTTGTGTCTTTTTTTTTTTTACTTTTATTTTTTATGTGACCTCAGGGGAATGCTGAGACAGATTTTGCAAACACTTTATTAAATTCACAGATAAAACTTACCAAAAACCTTCTTGCTGAGAGAAATTTCCAATTATAAATACTCTCACAAAGACTTCCTGATTTTGGCATCAGAGTGTGTTTTTTTTCCCAGTTTGTCACGAAGACACAAAAATATTTTCAGCCAAACTGGACAATCTGTATGTCCTTAACGTTTGTTACTGATGAGGAAACCTCCCCTTTGACCCGACTAAATCAACAACGAGCTGTGAAAGCAGTATTTCTTTATTTATTGTCTTTTAGTAACCAGGTCATTAGTATTGATAAGGAAACTCACGGGGTAAATAGTGGGTATAATAGGTACAATGATTCAGTCAGGACAGTGACTGTCTGCAGTCGTTATTGTACATTTTAAATAAAAAAGATAAAGCTGTGTCCCGTGATGCTTAGGTTTTGTATAAAGGATGTCAAAATAAGACTGGGAAAAAGGGATCATCAGGATCTGTTTTTATTGATGACTTCTGTTTAAATGGAACAACCTAAATTTACTGAAACCTTGAAATTCTTTAAAGAAATGCCAATCTCCCGCTGCCAAAGATTTGAAGACCTTGCTTGATCTGTTTGCGCTCAGACTATGTATTGAGGATGACTCTCAGCTACCACCGCACCAAATTTTAGCTTAATGTATGCAAAATTAACTAAGTTATAGCCATCTCTGTGGCTGTGGACAGCTTAAATTGTGCTAACTTCAGAAGTTAATCAGTTGTAGAGCCACATCTGATGTTTGCTTTCTGAGATTTCTATTCAAATCTGTCTAGTGGTTTATTAGGTAGTGCCCCACCACCACACCCACCCACACACACAGGCATTGTACCCTTGCCTTTGTCTTTGGCACCAGGCAATAATCATGAGCACAAGCCCCTTATATTTCAGACACGGTGGTAGAGGGCTGATGATCTGGGCTTGTTGTGCAGCCACAGGATATATATATATATATATATATATATATATATATATATATATATATATATATATATATATATATATATATATATANTATTAAGGTGCTGCAAAATCCTAGTAAAGTCCAATTCTTAATTAAATTGCTGCGGTGGGACATTCAGAATGAATATTTATGAACCCCACCTCTGCAGTGACACGATGGCAACTGACACGACTAATTGCTTTAAAGGTGGTTTTACAAGCTTTTAAAAAAACATCTGGGCCCTTTTCCATGCACAGCTTTTACATACATGCTTCTTTTGTGTTCCGGTAAATAAACATGTAATACTGCATCTGTTGTTTATTTGACATTAAGCCTTCTGAGGAGCAAATGAGTGTTTATTATGTCCTGAAGCATAAAACTATAGCCTGGAAAAAGAGCATACAGTACTTACTTTTTTTTTAACCATGACTGCATATAATTTCATGCATTTCACAGTAGGAGCAGACAGCTTTCAGGCTGTAAAAAGAATTAAGTTTTAAAAAAAAAAAGAGGAGAAAAAAAAAGCCTCAAACCTGTTACATCAATCTCTCACCCCTTTACGCCCTCTACATGCTGCACTCATCCAGTCATGACAGGGAAAGACTGACACACAAAAGCTGAAAAACTCTCTCCCTCAGGAGATTTTGATAGGATGAATATGATGCCGGGGCCATTTTTTTATTTTTTTTTTCCTCGTTCTCACGTCAAAAACCCTGGCAAATTTAGACCGAACACCTTTATCCGTCCCCCCCCCACCCTCCTTTCTCATTCATATGCATGAGATGTGACTGACAAATTCATTGTTGGGTAATTACAGTGTGGTGAACCTTCATTGTCTTTAGATTGGTAGAGACTGAGACATGCTGTGCTTTGGCTTGCTGCACTAATGCAAAACCTCTTCCACGTAGATATTATTAGTCACTGTTTGCTTAGCAACCGCGGCACATGTCTGAAAATTTCGTACAATGGAACCGTTTTGCCTGGGGTTTAGTTTATTTTGGCTGTGCGAATGTAGAAAAAAAAAAAAAGAAGAGAGATAAAAGCGTGAGCCTGAGTAATCATACTATTAAACATGATCTTCAGGATTAAACATGTTCAACTTCTTTGACTTTTGAGTTTTTGTGTGACAAGTTTCATCCCCAAATGTTTAGGTTTTTTACGTCTTTTTTGCTCGTGGCTTTATTTGTTCATATGTCTTGTCTGTTAGTAAAATATCCCAAGAAGCACCAGACAAATTTGGATGAAACCTGCACAGAGCAATCATTGTATCTACAGCTGACTAACTTCTGGAGTCAAGCCCATTCAAGATGACACAAGACGTTCTTGTTACAGTCATCGGTGTTGATGTGATCTGCCCACTGTTGTCCATCCTCACATCTGGACCTCCAGTTTGGTGCTGATTAAATGCAGGAACTTTGATACTTTGTCGATTTGGTTTTGAGTTTGCGTCAGCGGTTACTCTGATTTCACGGACTTTACCAGCAGGGATTGCTTGTTTTTTATCTTCAAGTTATTTTGTGCTTTAATCTAAATTAGTAAGAAGAGTAAGGCAGTGAAAGGCAGCTTTTTACTCATCCCCACTTTACAGCTGGAACAAAAAAAAACAATATAGGGCTCAAAATATTTTTTAAAATCTTTTAAAGGTCTTAAGGTTAATTGCATTTAGTGACTCCTGTTAGGTCAAATGTGTCATATTTTAATAGATTAATGAGCTGCTTGTATTTAAAGGTTAAAAAAGTGGAAAACTTAGTTTAATCTGTGAACAGCAGATGGCACTAATATGTAGGCACTAAGTAATTTGAAATACTCACCACAAGAAAATATTCCTTTACCGGCACTAGAATCAGATGGCAAATTTCAAATTTCCCAAAACAATGAAATGTAATGCTAAAAAAAAAAAAAAAAAAAAAATGCAACCATATGTTTGAATACTGATTACAAATGTCACAAATATGTGAATGAATGAGCCGAGTGCCACACCAATCAGCTGCAGATATTTTTACACATCACTCACTGTACTCAGCAGGGACCACGCACTGTGCAGAATGACAGCTCGCCTGGCTTCCTCGAAGCATGAGAAATCCTCGTTACATCAGTAGGTCAAACGGGCTTTTTTGCTGTCTGTTAACACTCAGAGTAACACAATGGAATAACACGCACGCCTGCGGGAGCTCGGCCAATATCAATATATCACCTCGAGTGGCAATTATAGTCATTAAAGGGAGAAAATGTGATGAAACTGCGGGCTAACAGCTTGAAAGTCATTATCACATTCACCACACAACAATGCCAGTCCACCGCGGCTGTGGCGTTTCACCACCAAACAGTCAAATGCACAATCTGGATGTGAGGGGCCTGAATTTATTACATTTCAAAAGGACTTCTGCTCAAGTAACTTCTCGCTGACTCTGAGCAGATTTACAAGTGCTTAGAAATTATTATTTTTTTGTCTTCTATTAAAAATTCTTTTTGAATCTTCTCGGAGCGATTATTGAAATTTTTGCTTTCATTTTATAATAATAAGGGGAAGCGGTTCTGTTCTCTTGGCTCAGTGCCTGGATTTGTTTGTCAGATTAAACTGTAAAAAATGACAAATCAAAAAGGTTCCTATTCTTACCAGATAATAGGAAAAATACAATAATAATACAATAAAAATAAAAATCTGCATTCCTTGAAGGAATGCCTGATTTTTAACTAAGATCATTGTTTGTTGACAAATGTTAGGGTTGTGGGCTGTTACAGTCAAACCTTAAAAATGCGTAGTGCTGCAATTTCATGTGATATCGTGAGATGTGTTGAGGATGTCTCTCAGCTACTACCACACTGAACTTTAGCTCAGTATCTGTAGAACTGACTGAGTTACAGCCAATTTTGTGACTGCTAATGTTGACTAGCTGTGGCAGCCATCTTGAATTAGGTTGATACCAAATGGTAATCAGTTGAAGATGTTCATCTAGTGATTACTTTCTGAGAGTTTCACTAAAATCCGTCCAGTGGTCCATGAGATATTTTGCTAACAGACAAACACGGATGACTTCAACAGTTAATGGCTAAGTTTTAAATAGAGCTCATCTGATTAGTTAGTGCTGAAAGTATGTGTTGGGAATGACTCTCAGCTTCTACCACGCCAAATTCTAGCCTGATATCTGTAAAACTGGCCGGGTTGTAGTAATTTTTGCATTCACTAAGATGGCTTAGCTATGGCAGCCATCTTGAATGGGTTTTATTCCAAAAGTTTACATGTACATCCAGTGATTACTTTCTGAGAGTTTCAATAAAATCCACCCAGTAATTTCTGGGATATTTTGGAAACAGTTCAGACAAACACACATAACTGCATGCAGACACGTCCTGTTGTTTCTGCAGGATCCCCAACAAGTGTTGCACAAAAGGTGCAAAAATGAACTTTTTTATTCTTATTATTTTTCTTGGAAACTGCCATAATCCTGTCATTTTAATCAGCGAGACCTAAACTCGTGCATACAAGGAAGGAGTTCTTGAGCTCAGGAGCGTCTGAGTGCATGAAACTGAGCTGGAAGGGGCTTTTTTTGTGTCGCGCTGATCTCTGTACTGTACTCGCATGTATGTCCACAGTTTGGAGGAATTTCTGAATGAAAAGTGTTCTCGTGGACCGTAAGCACATTACTGTCCGAACACTGTTAAAAGCAAAAGGAAAAAAAAAAAAAAGAAAACAGAAAAATCAATGTATCACAGTGACAACGATTATCCAAATCTCTGCATTCTTAGCTTGAGCCACGGATGTTGTCATGGTAACACGAATATGTCTTATCAAGTACAGCCCTTGTGATTTTTTTCTTTTTTTTTTTTTTCCACTGCAACTTATTTAGGCCGTTCACTGTAGGTATGACAACAGGCTATTAGGACGTGTTGCATTCATTTCCATGTTAATAGATTCAGCAGCCATTTTGTGTTGGCTTAACCTTTGATCTCGCCTTGTCAAATTGTTGTCAGCTTATATTAAATTAGGCTCATAATAGAGGTCTTTTTATGTAAATGACGGAAAAGGCTTCAAAAACTATAAATAGGCCTAATTCAGTCGAGAGAGCTGACATGATGGGCTGGGTGATATCAAAACATTGTTGGCGCACGTTAATGGTCAGGGTGTGAAATAAGGCACTTATGGTGCGTGGTGTTCAGCGGCGCTGGGCTTGGATGTTGATCTTATTTTCGCTCGAAGGAGGATTTTGGAGCGATCGTCTTATTCCTGGTGTAGTGTATGTGTGTTCGATTGTCTGTGCCGTTTGCTAAATATTACACGAACCACTGAATGGATTTTAACAAAACTCATAGAAAGTAAACACTGGATGAGCACCTACAACTGATTAACCTTTGGACTCAATCTGATTCAAGATGGCCGCCACAGCAAAGCAATCACTGCAAACACAAAAATGGCTGCAACTCAGTCCGTTTCATAGATGTCGAACTAAAATCCGGTGTGTTTGTAGCTGAGACTGAGCCACAACTTATACTCTGAGTACTAACTAATCATGTGAGATCTGTGTTTAAAACTTTTCCATTTACTGCTGGAGACAGCTCGGCCTGTCTGTTAGCAAAATATCTCATGAACCACTGAACGGATTTTACTGAAACCTTCAGAAAGTATTTATTGGCTGTACATCCACAACTGGTTACATTTTGGAGTCAACCCAATTGAAGATGACACATAAATAGCTAACCCTCAATGACTTTTACAGATATTGAGCTAAAATTTGGTGTGGCAGTAGCTGAGAGTCATTCACAACACAAACTGCCAGATCATGCAAAATACTGTGATATCCCCTGAGATTGTGCCTAATTTCATTATCAAAATTTAACCAAAATGGTTGTTCATTCCTTCACATAGGATGATCTTGGTTTAAAATGGGCATGAAAGGCGGCGGTCGATATGCATTTCTTCAAGGAATGCTGGGCATTAAATTCAACATTAGTCCACCTGGATGAAAGTGGATTTCTGCATTTCAGTTTATTAAACAGATAAAATGTTCTGTCCAAACATTAAATGGTCCTGGGGGTTGTTGGGGTGTTGTTTTTTTTCTTCTTTTAAATCTGTGTAAATAAACGTGGAACCGATAAGTTGAAGCTCGGCATCAGCAGATTGAAGATGGTTGGCACTTTAATCTTTCTCGCGGCACAAAGTGCAGGTTTCATTTGAACCTGGAAGGGAACTTTGTAGCTCCAACTGGTCGCACACTTGTGCATTTCCCCCCTTGTTGAAAATAATGAGTCTGTTTGATGTGAGACCACTACGAGCCGTAATGAGAGGAGTAGACTGTTCAGGACACATGAAAGCTCTTCAGTCCATTTGGGGGCCGTGAGCGGCCCATTATGGAACGGGGAAGAGGGGAAGGGGGGCCCGAGACGCCACGGAGGTGCGCTGACTTTGTGAAGGGGGTGCAGGATTTAATGATCGAGGTGACCGGTTAAATCCGACACCTTTTTAACTTCTCATCGAAGGAGGGAGAACACATTTTGATGGTGTTAAACACAGGAAGACCTACAGCAGCCACATAATTAGCTAAAGAACGCATTGTTCCTCGAAGGAATGCATATCACCTGTTGCTTTTCACTTAAATTTGTGCAGTGGTTCATCAGATATTTTGATAACAAAGAGACAGCATTGACTCCCACAGTTAATGCCAACGTTATGCTCAAAGCATGTGCTGAGGATCACCCCCAGCTACTACTACGCTAAATATTAGCTCAATTCTTGTAAAGCCGACTGAATAATAACCATTTCTGTGTTTTCTAAAGTCAGTAAGCTGTGGGGGCCATCTTGAATTGGACTGGGTCTAAAAGTCAATCAGTTGAGGAGGCACGTCTGATGATTATTTCCTGAATGTTTCATTAAAATTCATCCAGTGGTTCACGAGATATTTTGCTAACAGATGGACAGAGCTGACTCAGGTAGCTAGGGGCAAAGTTTTAAACAAAGTTCTCATGCAAACAGTTAGCGCTCAAAGTCAGATTTAAGGACTGCTGTCAACTACTACCACACTAAATTTTAGCTGAATTTCTGTAAAAATGACTCAGTTGTAGCCATTTGTCTGTTTGCTAAGGTTGATTAGTTGTGGCGGCCAACTTGAATCAGGTGGACTTCCAGTGATTCCTGGGAGTTTCATTAAAATCTGCCTAGTGCTTCAAGAGATATTTTGCTAACGAACACACACCCACACACACATACAGGCTTGGAGAAACATTATCGCCCGCCTTTCACCTTTCAGCAGCAAATAATAATGATTCTTTGTGCCACAGCTACCGTGAGAGATCACAGATGTAGAGATTGTGCTCCACGTATTAAAACCTTTGATTGTACCGGCTTTAAGTGATTGTTCAACTTCAATCATACTTCTGCTTGCATTCGTAATGATAATTCTGTTGAGGGCTGCTCTTTGTTTTAAAAAAGGAAAAAAAAAAGAAAAAGAAATTGCATTTTCACGACCCACTAAGTGATGAGTCCATAAATTATCCTTCTCTTGTCCAGAGTCAGGAAGCAGCACATCTACTGTACCTCTCATCATATCAATCTCCTTCACACGACACTGCTGTCATTGGTGCCAGGAGAGACACAAACACACTGAGCGGATGAGTGGGAGGAAGAAGAAGAAGGAGAAGGAGAAGAAGAAGAGGAAGAAGCTGATGGTGATGGAAGGATCAGCATCTCTTCATTTATCTGCAGGATGATAGAGGAAGAGCCCCAGCTGAGGGAGGGTTAATGTTTCTCCAGACCTGAGCTCTGGTGTGGTGGGGTGGAGGGGGGGCTTTGTGATTTGAACACTGCAGTGATGGTAAGCCTACATGTCAAGACTACAGTTAATGGTTAGACACATCATCCTTCCACTTCCCTCCACCTCCTCTCCCCCCCAACAAAAGGAAGGCCTGCCTCAGCCGCCGAGCGCTGCGGTGGAGGAACAGGGACCCTGTCACTAGCTGTCTCCCCACCCCAAAAAGACGGCAGCTCCCCCTGACCAGTTAATGGTTAACAGACATGTGGAAGCGTCAATCTCGGAGAGTGACAAGGAGTATAAATGCACACATACACAGACGGTGGGAGCCCGGTGCTGATGCTGTAAACATATCTTGTTAACAGGAAGCAGACCCTATGCCGCGACAGCACTGAGTGACAGGATCACAGATGACTAACAGCAGCAGCAGGGCTCACTCCTTGATTTTTCCCTCCGCTGCTTCCAACTGAGCTGATTCTTCATGGCACCAGCTCGAATTATTCTCTCTAAAAGAAATATAAAACTGACTTAAGAAAATCGCTTATTGGATAAATTTAGTTAAAACTAGAGAAACTGCATTTTTCTGCATAAATAGTAGTGCTGAGCGCTGAGTGGCTGCTGGAATTGGCTAAAGAAGCTATAACTGAGTTGTTACACCTAAAAAAAAAAAAAGTCGAACCCCAGCTAAAAGCTGAAAGTATCGAAACAGTAGGTAAAAGGAGCAAAAGGCTAGGTAGAAGCTAAAAGTAACTAAAAAGCTAAATGTAGCAAAACGTTTGCCAAAACTGAAAAGTATCAAAAGGTTAGCTGAAAGTACCACAAGGCTAACTAAAAGTAGCAAAACAATCATTAAAAGCTAAAAGTGCCAAAAAACACAAAATGCTTTCTAAGAATCTATAGGTAGCAAAATGTTTGCTAAAAGCTAAAAAGGGCCAAAAGACTAGCTAAAAGTAACAAAATGCTAACCAAGCTAAAACAAGCAATATGTTTGCTAAAGGCTAAAAGCGAAAAGAAGCAGATCATTAGCTAAATGCTAAAAGTAACATAAGAAGACAAAAAAACAGAAGAATTTGCTGAAGCAAATTTCAAAGGGAACAATGTTTTTTTAAAGGAATTAAAGACATCTCAGTGTTTTTCTATGGGGAATATATTTGTAAAAAAAAAAAAAGTTACAAAAATGAAAAGTAATAGCACCCATCTCCTGAATGAGCTGAACGTTTTGATATACGAATGCCTAAAATGGCACAAAGTACAAAGAATAACCATAGAGACAATTAGATTATTCAACTTTGTACAAAGCACGAGTTATGAATCTAAATCCCTCCAAAACTTGATGGATTTCATTGTCTTCACAGCCGTATACTCTTTAAAATTACAAATGGAGCTCCACAAACTACTCGCTCCCATAATGAATTCACATGATGTCTGCTTTCAACACGAGACAAGGGGATTTGGGGACCCACAGCGAGGGAAACTGTTTTGAGTTTCAGATGTGGAACGCTGATCTGACTCATCCATATAAAAGCCTTCATTTAAAGCACTAAAAATCACAGGAGATGGAGGGTGGGGGGGATTTGGAACGTCTCTTTGGGTTTCCAACACCCCTCAGGTTTTAGGATCAGAGCCTGACTGCGTCTGATCCACGGGCAGCTCTTCGAAGGCTTTGGGGAGCGTGTGCTCTCCACCCCTTGTATGACCTCAGAGCAGTTCCTGTACACTCAGACGGAGGAGCGGTGCTCTGTGTGTGCCCCCCTCCTCCGACTGCTGAAAGTGACAGTCAGTCACCGGCTGAAAGCCACCTTGTTGGAGAAGTGTTGAGCCAGCTATTGTGTTCTTGTTGGGAAGGAGGGGGGCAGCGAGAAACGAGGCGGGGAGGAGGCTGTGAGATGCAACAGCTCGGCTATGCGGCTGAAAGGAGAGGGAAGTATAGAGACCTGCCAAGCAGAGCAAAGTCCTTTTAGAAAACATATGACCATTTTTGTTGGCTATTGCAAAACTTATAACTACTGGTTGCACTGCAGAGGGACTTTTCACATGAAAAATATTAGACAGAATATGTGATCGTCTGATACATTTGTGTTTGAGATGGAGAGATGCAGTTGTTCAAACACCTAAAGGCGTAGTTCAGACGTTTAGAAGTGGGATTCTGTGGGAAGGGTATAAACAACTCTATTGTACAGACTTTTACACAGCTGTTAGCTTTGCATGACGTGATTATTCCCATGAAATTCTTGGGTTATTACTCCCCCGCCACCAAGGGCAAAAGAGCAAAAATGTTTTGCTTTGGCCTGTGTGTGTGTGTTTGTTTGTTGTGTTAGTAAAATATCATATGAGTCGCCAATTAGGTTCTTAGACGGTAATCACTGGATGACCATCAACCCCATTCAAGATGGCTGCCACAGCTAAGCAACGTTAGAAAACACAAGCATGTCTCTAACTCAGTTGAATTTACAGATACTGAGCTTAAATTCAGCGTGGTAGTAGCTGAGCGTCATCTCGAACACATACTCAGAGCTCTTACGGATCGCACAAATCTTGCTTTTAAAATTTTGCCATTAACTGTTGAAGTCAACTGTGTGTGCAAAATATCTCATGAACCTCTGGATGAAATTTAATGAAATTCTCAAGAAGTAACCATTGGATACACATGTACAACTGATTAAGTTTTGAAATCACCTTCATCCAAGATGGCCGCCACAACTAATCAACCTTAGCCAACTCAGAAATGGCTATGACTAATTATTGAGCTAAAATTTGATAGTATCTGAGGCTCATTTATGTACTTTTGAGGCTAACGGATCTCATGATATCTTGCAAAATTGCACAAGAGCGTGCAAAACCTCATTTACAGAGATTGACCCAAAGGGCTCAAACTCCATCATTTTATTAGATAATTACATGATGATTTTAGTTTTAAACACTATCATGAAAGATGATTAGTAATATGCATTCCTTCTAGGAACTTCTCCTTTAATTTACGAGCTCAAGCAGAAACAAGCCATAGCGTTTCAGTCAGAAATGTCTTGTTTCTGGTGATTAACTGCGCCGTTTGGGCTCACAAATCCACAATTGCAAGAGTGACAGTCTTGTCAAGGTTTCTAAAACCGTTTTCTCATGAATCACTACAACATTTTTGAGATTTGAGTTGTTTCAAGACAGCAGACTAGCCTTTTGCTCATCAGTTTGGTCCAAAGTAAACTTTTTCTCACGTTCACAGAGCTATCTACAACAGGTAAGATACTCGTGGTTTATAAGCTTTTCTCAAAAGCCCACTTCAGACAGTCTGAACCTATCAATTTAGGTTTCAAAGACAATCAAAAGCTTTAAAATGCATGAGTAGTTTTTGTGTTATATCCTTCTACAGACTTCAATATTTAAGTGAAATAAATAACACTTTGCGCAACTCGTATAAAATAAAAGGTGTTGTGAAGAATCGAGAATATATGGCTGTCAATGTGCTCTTATGGCTGTAAAGACTGTTAAAAGGCTGAATGATTGTGATGCTGAGCCTAAAATCATCCAGATGAAAGAAAGCCAAAGCTTTTCACAGTCACTATAATGCAACAAAACAAAACATTTTAAGAGGAAGACAGAGCACTCCTAACTCTGCCAGTAAAAACATAGGTAAATAACTCAAACATAAGTGAGAGTCCCTTTGATACTCAAGTGCCTGTGTAGTAATGAGCCTCTCTGTTCTCATTTAGTCTTTGCTAATGGCTCTAATTCGCAGCAGTCAGAATTCAGCTGGTGTTAAAACAACAGTTGTGGCAGAGGAGAGGAAGCGAGCTGCCGCTGAAGTAGCTACATTTTGCATACATTTCATGGAGCTCGAAAAGAAGCCACGCTTGATTTTGCCGGTTAATTTAGATGCAGAATACACACTGTAAGCTGGTGTTTCGGCTGCTGTGCACATGCAAATCGTCGCCCTGCTTGACTTGACAGGAGGGTGGACTGTATGAGCGTGTTCAGCCCACTCATTTTTTCTACTTCTAGTCTTTATGTCCCAAGCTAGCCTCCCTCTCTCCCGCTCTCTGATTCCATCTTGGCAATGACAGACACGAGTATACACACACACACACACGCACACACACATATACACACATACACATATACACAGATACGTCAATACACTTGCACGTAGGCTCTGGATTTCACTCACTTCCTTCTAAAACACACATGCGCACAGTTGTCTCAGACTTCAACACGTTCTCGGTGCTTCTCCATGGGTGAGCCATCATTATCTAGAAAGAGTGCCAGTGTTTGGCCACAGTGTGCCTCCTTCCCAGTGTTGAACTGAGCAGCTGAGACATAGGCTGCTGCTGGTGACACGACTGTCAGAGACATGCCTCATTACAGCTGTTGCAAATGTCAAAGCACTAAAGTAATCACTCACAGCCCTGCAGGATGCATGCTCATATACAGTAGTAATATATTCGATGGCAAGAGGGGTTAAAAGTGGCAAGTATATACAATTGTATTAACACAGATAACCGGGCTCTGGACATTTTTTTTTTTTTTTTTTAGTTTGCCAAATGGCTGCATGATAATTTGACAGCAAATATTTGCAACCAGTAATAGTGCAGAGGACATTTTTATGCATGCACAAACTTCCGTTGGAGTTATTACAGTCAATCCACGATGCTTTCCAGGTAACTTTGCGCCTTAGGAGGTAATTTCCTCCCCACTTCTAAATATTTGAGCTGGGCATTTCTTATAAAAGTTGCCCTGTGTGTGTGAGAGAGAGAGAATGTATGTTCACCAACGCTGACACATTTGGTCATCATGGTTAGGAGAAACTGCAGTTTACAATCCAAACTCTAGAAGTGTTGGGGCGTTGTGTAAAATGTAACTAAATACAGAATGCAATGATTTGCAAATCTCATAAACCCTTATTTTATTTGCAGGGAGCATAGTAAATATGTCAAATGTTTAAACTAAGACATTGTACCAATTTTTTTGGGGGGGAGGCTCATTTTTTGGTAGCAAAACATCTCAAAAAGACAAGATGGGGCAAGAAGTAAAAGTAAGTAAGTGGTACAAAAAAGAAACTGGAGAAGCGTTTAGCAACTATTTAGGTCAATTGGCAACAGGTTAGTAAGAGGACTGGGTATTACAAAAATGTATTTTAGAGAGGCTAAATCTTTCAGAAGTTCACATTCCCCCCAAAGACTCCAGTAATTGATCTCCTCAGTTCCTCAGTGCTCACAGTCTGATGTTAAAAGAACGATGCTTCCCAGGCGTAAACACGGTCCTGTCCCAACTATTTGAAATGTGTTACTGCCATGAAATTCAAAATTACCATGCATTTTCAGACAAAGAGTAAAGTTTCCTACGTTTAGTATGTTCTACTGTGAATGAAATGTGGGTTCGTGAACGTTGCAAACCGTTCTGTTGTTATTTACATTTTACCCAACTTTTTGTATAATTTTTGTCCTAAATGTTCAGCATTTACTTTCTGGGAAACTTGGAGGCAGCAGGAATGAGCTGATAATAATGATCATATGCAGTCGCAATCAAAAATATGAGACCCTCTTAACCAACAATATGTTTTAGCAACATGAAATAAAAATGCAATCAGGACACATCAGCCACCGTAAAGTCTGGTGATCAGTCAAACGACGTTTAAGATTGCATATTTAAAGGTTTTGAGAACAAAATGATTTGCTTGCTACAAATTATTTTAATAAAAAAAAATAAAAATAAAAAAAGGCTCAAATTCACTGATGGTTTGTTTGTTTAGTTTTTTTTCCTTCAAGAAGGGAGCATTCATGTAGCAAAATAAAATGCTTTTTACTTACATGTTCTCCAGCTACATGTCAGAAAAAGTGCTCGTCCGTGTGCACAAACTGGTTAAGTTTATTAACGTTTGATGTTTATGCACATGGATTGCCTCACAGCAAGAAGGTCCTGGTTTCGACACTCAGCTGGGACCTTTCTGTGTGTAGTTTCCATGTTGTCTCTGTGGGTTTGCTCCAGATTCTCTGGCTCCCTCCCACAGACATCAACTCCCCGGTGACCTCTGACCCCTAACGGGACAAAGTGCATGCACGGCATCAGTGAGTGTTGCGTTAACGTACAGTAAAACCCAGATATTGACTTCTTCTTCAGGTTTCTGATCATTTTTCAGTCTCTCATTCGAGTTGCTGTCAGATAAAAGCACCTAGAAATATAAACTTGTTGAATTCATGTGTTGGTTGTTCACGTTTTAAAAATCCACTCCTCTGAAATTTGAAAGATAACTTGCTTTTATTGTTTCCTCTTCCTTTATCCCAAACTTTGTTGAGATTTTTTGCTGTTTCACTGTTTAATCTGACAGAAGCCTGCATGTAGAATCAGATGCAACAGAACACAGAATATGTAAATTAAACAGAAGATAATAATTACAATGAATAAATAATTAATAACAACTAACTATGTTTTTTGGGTTATATCCTCCTGACTGCCAGTAGTTCAAATTTGTCCTCTGTTGAGGGCATATGTAAACCTGAATATCTCTCACCCACTGCATACTACTGAATGAGGTCCTTTTGTTGTCTAGGGAGGACATTTTTTTTCAGTGATACCAAATGTGAACGGGTGGAGCTTTGGTAACTTACAAAAATTGGTGAATTTTTTTTTTTTAATTCAGATTGGACAATTTTTTTTCCTAGTAGTCAGGAGGAGATGATATCTTGATAACCTGTTTTATTAAGTTTGCTATTTATCAAAAATCTTTGTTAGCACAGCTAAAATATAATAATAATAATAATAAAAACTATTAACATCAGAGACTTGTTCCACATTTTTAGTATTTTGAGTGTTTTAAACTGTCCTGTTTCAATACTATTTGCACTTATCTGCAAATTGTTGCAGCCTGTGATGTGTTTTGTTATGTGTTTTTCTTTGTTGTCGTTGGTTGCAGTCAGACTCTGCTCACGCTGACTTTTTATTCATTCAGCGTTAGACGTATCCTCATCTCCAAACTCTCTGCTTCATCCAAGTCTGTCTGCGTTGGCTGGAAACCAACAATACTTCACTCAGCAGAGAGGGAGATTGACAGAACTTGACCCAAAGTCAATTAGTCGCATACTGTCTAATTTAAAGCAACTCTGGGTTTTACAGGGTCAGGCGTTCCGTGGAGAAGGAAGGGTAAATCAAAAGAAAGCTGAAATCGTTCTGCGTCGAGATGAATTTTTACTGTTCTGTCACCATCAGTGCTGCAGTCAAGTGCATCAGAGTCCTGGCAGGCTGCTGTCGATGAAAGCAGTCAAGTGTCTCATTGAGTGAATTACTTTCCAATAAAAACTCACACAATTCCAACTTCCGCATCTCATCTGGTTACATTATTGTCCTGTCTAAAATAAGTGTGGTGCTACCTTGGTTTTTATTACACACGGCATCCGAATCCAGCGCCTTAGCCTGCAGGGAATCGATCAGACAGAAACTCGACAGGCCAGGAAAGATTATTGGAAAAACCTGGACAAACACAAACCATTCTCAGTCTCCTGTTTCGTTTAAATTTCTCAAATAATGGCAGGTGTTTCAGCTGCCATTAAAATACTAAGCCTTTGTGAGAAACAGGTTTTTATTAGAGGCAGGCTTTATTTCTAATGAACTGGCAGCAGTACAGCTAGATATATTTTCTTACAGTGTCCTAATTTGATGGCTCAGAACCAAATCTGGAACAGTGACATAAAAAACAAATTCATTTTATTACAGAAATTCCTCCTAAATGTTTAAAATTGAACTTTTAAGAAGGACCATTATCATCTGAAGCGTGCAGTATTTTCCTTTCTTACCTAATGTCTTTGTTTGATTAACACTATAAAAGTATTTTTTAGCATTTATCAAAGGCTAATGAAAACATCGTAAAAGAAATTTTAAAAAACAGATAGTTATTGATTAACAAATAAAAAGACTGTGTTAAAACTGACATGATGCTATTACAAAAGTAGCTCAAAAGTAAAAGATTTTGATCAATAGTTTATTTAGGTCTCTCAGATGATACAAATAAATATTAAACAAACGTTAGACCACGACAGAAAATAACATCTCCAGTGTTTAAATTCATTCTTAGGCTGAAATCATTTTGGTTCCAGTTGTTTTTAGCTGATGTGAAGCAACACA
This sequence comes from Kryptolebias marmoratus, assembly GCF_001649575.2. NCBI lineage: Eukaryota > Metazoa > Chordata > Actinopteri > Cyprinodontiformes > Rivulidae > Kryptolebias > Kryptolebias marmoratus. The sequence continues at coordinate 11,684,109 of NC_051432.1, forward strand.
ATCTTTTATTTAGAGGTTTATAAATGTTGTCCTTTTACCTTCATTTTGGTCATTATTATGCGCTGATTAGAAAAAAATTTCTCTTTCCACCTGTTAAACTATCAGCTGGCGATGATTCCCACCTAACTGGTAACCAGCTGCTTGATGCTGAACCGGAGGAGGGTTGAAAAGGCGGGTCGAGGCTACATTCCTGAAAATAGCTGCACACAAATTCAGAAGCTGTGAGCAGAATTAATTCCCTGAAGAAGTTTCTCCCAAAAATCCCAATTTTCCAGAGAACTGTCAAGAACTTGTACATTTAAAAGAAACTAACTAACTTTGTCAGTCCACCACTTCAGGTGACGTGTTTCTTATTGTCGATGCAAAATAAGTTGATCAAAGCAGCATTAAAACGATCGATGATTCGTTTTTACTAAGAAAGAAAGAACTTTCAGCTCAGTTTCAAGTCTGACAGCACTTCACTCTCAGACTGCAGGTTTACTTGTGGTTCCTAGAGTTTCTAAATGTAGAACAGGAGGCAAAGCTTTCAGCTATCAGGTTCCTCTCTTGTGGAACCAACTTCTTGAGGCTGACACCATGTCTACTTAAGACTTTCCTTGTTGATAAATCATATAGTTAGGATTGCCTTGGGTATCCTAAGCTATCACTTAGTTCTGCTGCTATAGGCTCAGACTGCTGGAGGACAAATTGACCACATTTCCTCACTCTGCTTTCTCTCTACTCTCTATGTTTGTACATGCAAATATTGCTGAAATTAACCTGTTTTTCTTCCCATAGAAGCCACACCTGGACCAATGCTTTTGTGTTTGTCTGTGTCTCTTTCCTGTCCTCTTAAACCCCAGCTGGTTGATCACATGGCTGCTCATCCTGAGCCTGGTTCTGGTTCTAGTTCTGCTGGAGGTTTCTTCCTGTGAAAAAGGAGTCGTTCCTTTCCACTGTCACCTCTGTGCTGCTCAGGACAGAGGATTGCGATAAAATAAAGATTTAACGCAATCTGCTGATTTTCTTAGATAACTTTTACTAATTGACATTCCCTAATGTGTTGCCTGTGAATGTATTGTATTGTAATAGGAATAAATTGACTATAAATGGATTTGAATCTGGATCTCATGTGGATTTATAATTTGGACTTGTTTTTTTTCTTTCATACAGCTCTTTGAGATGGATTGTTGTGAACTGGTGCTAAAGAAACAAACTAGAATCTGAAGACTAACATAAATATAGGAAATAAACATGTATTTAAGAAGATGTTTGTGAGCACTAAAACAATAATTACCTTTACCACAGTATGCACCCAGTTCTACAACATTAATTGCAAGGTCTCAAACCAAAAATGTTTCCAAGGCAGCTATAAGCTTACCTGAGTGACTGAAAAGCAGAGAAGTTATTCCTTTTTCTTTGCCGCTTTTCATTTACTTTAGATGCATCATGCAGGCTGCTTTTCATAAACATATCTTGTGCACAAGATAAAGATGGCAGACTGGTTGCCTTGACTTTAAAGTTCTCTTCTAATTTATAAAGGAGCCAACGGAAAACAAAAAGTTATTCCCTCAGCCTTGTGTTTTTGCCTGATCAGTAACACAAATGAAGAATTTGGGGCGCAAGAGCAAAAGAAAAGATTTAGGCACTTTAAAATGTTTGCATAACGAGCACTTTCCCGTTGCAGTGGTTCTCTTCTTTTTAATCACCTGCACTCTCCAGACCACCTACACCCTTCTTCATGATCAGATACAGGGCCGACGGGGCTGATGTGTGATCTGAGGAATTAATCTGCTAAAGCCTGATTGCCATTACTGCCATGCGATTATGCACCTTGATTACCGAGCCCACCCCACAAGGACCATGACGTGCCCGGGTGCACATTTCAAAGGTGCGCATAAAATTATGCGGTGATTACCCCACAATGGATCAATCCACATGCGAACGAGACTGTGTAGCCATATAGACTGTCTCAAGTAGGACTGTGATTATTAATGGGTACTTGAGGTGACCTGATACCTGAAGCTTGAACCACTAAAACTGCCATGATCTTTCATACAAGCAAATAAATTCATTTTTCATACATTCTGAAAGTCATTATTGGATTATTGTTGTAGAGCAAGGATTGTTTGGAGTTCAAGCATGCATAAAAAGGATGCTGGGCTCTTCACAGACAACAGGAGCTGCACTTATCCCTCTTGAGGTAGACTTCAGACATTTAACTGCAGCATGGCTCTGGGTGGGCTTGACTCCAAGGAGGACAATGTGCTTTAGTTATTAGCCTTTAAGTGTGCATTTTACAAACAATCTTAATAGTTTTTGTTTGCAAATAAGAACAAAACAGATACATTTAGAACTATTAACACCTTCAGGGTTTACCATTATCTTTAGGAAGGAAAATCCTGAGTCAAAGTATTCTTTTGGTACAGCAGCTAATTAATCCTTTTACTGAAACATTCCTAAATGAAGCAATTACAGTACTTGGATGAGACAGTGAAGAAGTGAAATTGTGTCTGTTCATGGGTTTCTTCCTGGTTACGTATGAAATATATTAGTCACACAGGATAAACACCCCATTGCAACAGTTATACTGTTAACATATTTGCATTAGTAATGCCTTGGCAAGGATTTAATGGATTTGATATGCCACCATTTGCAGTGATTCTCAGGGAGCATGGTTCTCAGTGCTCGACCTGGAAATCACTTAATGGCTTCAGGTATTTTGCATATGAGAAACAAAAACCCATAAATGTCACTCAGTAAGAACAAAAAAAAAGCAATGATGTATGTCTTTTGTTTCCATCAAGCCTTTTGTTAAGAACATATTCAGTACAGCTGAAAACCTACAGTATGCTGTAGATACATTGAGGACCGTTTTCTGTATGCAAATGTGAGTTTGGGCTCACAAATCCACAATTGCAGAAATTCCATCAGTAGCCAGAGTTCAATAACTCTCCAGTCTTCAAGTGTGTGGATAATGGTCACTGCAACTGCATTTCACAGCAATCCAAAAAGCCTCATCTTCTCCCATCGCTATAGCTGGAAAACATTTGCCACTAGAATAACACAGATAAGCTGAGCGCGCGCTGATGCCGCTCAGAGCCCCGTGCTATTGTAAGAGATGATGAATGATAGACAGGAGAAGATGGGTACATACTATTCACAGTGCTCCATGTGGCAGCTTGCATGTTCACACTGGTACAGTATGTTTGTCAGCTACAAGACAGCTCAGGCACTTACGCACTGCCGTGGGCAAGCGGTGCGGTGTTCTGCCAGCCGACTGCGTCATGGACACATGCATGTCCTACGTACCACTGTGGAGACCCTCAAATACGTGCCTGCATGATTTTGCAGTGACAGATTGGGAGGTCTTGGCATCCTGAAAAAAAAAAAAGAAATATGCACAATCAGGACCCCCTCCCCCTTAACTACTCATCCCAAATCGCTTCCATTTAGACCTTGCAAGAAAAAAGTGTCACATACATTACTTGTTGAATAGAGAGAAAAATCATTTTATTGTGTGAGTGCTGAGTCAGCAGTCAGGCTGTTGTTTCCCTGTTTTTTATTTCTCTGTATTTTTGTTTGCAGTCTAGCTACTTCTGCATTCTTTGTGCTATAACTTTTGTTTTTTCCTAACTATTATATTTTAATATAAATCTTTAATTATGAATATATTCCCCTATTGAAATACATTGAGAAATTTCAGATTCCTATAAAAACATTGTTCTTTTAGAAATCTGCTTCAGCCTAGTGGCTCTGTGTTTGTCTGCTGCATTTAGTTTTCAGTTAACCTTTTGTTACGTTTAACTTTAAGCTAGTCTTTTGTCACTTTTAGCTTCTAGATAGCCTCTTGATACTTTTATCTAACATTTTACTCATTTAGGGTTTTCGCTAACATTTAGCTTCTCTTAGCTTTTAGCTAGTGTTGGAATTCTTTTAGCTTTTACAACTCAGTTTCAGCTTTTTCATCAAAGTCATTCAGCGCTCAGAATTCACGCCGCATTTTCACAAAAAAATTGCTATTTCTCTAGTTCCATCAAGAAGTGATGCTGCTGCTGTTCATACTTGCTTCCTATGCTAGTGGAGAGATTTGATGAGAGGACACAAAGAAATGAATCAACCAGGAGCCTCAGATCATCAGGGAGGTCTGAACAAGATCACTCCAACCATCCCGGCATTCATCTCCCCCTCTAAAGCCAAGGAGATTCAATTTAACGTGTCTGAGGGTTGTGAGTCACAGAGCAGAAACCGTGATGTCTAATGTTAGGCCTACAGTGAGGAGTCACAGGTGGTCTGATATCAAATGTGTATTTTGGGGAATGACACACTCATCTCAATGCTGGAATGAGAGGTGGAGGGGTGGGGGACAGATTGAATGTTTCTTTTTGTTTTCTCTGCCCCGAGCCATAGACAAGAAACTCAACAGCTTCCAGAAAATGTTGATTTTATTCATAAACCTTTGATAAAAATAACAACATCAATATTAATGTATTGTAGAAACTGTCTATGTACAAAATCCTTACTTGAACAGTTAATATAACTTAAGGCGAGTTAAATTACTGTGTTTCTTTTTTGCAGTACCCTGTTGGTGACAATTTCACCAAACTCTCAACATTTTTATTTATTTTTTTTATTTATTGTTTTTTTTATATATATTTTTTTTTGCTAAAGTGAACATTTCAGCATACAGTACCTCCAGAAAAAAAAAAAAAAAAAAGTACCAGAAGTCAAAAACTCTTTCATCTCCAAAGTAAAATCTACAGAAACTTGCAGCAATGTGTGCTACCTGATTACTTAAAAGCAATGTTTTGTTGTTGTTTTTTGTGATTTGCTAGTCATTTCTAGCTCGGTTTGAACTCAATTCTGTACATACAGCAAAATATTCTGTTCGTGGAAAAGCTAGAGTACATTCCTTTTAAAATCTAGATCAACAAAATCAGTGAAACAGCTTTCATCGGGATGGGATGGCGTGCCAAAATGGTTCTAATATCAAACATTGAAAATATTGTGTTACTGAACAACAGCCCTCAAAAAAAAAAAAAATTAAGACATTATAAATGATTGAGAATACATTTCACCTTATAGAAAGGACGCTAGAGTATAATAATAATAATAGTAATAATTGTAAAATATACACTTATTCTATAAAAATACAAAGAAGTACAGTGATACAAATATATTTATTTCCCATTTATGATATATCTTTCACAACTGTAATAATTCAAACAATTGTTAACACAACACAAAGACCAATGACAAAAAAACACTGACAGTAAAATGATACGAAGATCAACACTAAACTGATCAGGGATGAACAGCTTCCATGGTCAAAACCATTAAATGTGTTCGCCTACATTCAAACCTTCACTGTGAAGTAAAGGAAAGGAACTGAGGGTGGTTTATATTCCAGTTTAAAGGAAAAGAAAACATTGACATAAACATGCATTTTGAGTAAACAGTTAAAATCATTGCTCTACGGGTGCTAAAAGCAGAAAATAAGGATCTATAGTGGAAATATTAAGTGCAATCCTCCCCGTTCCTCAGAGGCGGGTGGAGGTCGGAGCTGTCCACATGAAGAGGTGCTGAATGAACAGCAAGTCATGCAAAAGCCACTCAGAGTAACAACAGCGGCGAGTCACTGTTGAGCTGTTTGCAGACTCTTACAGGAAGTCTTACAGCAACAGGCTGGAAGGCCGCAGCAGAGCTCCTTCACCTCCTCCTCTCTCCGTCGTTCTGCTCCTCTGATGTGAGGCACAGACTTGAAAACTCAGACATGAACTTGTAGTCATCTCCTCATCTCACTCTCTCTCTCTCCACCCCACCACCACCAAGAAACACCAAAACAGGGCCCCCCAAACTGTCTTCAAATCCCCTCGGGAAGACTGAAGGGCCACGCGCCCGCCGCGCTCCCCTGCGGCTTTAACTCCATTTTCTCCTTCTGCTTCAGGTGCACGCGCCCGTGCCGCTTCCTCTCGTCGCTGCGCGCGAACCTCTTGCCGCACACGTCGCAGGAGAACGGCTTCTCGCCCGTGTGAGTCCTGGTGTGGGTGGTGAGGTGGTCGCTGCGGCTGAAGCTGCGCAGGCAGATGCGGCACTGGAAGGGCTTGTGGCCCGTGTGGATGCGGATGTGCCGGTTGAGCTCGTCGGAGCGCGAGAAGCGGCGGTCGCAGCTCTCCATGGGGCAGGTGAAGGGCTTCTCCTTGGCCGGGCCGTGGGAGGAAGAGGAGGAGGAGGCAGCACTCTTCCTCGCCCGCGGGGCTTTCGTCGCGCGGGTGGTGTAAGTTTGTGGGAAGGAGGACTCTGGCAGCAAGGAGGAGTAGAGGATGGAGTCTATGGTGCTGGGTAAGGACGTGTATAGGGGCTCGCACTGGTTGGACGGCTGCTGTGGGGGATCGGGGAAGGGTTTCAGGTTCGAGGAGAGGCCCATGGGTGGTGGTGGTGGGAGGTAATTGTTATACAGTGAGGTGGCGTAGCTCTGAGAACAGGTGTCAGAGAAACACGGCTCCTGCTTGATGCCCCCCTCCACCTTAAACTCCATCTCCGGGTTGGGGCAGATCGCGGGGAACGTGTCCAAAAGCTCCTTAACATCCATCTGCTGCTCGGGGGGGAAGTCGTTGGACATGGGGAAGGTCTCCGTGTGGAAGGTGGACTCCAAACAGTCGGACTTGTTGCTGAAGGCCCCCCACTCGTAGCAGCTGCTCTCGAACTCATTCTTGACCACCACGGGGAAGGACGCGGCCTCCGACTTGGGCTCGCTCTTCTTCTGCGCCCGCGAGGAGCCGAAGCCGAGCTGGGAGGTGGACGGGTCTTCCCGTTGCTGCTCGTCCGTGTACGTGGGGCACGTCTGGTCCGGGGAGTACACGGGAGGATGGGGTCCGGAGCAGGTGTAAGGGGGTGGCCTCTTTGCGCCCTCGCTGCTCTCCAGCGGCTCGGGATGAGGGGACGGGTAAGCTCCCCGGCTGGCGTCGTTGCTGCTGCTGCTCCGGGTGCTGCTGCTGCTGGTGCTGGTGGTGCTGGCGGAGCCGTTCTGATGCGCCTCAGAGAGCGGCAGCGTGGAGATGCCCACGATCTCGGTGATCATGTTGAGGAGCGTCTCCGTGCTGCAGGGCGCTCCCTGAGATGCCTCAACGTAGAAACTGCCCGAGTAGGCGAGCGAGGAGGGGGTGTAGGTGTCCTTCGGGCACTCGCAGGGGTTAAACGCAAATTCCGAGTTGGAAGCCTCGGTTTTTAGGGTTGCGGGTGCTCCTTCTGTTGGATTATATGCAAAAAAGAAAGAAAAAGAAAAAAAGAAGGACAACTTTATCATCGTGCGCCACGACCACCGCGTTACATAAACAGATATCTGGACGCAGGAGCTTTGATTTTAAGTCTATTTTTTTCTCCCTGTCATCTTGAAATGATCCGTGCGTGCAGATTTATCAAACAGAAGCAAACTCACCGTGACCAAACTGGGCAGGTACCCCCCGCTCCGCCGCCGCTGCATCCACGTACACCTCCTGGTTCTCTTTCCGCGCGCCGTTCTCCATCGCCAAGGAGGAACTGTTGCAATTGTCAAACTGCGGGTAAAAGGAATCTTTCGCGTTCAAATCCATGTTGTTCAACATAATGATGCTGTTGAGAAGTCCGTCTCTCCCGGGGAAGAATAAAATAATAATAATAATAAAATATAATAAAAATAAAGGAGGGGGGTGGGGGGAGGGAGAGATGGAAAACAAGTGATGCAAATGACCGCTTTCTTTTTAGTCCAGTCAGACCCCTTTTTTATTGTTTTCAATAAACGATCCAAAGTGAAAATGAGTTTCAAAAATATATAAAAAAGACAATTAAAGGTATATTCCTGTCGGTCTCCGCTCCTCTGTAGGTATTTGCTTGCTGTGGATTTCAGCGACTTCCCCTTTCTCTGCTTTTATACACTTTGGCAGCTCCGTCGGACCCTCCTCCCCATTCATCAGCTCCAGTGAGAGGATTCCCCGCTGCGTGTAAACTTCATGCCCATATGTGGACAGAGGATGTGACGGAGTCCCCCTCTCCCTCCCTGCAAGATCCTCCCTCCTCCCGAGCAGGGGAGAGAGAGTGAGAGAGAGAAAGATGGAGTCTGACGTTGCAACAAGTGGCGGCCATGCAGCGCGACTCTACACAGAAAAAGGTTCGTCATTTCAGATAGAACTCGTTACGGTGTATTATTCGAGTTTGTCCCCCTGACCCCCGCATGTTTTAGGTCATCCCTCGTTTAACGCACCGGATTTCAGATGAGGGCTTCTGCTAGAACTGCTCATCTATAGTGGAGGTACACTGTGCCCAAAAATTTGGAACGCAGTGAAAAAATATAATTAACACATCTGCAAATGTCAAAACCCATTTTTATAAAAACGATATAACAACATAAAATAGTAAACATATCAAATGTTCAAAAGAAGTAATTGTAGTATTATTTGGAACAAAAAGGTACAGTTGAGACAGGGTCATGTTTCCCACTGTGAAGCATCTCCTCTTCTTTTAACAGCAGTCTGTAAACATTGAGGAACTGAGGAGAGCAGCTGCTGGAGGTTTTAGAGGGAAATGTTGTCCCATTCTTGTGTGATTCTAGCTGTTCAACAGTCCTGGATCTTCTTTCCTGGATATATTTGCTGGATGGGAGCATATGTTGTTTTAAAACCTTTGTATACTTTTCTACATTGATGGTGCTTTTCCAAATGTGTAAGCTGCCCATGTCATTGGTACTAATGTACCCCCATACAACCAGAGAGGCAGGCTTTTGAACTGTGAACTGATAATGGGCTGGATGGTTGCTACAGAAGATGTGGCATATCCTCTATACCGCTACTGTTATAGTATATTCCATTTGTGCCGAAATTGTGAGCTTTAGACACAGCTTATACATACATACACACACACACACACACACACACACACACATATATATATATATATATATATATATATATATATACTTCTTTTTTCTTTTTTTGTTTTTTGATTGTCTAAAGACTCCCAACTTATCGTTTCACATCCAACACGGTTGTCTATATGTCAACTTTTGGAATCACTGCCATAAGTGATCACTGAAAAGAGTATTAAATGTCACCATTAGAGCCACAGAATTAGAAGTACTATATGTATAAAGGCAAGCAGTCTGAAATTTTTCAAGTCCAGACATGACTAGTTGTCAAAATAGTTGCTCTAAATCATCTTCAAATAATTTAAATCAGCTTTAAAATAAGGCTTTACAGTTTCATTTTAATCCTACAATATTTTAGACAGCTAGTATTTTACAAACTGTAAACTAAACATAACAAAAACCTTCTGGGTGATAGCACACACACACACAGGGTCCAAGTGGCCCTTGGATAAAGCCCATCTGGCATTTGATGTTTTTTAATAAAAATAAATAACTTAAAGCTATATAGTTCGGATCTGTTGAAGTAGGGTTCTGTTCGATGGTGAAGAATAATTAATATTTCACCTGCTGTAGATAGCTCTTTGAACAACCTTAGTTCAGAGAATAATTCACTAACAGTACTACATCATTTTTTTAAGTAAAAAAACAACAGGCAATTTTGGCCAGTCATACTAGCTGTGTTACAAACCTTTATTTAACTAAATTTAAAAAATAGATGAATGGCTGGATGGCTGGATAGATAGCTACCCCTGGTCTATAGGGTAACTAATAGCATTAAAATACCATACATGAAATCAACAGACTACTAAAACAATATCACTGAAAATGTACAGGTTTATGTTTAGTCTAAAATCTGTCACCTAAAGGATGATGTTATCTGTATGATTCAATGACATTTGAACAATAAATAGAGCAAATTTAATAAAGCAAGCTAAAAATGAGAACACAAAACCAAACAAACTAAAGCGTGTTAACTGTATATAGGAAACCTCAACCTGCTGGTAAATTCTGGTATATCCCTGAGTATTGAGTAAGCGCCAAATAAAGTGCAAATACTTTATGTCAAAAGACACATTTAGGAATAATCTGGAGTTTAGTTTCTGTCCTGACAGTTTTGTATTTGCCGACTTGTGAGGTCTGGGTGTTTTTTCAGCACTCTTCCAGTCAATCTGCAGCTTAAATTTATTTTCACAAATTCTATTTCCTCTCAAGGTGCTGCTGGAAATTGCGGTGGTTTTCACGACCGGGGAGAGTGACTGCCAAAGCCCAGTCTGAATGAACCCATGGCCTTTAAAAGCATGGAAGGGAGTCGATAACACCCCTGAGGTGTTCAGTGGTTGAACCCAACTGTTCACATGACATTTCAACTCCCAAAGCACTTTTTTTTCTTCTATTTCGCATCTGTTGCCGGGTGCACTCCGTGGTCACACTTCCTATTACAAAAAGTCGATACTCTTTCATAGGATGCTGCCGTCTGCGGCAGACCTCTTGCGCCAGCTGGAGGTTCAGGACCACGGATAGCGAAGGTGCTGCATTCAGCCTTGTAATCACACATGAACCAGCAGGACACAAACCCTTTTCTTTTTACTCCACACTGAATGTCTCCTGTCGTTTTGAACTCAGCTCAGTTGCAATATTCTGCATTAAATCAATCCAATCACACTATAGACCAATAGAAATTATAGTCACAGGTACAAAACTGACACAAGAGTTCTGCTTTCATCCTGTGGAACAGTTATCTTTACAGGAGAAAGGCCAAAGGGGTCCTGTTATCACAACAGAAAAAGGAGCTGTATAGACTGAGAGGTACGTTTGTTTTCAGAGCCAATGTTCAAGCTTCAAAAAACCAAACTAAGCACCTATATTTCTTTTATGTATCTCTATTTGTCGTTTCTTTAACCAGCAATGTTCCGTTGACATCCAGCTTCTTTTCTTCCAGTCTTGGTCGAAACTCAGCAAAAATGTAAATGTTTCAGTACAGGATGATCATGAATTATAGAAAGATGGTATGAGTACAATGCAAAATGAAGCAAAGGGTAAACACAGGGACAGGGACATTTATAGAAACTAAAACACTTCAGTGATAATAAATCACTATTTAAATGATGGTCATCAGCATATAAATATGTTTTTGTCTGGATTTAATCTGTGTTCAAACGCATTCACTGAAAATAGAAAATAAAATGGGCCTAAAATAGATCCCTGGGGAACACCTGTGGATATTGTGAGAGGGGCTAATGTTCAATTTTCTGAAGCAACATTCGATGTGTTGTTCAATTTGAAGTTCCCAAACTTCTGCTCAGATTCTTGGGCAAAATGGATGCATTTTGCAAACTACTGTGAATATGTTTCAGAAAATGACATAAATAATTTGTTCAAAATTTTGCAACAATTAAGTTTTTTTGAATCTATGTTTTAAATATAGCTGATAAAATTATCTCCACCTTGCATAATTAAAATAAAGCTCCAATGCTACAATCTTATATAATCATGAAATAATACAGTCAAGAAATATATGCTGAACTGGTATCTCTGCGTGTTATAGTGGTTATTTTTGTTGTTAATAAAGTCATATTCAGACTTGAATTATATATTATGTGTGTATACAGCATCTTCTTTGATACTAGTAACAATCTGAGGGCTGCTTCCATCACAACTGGGGCAAGAAATATGATTAACAATTGTTTGTTTTTTTTTGTTGTTGTTGTTTTTCTGAGACTGAGTGAAATCTTTGGGTGAAAGGAGAAGTACACCATGTGATAAACGGTAAGGTTGATGTTTGCGCCTTGGACAAATTTAAGTGACCCTGTCTGTCAGAGAAAGCCTCGGCACACAGCAAGGTTAGAACCAAGAACCTTTTTTTATTATTTGACTCTGTAACTACTGTGTCAGCTCCACAAAGATGAAAAAAACACTCCTCAAAAAAAAAAAACCACACATTCATTACAATTTTATTTTATTTGGTTCTTTGAAACATTGTTAGACATGTTTAAGGAGGTAGTTATTGTTGAACCCATTTATTTTGTACTGTTTGCTGTTTTTGATGTTTCTGTTCACAGTGGTATAGGTACATACAAGTTAAAACTTCCGTTTTTTTTGAGGATCTACAAAAACTATAACCTCTTGCAAAAACTGAATAATTCCTGCTCAAACAATGCAAACAAACTACACATTTCTGTACAACTCAGACACAACAGCTTTTTGTGCTGCAGCAGTAGAGCTGTGTTTATTGAAATGTAATCTGAGTGTATTTGGTTTTTACACACAAAGACTTTTAACTGACACACATTTTAATGATTCAATTCCAAGTGATCTGTACTTATTATCATTTTGTGTTTTTAAATACACATAATCTTGTTTACTACTTCAGGCTCTGTCCAAACGTGATGATCAGAAAATATTTGATCATCAAAACGTTCCTGAGAGGAAATATAATTACAGTATCCTTGATTTGCTGATTGGTGCCCAATGTTTGAACATTCATTTCTCCCTTCAGCATGTTTTTGTTTTTTTTTGTTTTCAGTAAAAATAAAGACAGATTGCTTGCAGTAACTTCAGAACCTCAGTCAAAAGTAAAGTCGCTTTCCAAAGGGTTTAATGATCAGATTTCTCTCCTGTCTAAAGGTGTGTCTTTTGTATCTTTTGATTGTTTTGAGGGTGAGCAATAAATTCCTTCAAGTTTCTACAAGCGTGTCTTTTTGAACGACATCAGGCCTAAAAATGATTGAAAAGGATAAGAAAAGAAAGAAAAAGTGTGCTCTGACAGTAAATGTGAAACGGGTAACAAGATGATCACAAGTGATAACTACTGGGGGGGAAAAAAAAGTAAAAGGCAAAAGAACTCGGAATTTTACTTCCTTCATACCTGTAGTGTCAGCGAGGGCTTTAAGATCTGCTGAAAGTCAAACAGATTGTGGGCTAGGTGGAATAAAAGATTCAGTGTCTCCTGCAGCATAAATGCAAAAAGATTATTAGACATAATAAACAGGCTGCTCATAGACTAGACTACTCTAATTTTATGCTATTTCCAGTAATACTGAAGCAGTGGAAAATGCATCAAAGGATCTCTAAGTTGCTTCTCTGTCATCTTTTTAAGGCAAGCTATGATAATAGCATATAAGCTCTTTTCATTGCAGCGGTGACATTCTCCGGAAAAAATCGTTTTCACCCCAGCCTTGCACTCTAATTCTAGCCCCAGAGATGTTTAGCTTTGAGGAACTGCCTCCGAGTAATCCAGAGTCTATTAAAACCAATCTGATCACACAGAGTTCAGATCATGGGATGCTGTTATGATAACTACAGTGTGCCTAACCTCTCTCCTCCATGAAATGCCACAGCGCAGGGACTAAGTAATGGATTTACGTAATGTTCGCACTTACTGACATTATAGAGCCAGGCTAACGCCGTACCTGTGGAAGTTAAATGACAGCTTTTGTTTTAGTCCCTCGCATTTAAGAATTGTGAGACAAAACGCTCCTCAAAGAAAAGGAGAAAAGAAGAAGAAGAAGAAGCTTGGTGGGTTGAGAGAAAACGTCAAGTCGCTTCCGTGTTTTGGCAAGATATTGACGTCAAATGAGGTGTTGGTTCTGGAAAGAAAATGAAACTTTGCTTTAATATGCAGGTGATGTGTTTGCTCGGATGTATCTGTGGATTTCACGAGGCAGGAATTAGATTTCACTGAAGGCACAGCTTTTCAGAGTTATTTGACAAACCCAAACGTCTTCAGAAATTTCTTCTTTTGAAACTGAGGTGAGAATCTTTGTGGCGCAAATAAAAGGTAAATCCGTTTCATTACCCTGCGCATGTAACCCACTGACCACGGTTTCTTCAGGTTCACTTCTGGGCAGACAGTGGGAGTTTTTTTATTTTTTTATTTTTTCTTGAAGGTGGATGCCGGATAGAGCTGAAGAGGCAGTAAGAAGAGACAGTCCTGTGAGATCACAGGGAAGGTTTTTTTATTTTTGATTTGGACTTATAATTTTGTTAGTTTTGGATAACTGCTTTTATTAGAGCTGTATCTTCTGCTCAAATGACGATAAATTAAAACTACAGAGAACCTCAGGAGTGTCTTGCTAAACTGACCCAATAAAAACATGATCAGTGATAAAATACATACATAAATAAATGTGGCTTTAAAGATAAAAACATATGTTGTGTAAAACAAAGCTGATGCATACTTTAGGACAAACATGCTTTACTGTGTGGATTTAAAACAAAATGCAGAACTTGTTGACTTAAGTATATGTTGAATATAAAATCAAGACTTTACTTCTTAGTTTAGGTTTTATTTAGAGACCAAAGCTGAATGGAGTCTGAATCAATTTATTAAAGCAAATTTTGTCCAAACACTTTGTTGCCTTTGCACTAAAACACACTTTGTAATTGTGTTGTTGTTGTTTTTTTACTTTGTGTTTTTATTTAAACTAGTTAGGGTCCTATTCTACAAAACAAAGTCGACTGGGGAACCACAGAGTGACCAAAAACTGTCCTGATCTCTCCAAATCTTGCTAAAAAAGTTGCTTCTGTGGGAGTCCTGTAGATTTCCTTGTGCATTTGTTGGAGGATCAAACATTCAATTGTGACCTTGAACATTATTTGAGAGACTAACAGGAACCGTGTCTCCCTACAGAGACCACTGAGAGGTCACCATGCTACCAACACTGGCCACTGAGTAACCAAGTGAGACCTCCGAGACCCCAGCTGTGCCCAACGGAGATCACTGAGGGACCATTAAGGAATCCTAGGGCAAACTGTGTGATTGCTGAACACTTCCCACGCTCATATTTGTATCCTGTGTCTCAGGGTATAAATATGAGCTGATTCTTGTGCTCGGTTGTCAGTCTTCAACCACTGTTGAAGAAAAAAATCCTCTGAAGGTAATAATCTAACATGAACAATGAAGCTTTGATACATGGTGCCCTCACCAGCTGGCCATTGCTCCCATCAGCAGGAGGATGCAGAAGCGCAGAAGAAGGGGACCAAAGTGGTGGGTCCACCCCTGGCTGATGCAACAGAGAAGGTTACAATTGAGGCTGGAAGATGAAGGGGAACTTTTACAACTACCTGCTCCAGGACCTGACCATGTCCGATGGGTTATTGCACTGGATTCATCCTAGAGTCACCAAAGCTGACACCAGCTGGAGAGAGCCAGGAACCAGGACTCAAGTTGCCTGGGACTCTCTGGTGCCCAGCTACAGGTGACAAGCTGGGGTTGCAAATTCACCAAGAGTGATGAATTTGTTGAACGACTGCTGAACATTCACTTCAAAGACCACGTGAGAAACTGGTTTGAACCAGTCCAAATTTGATGCAGACCGTGGAGATCGTAAACTTGACCAAGTGAATAATATGGGAAATTCTTTGGAAGCTCAACAGTGAAAATCAGTGGCCAGCAGCTTCTCATTCATGTAACTTTCAAACTGGCCGTGTAGCTTCAGCGTGCTTCATTTCTTTCAGTCTTAACCTATTTGAAACCCAGGACCGATCAGGAACCTGTCAGAATCTACTCATTTGTCACTTCAAAACGAACTGGCTGTGCAGTCAGACTTGAATATTTCCATTCCCTGGCATCCTGTCGACCAACTTTTGCAGCCCACACTGTTTGAGAGTAAACATTAGAAGAACCCGATCCATACCAGGAGATATGCAGAGGATGTTGATGTTGTTTCAAATAATTATAAATCCCCTCAAACCCACCAACAACCAGCCAACATCTGAGGAAATTATACACAAAATACCAAACTAGATTTACATGAGAATTAAAAAAAATTGAAAAGCAGCACAGGTTGCTAAAAAGTGATGACAGGAATATACTGTATATCACATAGCGCTCATATATACATCTAGCCTCCAGCTCTGTGTTGTACTCCTGACTAATGTCTTGTAAAGTATCTTTTTTTTCTGGATCAATCCTACTGAAACCAGGCCTCAACAGAGCCGGAGAAATCCATCTGCCTCCCCCAAATCACATTCTGACACGTCTCACAGTCAAATTGTCTCCCCCCCGAGGCATTAAATAAGGGAACATCTTCAATCTATAGACCTGAATGCAACAAGGCCTGTAAGACACCACAGAAATGGATTGCTAAAAGCGCAGAAACCTCTGCCGGAAACACGACTTTCTATAAATACAAGCTACTCGCCTCAGCTGCCAAGTTCGTTATTCTCTCTCTCCCTCTTTTTCTCTCTTTCTCTCTTTTTCTCTCTGTCATGTAGGGCCCTGCACAGTTATTTATACTGCATCATCATTCAAACACTGGGCAATTGAAAGGGAGAAAAAAAAAATTCAGAAAAATAAAAGCAGCGGAAGCGTGGTTCTTCTATTGAAGGAGCATCGCCCTTCCTCTAAGAGTGGGAGTGGGTTAGGGAAGCCCGGTACCAGGCCCCGATGCTGCTGCTGCTGCTGCTGCTGTTGGTGCAGCAGGTTTCCCGTGTGATCCAAAAATACTTTCTCTCTCGCCCACTTTGGTCCCCAGCCGCCTGAACACTTTGGTTCTACAACAGCGGATGAGTGAGAATCAGATTCTGCTCTCCGGTCGTGATTGTGGAATGCCCCCAGTGTTTCTTTAACCAAGCCCCCAGACTCTTACACACACACACACACACACACACACACACATTGCACTCACATGGCTCCCACCTTGCCCTCTTCACCGTTGCATCTATGCTTGCAGCTCTCTGACAGTCCAAATCCTGGGCTCAGTCCAACTCCTGCACCTGCTGTTATCTAACTGCTCGCACATTTTGAGATTTTTTTTTTTTAACAAAATGAACCCCGGCATGTCATGTTTTTTTTGTTTGTTTGTTTTAGTTTTCACATCTGTACAACTTTTTTTCAATCTCTGAAAACCCATGTAAGCTTACAGCAAAGGCTCAAAGTACAATTATCTGGGCCATTTACTTTAACAAATGCATCAACAATCCCACCCATTTAGACTGAAGCTTTACACGCAAATTCATTATCACACAACATTGGACTAATTGCATGTACTTCTGACCAGCAGAAGTTAATAGGTCTGCATATTCTGGTCTCTGACTCATCTGCACCCACACTGATTTCTATTTGTTGCTCCTTCTCTCATCTAGTAACACCACGAGGTCCATGAAAAGATATGTCATTAATTAGAAAGCCTTGTTTCCATCGCTGCTTTAACCGATGCACAGATCCACTCATTACGCAGACACGCAACTACAAACAAGACTCAAACAAATAAGCCAACGGCAGACATGTGAGGAAACAGATGAAGAATGTTAAGAGCTCGCAGCTAACAAAAGTAACTATGGAAACGGCCGGCTCTACATTGCACTGGCTTCCACAGCTCTCTCCAGAAATAAAAACTGTTGGGCTAAGAGCGAATCAGGTAAAGACAAAAGATCCCGGGTGAACCTATTTATAGTGGGCCTTACATAACATACACAGACCTATGTTGGCTGAGGCGAGTTTAGTACTACACAGTGAGCTTCCAAGGGGATGGGGGGGGGGGGGCAAAGGCAAGCGCGTACAGATGCTGGATCCTCGAGGCAAATTTTACACGAAGGCACAGAGTATAAGCAGCAATTAGTACAGTGCGGATCGCGCCGCTCCTGGTGACTGTATTCTACGTATAGAGGAGCGTGAGACGGATCCACTGTCCTGCGAGGTCAGCGGGGTTAACGCTGGAGTTTCCCCAAACAAAAGTGACCCATGACTCGAGGTTTGCACACAGACGGCTGGATTGTTTGTCCAGGAGGCCAAAAGTTGTGTCAGAGCAGAAAACACTTGCAAACACATATTATCATGTGTCCTTAGAACAAAAAAAAAGAAAGACAGAAAGAAAAAAAATGAACATTTACAAGCCCACATATGTCTGCACGAGAGCCCCTGTAATTGCGTAAAGCCCCGAACAGTGATCGTGTCGAAATACAGCCTGCCAACATATCTTAAATCCTAATTGAGCCATTAGCATAATTATCCACTTATACTGCTTTAGTTCTAAGTAGCTCTCCATTGTAAGTAAAATGATAGCTAAGCTGTACTGGAAAAAAAAAAAATCCACTTTTTCGCTCACAAATGCCTTATTAATTAGCTCCCTCTAGAACACCTTCCCAGTAATTACACTCATTACACGAGTCAGTGCTGTGGACAGGGAGGGCCACTATTGGACAACTTTATAATTACTCTGCAAATCTAAAATGATTTAAAGGATTTAAAAAAATAATAATAATAGAAGAAAGATTTCAGTTCTGAAGTGAACTCAGTCCACATCCACACCACCAAGCAGTCATATTACCTGTAGCAGGCAATCACAAAACATTAGGCGTACACAAGTTCTGATGAGGTTGGGATAGGATGACATGACATGCAAATGAACACTGACTCATCTGTTTATTATGCAGTCACATTAGTTAGCTCTGATGCTGTTTGGCTATTATCCCATCTCGCTGTGAAAAAAGGGTCTTGGGTGATGGAGATGGATTGCGCAGTGAGTGCTTTAGTCACACAAATTGTCTGCACTCTTCAAAGACATAAATGCAACAGAGTTGCACGGAGGAACGAGAAATCCGGCAAAACGTGGCTCAACTGCATCCAAAATCTCCCAAAGTCCCTCTCTGCGCTAACGGGTCAGCGGGTCAAAGAGTGTCCGATGACCTGCACGGGCTTTTGGCAATCCATTCCCGACAGCAAACCTCCACTAAATGCTGGATTTATTAGCTGCACCATCTGCAGTTATCGTGCACAGAGAAGCCGTACTGTAAATTGTAAGACATTTGGCAAAAGCACCAATGTGCAGCTTCACAGCCTACTTGCTGTTCTGATAACTGATAGAGGGGCTATTTTTAGCCGTGCAACCTTACAGCACCATGCTAAGCTTTCAACCATACAACTGCACATCTAGCCCATTCAAAGGATTCATAAAAGTCTAGAGGCTGGAACCCGGCGGTCATGTCCACACACTGAGCGCCGGCAGTATCAGTGTGCTCTCAGGATCAGTGTTTTATATTATGGCGGCGAGGCTTTAATAGGAACATTGCCACTGTGCACCGCGGCGTGTGAATGTATGCCAGCACATGTCAAGGAGTGAAAAGAATTTGCCATCAATGTACTCCATGCCTTTTGATGTGGGGTAATTAAGCACCAGGCCCTCACAACAACTGTGCTCCATGGAAACCGTGCAAAAAAAAAAAAAAGAAGAAAAAGGAAAAAAAAAAATAAAGAAAAAAAAAAATGACGTCAGCCAGAGAGAGGCCTTCAAATGTGCCGTTTGAAAAAGGAAAAAAAAATGATCAGGCTGTTAGGCTTAAGGTCACAGAGTTGAAGCTGCTTTTATTGACTGAAATGATTACATCTGTCTCGTACAGAAAGGATAAAAAAAAGATGTTATTTATATACTTTCAGTTAGCTAAGAAAAAAGGGATTACGGGGGAAATAATACAACTAGGAAATCCAAACAACATTCTTTGACGACACTGATGTTCAAATATCCTGACTGACAAATAGACACTAGCTGAGAGCTGCATACCTTTAGACAGCAAACATATAACACTACTAACTACTGAGCTTTAAACAAGTTAACTTCATCTGTGATGAGCTTCACTAATCCGAGATTGTAGTGAAATCAAAAATGAGCACACAATGAAAACCTACCTACCAAATGACTGCCAGTTCCTTAATTCTTAATTTTATCTCAAGTCCTTGATTTATTAGCGCCTGGATGATTTTTAATGAAATTCTCAGAAAGTAATCATTGGATGTACAACTGATTAACTTTTAGAGTCAGCACAATTCAAGACGGCTGTCACGTCTAATTGATATCAGCCAACACAAAAAATGGATGTAGCTTTGTCAAACATACACATGTTAAATTCAGATCTGAGGAGGTAGTAGCTGAGAATGATCCCCAGCACATCTCGAAGGGAGATAGTGCTCTATTATCATTCTGTTCGAGCCAAACAGCTATTATTCCATCTATTCTTGTCATATGATCTCAGTTTGAAACTTTGGCATTAAAGGCAGCTGGTGATGTGCTTTTCTTCAAGGAATGCTAGGTTTTTAGGTTGTAGATTTGTTGATGTGTCTTGAGATTCCTGCCCCGTTTCATGACCTACTGTACATAATTTGAGCCACGTAGACTGAAGGACTGAGACCCGTAGAGTTTGGGTCTTAAATGTTTTGGGATTCATTTCTTCAACACTTATCTCTAGTTCTGTCTTTCGCAGTTCGCTATATTTACATGACTCTGGAAACTGATGATGACTTTATTTTTATTTGCTATTAAAAAACATTAGATGACCATCAGAACTTAAAACTGAAGGAGTTTTATTATGACTTCATGTGGTGAAATCAAAGAAACATTTCAAAGCTATAATATAAACTTTAATCTGTATTAGGGCTCATAGTCTAATACAGTGATTCCCAAAGTTGGGGTCGGGACCCCAATGTGGGTCACCCAACACCAAATAGGGGTCCTTAGATAATCTTCAGATATCAACTTACAATTAAAAACCTTTTTTTATGATATATTTGCACCATAATTGTTGCTGAGATTTGAAACACAAGTCATTAATTGATTAAAAAAGACAGCATAATGGATGTTAGGACTCTTTGTGTTGTCATCCTGCCCTTGTTTATTAGGCTCATTAGTATTTTGGGATATTTATCAGCTAAAAGATGAGGTCACACACCTTTTGTCACTATTAATTTATGGGTCGGAAGCTGAAAAGTTTGGGAACCGCAAGTTTAATAGGTCAAGTTGTGCGAATTCTACTAAATAATATTACTAAAACAACACCACTAAGCCCTTTTTTTCTACAACTACGAATGATTTTAAAGTCAAAGCTCAAGATTCAATAAACAATATGCTTACATTCTCAGGTGAATCAGCAATAAAAGTGCAGTTTGACAAAAAAAATGTATTTAAATTTTTTATTGTTTTTGGCAAAACAAGTCAAATGTTAGTTGTATTCCTTGCCGAACAAAACCACCCCGTACACAAAATATTCACTTTTAGAAACGGTAATTTTAGAAATGTTAAGCAAGACAATGAAAACCTTTTTTGTTTTTTCAAAAGACTGCTTAAATGAAACAACTGAGACAGAAAAATCAAAGAACTGATCGAGTATTTAGAAAATGGCACAATTACAGATAATGGCTCTGACTTAGTCAGCGAAGCACAACCTGAATAACTTCCCCAAACACAACATGGTAACCTTTCAAAACGGACTTATACTAAGTCTGAAACCGATTTAGTTTTCCTTTAGCCAGGTTGGTCTACAGTATAAAGAAACATACACGTCCGTCTCTGTTCGACATTCAAGTGAGAAATGGCAAAGGTGCAGATGAGGAAAGATGTCACTTCTTTAGTTTTATATATATAAAACATGGTTTAACTGCAGCACTAGGCAGTATCCTGCACCGTTTAGACAGACAGGGCAGCTGCACCTAGATGTGTAAAAAACTGTGATTTTTATTTAAACGGTCGATGAACAAATGTGATGATGACAAATTTCTCGTCCTGTTTCTTGTCCGAATATATTTCTGCATCCTAACAGTCGATGTTACCTGAATACTGTGCGTATAAATGATGGCCTGTGTCTGCAGCACAGCATCAGTAATGCTCAGCCATCATTAATACCGTCAGCGCAGACCAGCCGGTGAACGGATGGCACCCTTGACCCTTGCCAGTGCTGTCACTGTACTGTTCCCAGACGTACCCCGTTTCAACATACTGCTTATTTACATTATTGATAATGTTAGTCCTGAGTTCCTGGTAAAGAATAGCTGCCTTCTCCTGGTATGGTCCTTTTGTGGTGCTGTAGTGGTGGAGGGCTCTCACCGCCAAGTAGTTGATGTTTATCCATATCGGCCCCCTCCAGTAGGGGGGGTCGTGTTCTGTATTTCGCTGCATATAGAGAGGATCTGACTTGGAGAGGGAGCGCAGGCCGTAGGGAGTCCACAGCTTGCTGGGGTCTTTTATATCTTTAAAGATGTGCTCCAGTTTGGGTGAGTCCGGTTCCAGGATTCGCAGTAAGAAGGGGAACAAGCTAACGTAGCCCAAAGCGTTGACGTACTGCAGCTTGGGGGCCCTGCGGACAGAGCGCACCAGGCGTGCCACGGGGAACTGGTGACGCGGTTGTCCTGGAGGTACGTACACCTTCTCCCTCTGCAGGGACACAGCTTTTGTGTGGTTGCCATAGTCACAGAAAGCACCGTGTTGGTCTGACCAGTGGAGCTCAGTGAGCAGGTTGTTGTCGCTCAGAACCTGGTGTAGGTGTTTGTAGTCCTCGTGGGGCTCACCTAGAAGTTTAGCTATGCTGGCCATGATGCCCGAGGACAAGGCCATCCAGCAGTGTAAATCCACGTGCCGCTCGTCTGCTGAGGGGTGTGAGGCCCGAGGGTAGTCGTCCAGTCCCGAGGTTAACGTTTTGGGATTAAGGAACAGATCGGTGTCCTTGTCACGTCCACGCCAACGGTAGGAATTGGGCAGGGGCCCTCTCTGCGTGGTGTTGTACCATTCGAACCAGGTTTTCAGCCTGGGGTAAAGCCTTCGGAGGAACGGCAAGGTCTGCCGAGTTCCTGCCTCATCTGGGTTAGAAGTGAGCTGTTCAACAAGTTCCTGAAGAGCCAGGAAGAGAGTCGGTGGGTTTGCGTTCTCGTTCCGCTGAACGACAAACTCAGCAGGAACTTTACTGAGAGCCTCGTCTCCGAGGATCTGCTCGCGAGGGATCCAGCCCTCTATGTTCATTAGGTCCACCCAGTGGGCCACGGTCTCCCTCGTCACCTGGGGATCCCATTTACTCAGCAGGAGTTGGTGAAAGCCCTCATCCCAGAGGAAGCCCCTGGGGAAAAAGGAGCGTGACGGGACAGCGGTGAATAAAGCCCCTTCAGGGTACAGGAGCGGGTATTCGTTGTAGACCGACTGCACCACTGACTGGCCATAGAAGTAACCCATTCCACCCAACATGTTGCTGAGTGCCGCTTTGGCGAATTTAATTTGTGCCTGGTTAAAACCTTTGCTCTCCAGCCCAAAGATCTTCTCAAACTTGGCGTTGAACTCAGCTTTCCTCCTCTCCAGCTCCTCGGTCATGACGGAGCCCACCAGCTGGTTGGGCCGATTGTAGAAGCTTCCCGACTCGAACAGAACTTCAATCTGGAATGGCAGCTGCACGGTCACCTGGTGGACCACAAAGTCGCTTTCCTTCCTTGGGTCGGCGGGTTTCTGCTGGTTTTGGTGGTGAGGAGGCTTGTAGGTGTCGAGACCTACGTAATTCCTCTTCTCGGCGGAGGGGGGGCTGAAGACAAACTTGCGGTTCAGACTGAGCTTCACAATGTCAGTCAGCTTCTCCAAGCCAGGAGAGACAGTCTGGAGGTAGTTGTAACTGAAACAAACAAAAAAAAAAGAACTAGCGGTAAATGTTTTGTGCTTTCAGAATCAGTTCATCAGTAGCTAACGCACAAAACTTCAAGAGCAAGTTGTAATAAGGAGCTCGGCACACTTAAATGACCTTTCCCCAACAAATAAACCACAGAGAAACAGCAGAAACTTTGACGCTGCATATAAATGTTACTAACTCTGAGCTCAGATAGTCCTGAGCCACTCAGTTATAAGGACAATAATAAAAACTGGTTGCTCTGTAGATGAACAGAAACCTTCACTTATTAACAACATCTACTCATCTAATAACCGTCAAGCAAATATTCAGGTTTACTTTGTCTTTACAGAAGTTACACTATTTAGAAACATCCCTGTGTTTAGACACTTGGGCCAAAACAAATGCTGAAATTTCCTTCTGCTGCCATCTAGTGATTTTTATTTTCTTGTTTTTTTGTTTTCTCATCCAGTAGTTATCTAGGTTGGAGCAAGAATAAACTATTCAGAAAACATCAACAGATTTTCATGTTTGGACTTATTCAAAGAATATGTAAGATAAATAATCTGTTAGCACAATATCTAAAGTAACACTGGATGGATTTGAATAAAACTCTCAGTAAATATTTATTAGATTTGCACCCGCAACAAAATAACTTCTGGAGTCAGACCAATTCCAGCTGGCCGACAGCTGATCAGCCTTAGCAAACACAACAATGGTAATTTTACAGATATTGAGCTAAAATATGGTGTGGTAGTAGCTGAGAGTCATCCCCATCACATAGTCTGAGCACTAACAGGTCACACAGGATTTTTGTTTAAAACTTTGACATGCGATACGCGTTCCTTCGTGTAAAGGTTGTTTATTCTGCGTGTCTCTAGTCTCACACGCCTCCACGTTCGTGCATCTACCTGGAATACTTGGTGCTGGATGACTCCCCAGTAACAGGTTTTCTGAAGGTGATCTTAAAGTTCCCGAGGTCTTCTGAGAAACCGGTGATGGAAGCGAGGCGGTTTCTCTCCTCCACGTAAGTCTGCAGCGAGCCCTGCATGTCCGCTGCCGCGTAAAACATCAGGGAAATGACCGGTGGCTGGGGAGCAGAGCTCTGGTGAGGAAAGACGGGGAAAGTAAGTAAAAGGCTAAAACGAAACAGCACTTTCGTCTTGTGAGAGGACGACGTGCACGTGGCGTAATGACGGCGAGCACGGCTACAACTCACGTGCTGCTTGGCTGTGATCCTCCAGGTCCAGTCTCCTCCGTGATCCCCGCCGAGCCTTTTAACGAACTCCGTCGTCAGCGTAAAGTCGCCGTCTCGGATTTCTTGAACGCCGAAGGTGAGGCCGTCATGCGTGAGCCAGCCGTAGCTCTGCAAATGATCCCCCTGCTCGCAAGTGTGCCTCAGATTCATGTCCAAGTCCGAAAACTGACGCATCCACATCATACCTAGAAAAAGACACGGAAATAAAAGGGGAATGAGATCCATCACACATCCAGAGCCTCAGGGAACAAACCAAGCTTTTTACCCAAATATGGTAAAGCAGCTGCACTGCTTATTTCAAAGAAATACCACAAAAGCCAGTAAAAAAGTTTGGGACCTTCACATTAAAAAAGTTACAATCAGTTGAAAACAAGTTTTAACTGGTGACAAACCAGATTAATGAGCTCTAAATGAGGTCTTTAAAGTTGTTGACCACCGTCTAATGTTATTAACATCTAGTCCTGAGACACAGATATGAGTTTAACAATATTCACATTAACTTTGACATTAAGCCACCTGAAGACCAGATCTCTAAACCCGGCTCCAGCTTCAATCATCACTGATATAAATCCAGTTTCATTTAATTATCTTTTCTCACCCACTGACTAAAATTGTCTTTTTATAGACCAACTACAGTGAAGTGAGTTAAGTTCTAGTGTAGGGGGTGGAAGTTCTTGTCAATAGCTAGAACCTGCTGCAGCCAGTAAAAGTTTTCTTCGTCTTAGTGAACTATAATGTAGCTGATTGGTACATTTTAAAAGTAGATTTTTTCCTTTAACCGCTCTACGATAAAAGTATTTATCTTGAATCTGACAATCTACCTGTCACAAGCGACTGGGGACTCCTGGTTTTCATGCCGAAGTAGACCTGAGGCCGGTACGAGCCCCAGAACCTGTCTGGGGAAACCTTGGCGCTGCTGCTGTTGGCGTCCAAGACCCGAGGCGACGGGTGTGGAGTGACCACCCGCTTGGCCAGGCTGGACCGCATGTAGATGGCGTAAAAGAACCAGACGAGGCTGAAAACGCAGAGCCCGATGGAGATGTTGATGAACACCTTCCCGACGTCTATTTTCTTTTTCTTGCTCTGGCGCTGGAACACAGGGGGCTTGTCGTCCTTCCTTGAAAGCGGAGCTGCGTCACCCGTCACCACCCTCTTCCTCTGCCTGCCCATCCTGCCCTTCTGAAGGTACAAACAGGAGAAACGTCCATTTTAGACACTGAAATAATCAGACAACATTGGATGAACTGACAGGATAAACAGGGTTGTGCTGATGAGTGAGTGAGAAATTTATTATCATTTTGAATAGAACATTCTGCAGTGATTGTGTTATTAATTAAAAAAAGAACAGGAACTGGACATAAATTACAGGTGAATTAAAAAATGACCAAGTGTAAAGGAGTCAAAAATCCAGTAACTGGAAGAATAAGCAGATAGTTTTTGTTTTTATTTGCTTTTTTCAATAGAAGACACAAAATGAGTTCAGTGTGCACCATACTCCTGAACCAGCCTTTCTACGAATCCAGCCATTCAGTGCTTTATTTCTGCTTTTTTCTGCTTCTGCAGACATAAATGTCTTTATTTAGGTTGACCTGCACAAAGTTATAGGTTAATTAAAGCTTGCAGCTACAGTAAGCCTTTAGACATAAATTAAAGGCCTAGAGGTCCTTGAAGGAATGCATATCGCCCACCTTTCATGCCAGAGTTTTAGACTGAGGTCATCTTATGATAAAAATTAAGGATTAGAGGCCATTTTGGTCAGAACCTAAATGACATTATGTTCGATCCCATGTATCACGGGATGTAACGCTCAAGAGTATGTGTTGTTAATGACTCTCAGCTACTACCACACCAGGTTTTAGCTCAGTATCTGTAAAACTGACCGAATTGGAGCCATTTTTCTGTTGGCTAACGTCTATTAGCTGGGGTGGCCATGTTGAATTAGGTTGGCTCCAAACGTTAATCGGTTGTCGACGTCCATCCAATAATTACTTTCTGTGTTTCATCAAAATCCGTTCAGCCGTCCATGAGATATTTTGCTAACTCTACAGACAAGCGAGCGCACATACAGGCAAAAACGTCATGACCTTTGGCGGCGGGCGACAATAAAACAGGAGATTCCTTCACCTCCCAGTAGAAAATGTAACACTTTTTTTTAATTGTCCTAAATAAATAAAGTTGTCACAACAGTATATTTTCGATGAGTTAAGCCTGACTAAAACCAGTTCAATCAGTTTCAGAAGAACCTGCTTATTTTCCATCATCTCTTTGTTTGTTTTCCTTTCAGGCCTTCGAAACAGGACACTAACTAAACGAACCGTAAAACCATTTCTGACTAATTTGTGATTTTTGCCTTCTAGCATATAGGGTAAGATTACTCGATAAAAGGCAAAAAAACGATGCAATAATAAATATTTTCGCAGCACAAAAGGAAAACGTGATCAGTGCATAAACAGTGCCACGTGGTAACAAGCACCATTCTGTATTTTACAGTGCCAGTTTTCACTCAGTGTATTTACCACATCTAGTTGGGATGAAGTCTAAAATAATCAGACTGCAAGCAAGGTTAACTATTAAAGTAGAATTTATCACCAGTTAAAAATAAAGTATCTCTTAAATATTCAAATACATAACAACCTAGACACAAATTAGTTTCTTTCTTTCTTCTATTGTGACCACGATGCAGTCAGGGGAAGAAATTTCATAGTTGAAAAATCGCCCGTGTGCTTTCTGGTGGACAAAGTACTCTGTGACACCGTTACTAAATTACTTCAAAAGTGGTTTGGCATTTGTGAACTGCAATTTTTTTTCCCCTCCTTTCTTCCCAGCATTATGCATCTGTACTGTTTTTGTAATGAGCTATTACACAGTGGAGGTAGAAAGCTTTCTGCGTTCCCCGCTTTAACCACTTTCAAAAAAATATATATATATATATATATATAAAAATCCCTAAAAGATAAACAGGAGAGCCGATTAAAGGGATGAGACAGTCGGGCTCGGTGATTGGTTATTATTTATTGTTCTACAGAAGGAAACGATGCAAAAATAAAAGAGCGGCCGACTTAAGCAAACCTTTGTTTAAAGCCACCTTCAACTCGGTGAACTTGTGCCGGTCTGCTGCGTTAAAGTTAGGATTTCAGTGTAGCAGATCTTCAGACATCCTGTCTCAGAGTAGCTCCTGTGCTTCCAGTCTCGCTGTTTCTGCTCCTAATCGGTCCAACGGAAAGATGCTCTGATGTTTCCCCGGCAGAATAAGACTCAACCGTTTCATCAAATGCATGAAGCCAGCCTCGCCCGGATGCAGCAGACCCTGCCCGCACCATGACACCGCCTCCGCCATGTCAGAAACGTAGGGTACGAACTCGCAAATGATCGCACAGCTTGTTGTTAGACTGGACGACGAACAACTGATGACTTGGGTTTCATGAATAAATCTGATGGTGAATTTATGGAGTGTAGGCCGTTTTTTTTTTTAATTGTTCAGCTTCTTGAGCCCAAATCATCACACCTCCACCGCCGTGCTGGAGAACTTGCTGAGGCGTATGTGCCAGGTTCAGTTCTCTCCAGACACGATGAGGTGCGTTAAGGCCAGAAGGCTCTTCTTTTGTCTCATTTCCCCAAAGAACGCAGCCCAGACTTCTTCTGATCGTACTGTCATGAACTCTGACGTTTAGCTGAGGCCTCAGGAATTTAAAAGGCAGTTCTTGTTTTTTTTCTTTTTTTTGAGCACTGGAAGACCTGACCCCACTGATCGCTTCAGAGCAGCAAACAGCTAAAATGTCAGATTTTTATTTTTAGAAAAGTGTGACACAACTTCATTTGTTGAAGCCCTGGACCAGCAGCTCCTGGGTGCTGCAAGATCTCCTCATTGTTTTCGTCCGTGTTCATTTTATCTGCCACGTTAGCAAAATATCTCACAAACCACTGAAATGGAGCTTAATGAAGCTCTCAGAGAGGAATCACTGGCTGTACTAGAGTCAATCCAATTCAAGATGGCCGCTTCAGCAAACACAAGAAAGGGCTCCGCTTCTTGTCAATTTTGAAGACTTTCAGCTAAATGTTTGGTGTGGTAGTAGCAGAGAGTCATCCCCAACACGTATTCTGAGTGCAAAGACACGGGTAAAACTTTGCTGCCGTCTGTCTGTTAGCAAAATATCTCACGGCTCACTGGAGGAGCGGTAATGAAACTTTTTAGACAGGAATCGCTGCGGGCACGTCTACAGCTGATTCGCCTCAGAGCCAATCCCATTCAAGATGGCCGTCGCAGCAAACTGCCGGGGCAGGGAAACACAAAACAAGGCTATTAAGGCTGCGACTCGGTGAGGGGGGGTCGCTGAGAGTCATTCTCAGAACCTACTCTGAGCGCAACACACTGAGCAAGGGGGTCCTCGCCTGTGACTGTAGCGCCACCTGCTGGAGTGGACCAGGTCTGCCTGTTAGCAAAATATCCCCCAAACCACTGGGAGGATTTTATAATGGAGCTCTCAGAATGCCATCACTGGTTGGACATCTATAACTAAGGGACTAATTACGTCATTTCAGACCTGGTGAGGAGCACAGGTGGTCGTTTATTGTGTTATGAAAACCTGGACAGACGCTTATTTTATTACAGCTTCATTACAGTGACAGGGTGAACAGGAAGACGTTCATTCACTGAGCGGAGGAGCTACTCAATCAAGTGTTTCTGAATAATTGCAACCTGCGAGCACTAATTAAATAGGAACGAAAACAACTGCAGCCATTCCTGGCTCCCAAACCATTGTTTATGTGTCCCTCCTTGCTAATTATGTCTGGACGCTGCATGGCGGCACAGCGGACATTTTATTTTATTTATCTATTTTTTTGTAAATTGAGCTAAACTCGGCTTGCGTGCCCCGCCGACACCCCTCCACCCAACCCCCGCCCCCCCAGTTCGGTCAGCGAGTCGCTTTAACGCCCGCCGCGTGTCCGGGTGTCGCACGCGCCGCGCCACAATGAAGCTAAAGCCAGTTATACATATATATATCAATACACACACACGGGATAGGACCGCGTGCGTGTGGCGCGCGCGCGGCGTCAATCAGCCCCGCAGCTGCAACACGCGGGTCCGTCTCCAGGTTCTAGCTTCATGTTCATTGAGCAAATTGTTACTAACCTGTCGAAATGTCAAAGTTTCATGCGCTCATGGTGCTCCTCCGGCTAACCTCGTTAGCTACTTCCCTGTTAGCTACTGACGTGGACAACTTGTATGGCAGGCCGTTTTGCCATATAATTAACAGCACGATTCTACGCTTATCTTCTTTTTCAATTAAAGCGGCATTGCCTTGGAGAAATGCATATTAGCCGCTGCATTTAATGCCAAAGGTCATGTTTTATTGAGAAAGGGTGACGTTTTAATCGTTTTGGTCGAACTTGATTATTTCCTGCTTGGTTCATTAGAATCAGTCTCAGCTACTACCACACCAAGGTTAAGGTTAATGTCTGTATAATCGACTGAGATACAGCTAAGTCTGTGTTCTGTAAAGTCGGTTGGCTGCGGCAGCCATCTTGAATCGTGCTGACTCCAATTGATCATCATTTGTGTACGAACGTCCAATGAATACTTGATGAGAGTTTCAATAAAATTTGTCCAGTGGTTTATGATACACACACACAAAAAGCTCATTTGCGGCTGCCTTTTGGCCTGAGGCAATAATAAATATCAGCATTCCTTCTTGTCAAAATGTCACTTTAACTGCTCAGTATTACAATTAAAAACATTTCAAATACCATAATGCCCATTAGTAAAACATTTAAAACTCTCCACAACAAACTGTGTAAAGCAAAATAAGTTTACCATGTCTGTCCTATTTAAACTACAGTAAACGGCTAGAATGAATATATATTGCAGATAACTTGTCTAGTCAAAAGATAATTTTATCATTTCTAAATGTTATTCTTCCAATCCACGTTATTCTTTCACCTTCAGACATCTACAAGTTCAGTCTCTGCATCTAAAAATAATCATTTTAAATATCTCAATAAAATAAATAATATAGCTACAATACAGTTGCTGCTAGTTCTAATAATTTTATCGGTTTGTGTGGCATCCCATCAAACTGTTACGATGTTCAAAATATCCAACCTTTGTAAATATATCATTCTTAGTGACTGTTCTAATTAATGTTGCCTAAAAATAAAATATAACTAGTCACTATCTGAATACTGGATGTCCCTAACAATACAGGTGCTGGTCATAAAATTAGAATATCATGAAAAAGTAGATTGATTTCAGTAATTCCATTTAAAAAGTGAAACTTGTATATTATATTCATACATTACATACAAACTCATATATTTCAAATGTTTATTTCATTTA
>NC_051432.1:11716222-11781512 GCF_001649575.2 Kryptolebias marmoratus
ATCATCAAAATTAAACGAAATAAACATTTGAAATATATGAGTTTGTATGTAATGTATGAATATAATATACAAGTTTCACTTTTTAAATGGAATTACTGAAATCAATCTACTTTTTCATGATATTCTAATTTTATGACCAGCACCTGTATTTTTACTCGTAAATATGAGGGTTTTTTTTTTAATAAAATCATGTTGGAGATATCTTGAGTTTATTTTTCTAACATGAATCTTGTGCCTGTAACATTGAGACTGTAGATATCTGAAATAAGAGTTTGTTTTGGTAGAAATTGTATTTCAGATATCTCCAGAGTTT
Organism: Kryptolebias marmoratus; assembly: GCF_001649575.2. Taxonomy (NCBI): domain Eukaryota; kingdom Metazoa; phylum Chordata; class Actinopteri; order Cyprinodontiformes; family Rivulidae; genus Kryptolebias; species Kryptolebias marmoratus. The sequence goes on from NC_051432.1 coordinate 11,716,536, forward strand.
ATCCCAATAAAATTATGGACATTTATGATGTAGATTATATGATACAATGGCTTGCTGTAGAGCCTTAAAAGAATATTTATGATTTTATTTGTCTGAATCAAAAGGAGAATTTCAGCTGTCCACAAAGGCTTTCAGAAATTTACAAATTTAAAAGGCCCTGTCTGCATCTGTTACAGATTTGAGTGATTATACCCGATCTGGACATTAAATTTAAACGTTTATAATGATTTAGTGGACTCTGTTTGCTCGGTCATTCCCTCTTTCACTCTTAAGGTCGGTACGAACAACAGGAAAGCAGAAACTTCAATTTTGTTGCCTTTTTATTGAATGAAAGATTTCAACTGAAACATAACTTTGGTCAACATGTAAAACTGTCTAACGGGGGGGTAGAAAAGTTTCACTGACAAAGCGTGTCCCCGGGTAATAAACAGCTGGAACAAGTTTGATCTGACGTCAAACCGATTCAAGCCGAGCGTGGAGCCATTTTTACTCAGATCCTCTCTGCACAAGGTCTGGCTTTTGTTTGTTTTTTTTAAAGTTTGAAACCATGCGCTGACCAAGTAGCTATAGATACAGTCATTTTCAAGCAAAATCTTTTTTTTTTTTTTTCAAAATATTTTTTTTTGTTTATTTATTACATAGTCATTTTACAAATAATAACCCCCCATTCTTCCTTTCAGAAATGGTTTCTGAAAGGATATCTGCTTTAATGCAAGTGACCCACCAAACACCTCCCGTGTGTTACTTTACAGAGTAAACTGTTGGCCTCAGTGACCAAGATGGGGAAAAAAAAGAAGAAAAAAAAAGCGCTGTTCGTAAAGTACTGACATGAACAAATGTACAATTTCCTTGAAATTATTTCAAATAATGTGTAGCGGTGGAAAAGGTTCAGATCCTTGTCGCTGTGCTAAATTACCAAGTGCTTCCTGACTGTACAGTATGCCTTTTAAGAGTTTTTCCTCCGCGTTCATAGAGCCTGCATGAAAGAAGACGTGGCAGAACGTAGAACAGAAAAAGGTGATTTCAACCCAACCCCCCCTCAAAAAACAATAAAAAAAACACCACCCAGCGTGCACACCTGCCTCCCTGCAATTTGAATTATTTCTTAACAGGTAGAAAGACTGAAGCAAAAAAAAAAAAAAAATACAGGGTCACATTAACCCCCAGAGATACAGAGTATCCTTCAAAACAATCGTCGAAAACAGCGAGCAACAAGATGAAGGGAGCCGAATGCCCAGGCCACTCTTCAGTTTGACTGAGCCTAAATGCTGGTTTGTGTAATGACTATCGGGAGAGGAACGCGCCCGGCTTCGGGGCAGACGTGCAGAGGTAGGAAACGGGGCGCACGGACGAGTAGGCGCCCCTCCTCTTCCCCCCCTTCTCCTCTTCCTGCTTTCTGCTTCTCGGCTGGTGGGTTTAGTTCTTGATCATCCCGCCGTCTCCTTCACTTACGAACCGCTTCCGCCCTCTGGTGGAGAGAGGAAAGTTTCACGTGAGTTCACTTCACAACTCCCTAACTTTACTTGCGGTTTTATACCAATTTAAGTAATTTCACTGAGTTGCACAAAAAAAAATATCATGATTAACTTGCTACACCCTTTTTCAGTTTTAGGGATTTAACATATCAGGACATAATAAAAATAATCTGGTTTCCAATTTAGCCTCAAATGTATGAAAGCATACAACAGATTCCACCATTTGCTTTATAAAACAAAGCTTAAATAGGAAAAAAAAAACCTGAAAAACTAAGTCTGCCTTCACTGCTACCATAGGATTTAAGGGGGACAGTAGCAGCCGGGCGCTGTTGATCAAATGTATTGAATAATTGATCATAATCAGATAGATTGATCATAAACGCAGGGGTTCTGGCAGTATTTTGTCCTGAGCGTAAAGGTGTGTGTTAACAGTGCCAAGGAGGAAAGACATCAGCAACGACATTTAATTTCCAACAACTTTAAAAGGAAGTGTCACTCCTCTCTTAGACGAGCCATGGAAGGTTTTTTGCCACCAGAAAAAGGAGTGCACCATCGCAGCGTACTGTTTCAGACATCTCACTAAGACGTAAAGGTGTAATAGTACACCTGAATCACAGTATCTCAGCAGGAGGGTCACAGTTTGGTACGACAGGAAAAAGAAAACAAAGCCAAGTACTAGTTGACAAAAAAAAAAAAACAAGCTTGTTATCGAGGAGCCTTTAAGGCAGCAGGTCACACAGAAAGGCAGGATTTGTTAACGGCTCACTTCACTAAAATTAAAGGAATCTTTTTATCTGTTTTATTCAACCAACTGGGAATAAATTGTGTCCTACGGATCATGTGTTGAATAAATAAAATCAGACAGACATCTTTCTTTTATTAAGAGAATAGCTCAAAGAAAGTGCTGCACCTGCTGCTTCCAAACCATTCGTGTACATGTGGTGCAGCTGGTCGCCATGTGGCCAGAGCGCCGGACAGCACTTCAACACAACTAATAAGGTCATACACACACACACAGTATATGTTTGTGTCCGTGGAGTCCGTGTGTGTTTCGATGGATAGAGGGATCACTCTGCAGCATTAAATTGTTTTTTTATTTTGGTGATTCTCAGTGGAGCTCACAGCATTCAAGCTTCTGTTGGAGCTACTTCCTATAGTTTCTGTTTCAGGTGAACCCTTCCCTGCTCGGAGCTTTACCTTCGCTTTTATACATGAAGGCGGCTGTAGAGTGGTTTAGACAGCTTTATCGTGGCAGTTAGCAGATTTAAGGGAGGGGTTAGACATTAATTATGGCTAACATATTCATTGTCTCGTCCCTGCATTCAACCAAGACATTTGGTGTGAATATGTGGTGGTTTTGAAACTGTGACTTATTAATACCATGACACCTAAAAACCAGAAACTGGACCATACTTACAAGAGACAGACTCATTTCAGCTACTTCAGGCATTTTTCAAAACAAGAAATCACCAATCTATAAGAATGTGTTAGTTAAGTGGACACACAAAAGATGACTGCACTGCAATATGATGATAAATCTCACCTGGAGGGACAGGCGTCTCGCAGCTGTTTGGTGATGACTGATTCCTTGTAGCAAAGCTCCACAAACGTCTCCATGATGGAGTGAGCGTGCGGCACATCCAGGGAGATCTCAGGGAGCTCGTCATAGACACGCTGGAAGCCCTGGAAGAGGTTTAAATGTTTAAAAGAGCAAAACACATTTTGAATTTGAATTGACAGATAAAAAAAAAAGAGGAGAGGGGGGCTAACCCTGTTCATTTGATCCACGGTGATGAGGCCCGTTTTCCAGAGGGACTGCAGAAGTTTCATCATCATATGACTGGCAGTGTCTCCTTTAGACTCCAGCACCATCACTACAGCCTGACAAAACAGCAACATGAGCGGCATCAATAGAGACGTCTGCCATGTGGATTAAACCACGCGGAGGCAGCGTTTGAGTCTAGATTTGATGCAAACATAAATCAGGTGGTAATGAGCGACGAGAACAAAAGCAGTCTAGTACGAGAAGCTTGCACACGAGCATGTAATACATGTCTGTTTCAAACATGTGCAGCTTTAAACCACAAGCTACAGCTACACGACTAGCTACATTAGCTACCATGGTTTTGTGTTTTATAATTCAGCTGATAAAATCTTGACTGGTTGGAAATTTACACAAGGAAAACTGATGTCAGAACGTCGAATCAGGCCGAACCTCGACTGTCAAAATGAATCTATATTGATGATGAAGGGGGACAGACGTTTAGGATCGAGATGAAATGTGACGAGAAAAACCGTCACATAACCTTTTAATCTGTCCAACAGTAACAGTGCAAGTCCCATTTCATGATTTTTTTTTTTTCCTGTCAGTTTAAACTTAAGTTTTAAAACAGTGTTTAATGCACCGCGTGAGGCAGCCAAGAAAGCTTTTACACTGACTGGGTTTCACATTTCTTTTGTCGTGACTTATGTGGCAGACTGAGGAATATAAGAGTATCATTTTATAAGAAGTTGTTCTGCAAATATAACTTCACTTCTAATCAGTCTTTAAAAGGATGTAAGTTGATGCTTAAACATTAAAATAATGACAAAAAAATGACAAAATGACAAAAGGTATGCATGCGGAATGGCGAAAGCTCATTTTTAGCACAGTGAAAACAAGTCCTCACTGTAACGATTCAAATACTTATGCTGCCCTTTATATAAATAAACTGTTGGTCGTGATGCTAAAATAAACTTAAAAAAATGATTTTTTTGCAAAAATGGGGTGTGAATGCAGAGTGCTGAAGGACTAAAGAAATTTGATGAAGAAGCTGATATGGAGTTAAAACTAAAAAAAAGCTGAAAAGGGTTAGCTAGAAGCTGAAAACAAACAGAATGGAGTCTAAAAGCAGCATAAGACAACTAAAACACAGAGCAAGTTCGCTGACACAGAATTCAACCATGCTTTTGAAGAATTTACAAAGATCTGAATGCATTTCTATGGGGGAAATAATTTTACATAAAGTATAAAAGTAGCAAAAATCAAAAGTCACGGCACCCATCTCCTGACTGAGCTGCGTACACAAAGTTAGATTGGAAAAAAAAACATACAGAATAATAAAAACAGCAAAACAACAGTGTGAATGCGGAGCTATTAATCTCCAATATGTCTGTGACCAATTTAGATCAGGGGAAAAAAGATAAATACAACTTTTGTCCTAAGCTAAATATGATAAGTGTGAGAGAGAGATTATGGTTGATTTACACACACACACACACACACACGTTTTAAACTGATTTGGACTGAGCTCCGCAGCAACACGTACCGAGAATAAGAGAAAGTCACTGCCAAACACAAAATGTTCTTGGCAGAAAACAAAGATATTCAAAACAGTGGAGATTTATTTTTATGGCTCTCCTCATCAGTTTACTTAACAAGAACCAAGTGAGAGAAAACACTTAAAAAAGGTTCAACTTGTAGATTTTAGCTCCTCTGTGACCCTGCACGGGTGGATGGATGGATGGATGGATGGATGGATGAGTGGATGGGTGGATGGGTGGATGGATTTTGCTGTATTAAAGACTAGCGTACACCTGGATACAGACACATCTTTTCAGACTGATCAGGTGGTCAAATACCTCGTAGACCAGCTCGTGGTGGAAGTGAGGGACCTCCAGGTCCCGCAGACAATGCTCTGCCTCAGAAATGTCTCCTGATATCAGATACTCCTTGAGAAGAAGGTTCATCTGCAACAGGAGAACAAAAAACAGGTTCACAGTTGAAATTCAGGAAATCCAGCCCGGCTGAAACCACATCATCGCTGAGGTTTTGTCTAAAAGACACCACAGGATGCACGGTCTCACATATATCAGCAGGAGCTGAGGAGGATTTGTAATTTTATGTCAAACATCTGACAATTAAAATGTAAAAGGGGTACGAACAAGGATATATTATTAACAAAACAAAGATTATTATTCCATCCCATTTGTGCAGATAGCTTTATTATGTGTGGTTAATTATGAGAAATGTGTACAGAATCTAAACAAATACATAAAAAAGTATTTACATGGATATACATATTTTATAGTGAAACACCGTAGGCTCTAAATGGTATATAATTTAGTTATAATAACGTTTATTTTTGGTTTTTACCATCTTTGTTCCTGTTTTAATCAGACCAACAACTTTTTTTAGACATTTGCTCATATGCTCCTAACCAGCTGACCAGTTCACTGGTCCAATGACGTGTGTGTGTGTGTGTGTGTTTGACCCCAAACAAGAGGAATGTGATGTGGACAAACAGGACTGTGAGGGGAAAAAAGGTGGCCGAGAGGCTGCAAGATTGATCCACAAAACTAGTCACGATATTTATTTAACACCCACAAGAAAAATTTACCAGGTCTAATATTAAAAATAATGATGCCTAACACACCTCAAGTGTGGGATTTTTATATAAATGATTGTGCAAGAGAGACAAATAAACCTTGTGGTATTTAATGGGGGAGAAATTCAAAGAAAAATTGAGAGAGTTGCTCAATAAGCTGAGGCGTAGTTAGCAGCACCTCGCAGGAAAACAAAAAGACTGGAAGTTGTTTTAATCTCAGAGAGCTCTCCTCACACTTCCAGTTAATCCGACTCTGATACCTCCGAGGAGACATTTCAGAGTGCTAATTACATATAAGTTGTTTAAAAACTTCTGTAGTTAGGAGCAAAGCGAGAACAGAGTGAGCGCTGCTCACGTTAAAGTTGCACAAACAGAGGAGTCCAAAGGTCTGAAGGCCCGGCGCTCTGAGAGGGGGGCACACTGCCACAACACTCTCACATACGTGTCTGTGCACACACACTGAAAAATGTTGTATAACTAATAACTTCACAAGATGAGCACTTCATACTTCCACTCTGCAGCACACAAAACAATCCAGATTGTGGAGCAGTAATCAAAACAAAACAAAGGTAAAAAAAAAAAAAAAAAAAAAAAAAAACACAGTGAGGAGGTGTGTGCGTGTGTGTTTGTGTGTTTGAGATGAAGGCAGGGGTGTGAAAATGTGCTGGCCCCTCTTGTGCTCTCGTTTTTACAAATCTCGTTTTTACAACACTCTGCTGACACAGCAGTTCAGCGGCGAGCTGGCCTGTGGATTTCTACCCAGCATGCATTTTTGCCTTCTGTTTATGTTGCATAACAAAAACAAAAGATCCCACTCTTGCTAATACAAACAACAAGAGATGAAAAGGACTGGAATGTAAAATTCCTAAATCATACTGATACGTGAAACTAGAAGGAAAAAAAAAAAAGCTCATTAGTTTATGATTTTTACAAAGTGTAATACTCTTACCTCTTTGATGAGATGTTTAACGGGTCTCAGACCTCCACCGATGCCCCACACGTTGTCCAGACGGACCATCTCCCTCTTCATGGTCAGCAACACTGCAGCACGGTCCAACGCCACTCTGAGGGGAAAAATAAACCCCAAAAAGAACCACAGTCACATACCGAGCTTTACAGTTCCAATCTGTTGGCTTGAGAGGTCGTAACCAAACCAGAATAAGTTGTGCTGGCTCACCTGGAGTGGTCACAGTCCACTTTGCCTTTATAACAATCCAGGAAATTCATGGGCAGGACGTGGTCTGCTATAGCTCTGGCTATGAACTGGCCTAACATCTGAGAGAGACAGAAGGACATCAAGTGTCCCCAAGTTACACGTGTAGGTCCAGAACTTTGGTTGATGTATATGTGATGTAGCTCCACAAAGCTGATTTAGTTATTGGTGGATGGAGGGCAAAATATAAATGCGCTCTATTTTCAGTTAGGGTATTTTTTTAAGTGGTAATAAAAACTACCAAGTAAGAAACTAACATATACAGCAAAATGCCAGAAGACCAAGTAAATTCAAGCTGGAACCTGCAGTAGAAAACTTGAAATGTCTCGTGTTGTGCCACTTATAATCGTTTAAGCCTCGTGTTGCCTCTCCACCCGTCTAAGTAAACAACACAAAGCTCAGATCCAAAGCTCTGGCTCCGACTTCGTCTTCGGCTCTACCTGAGGCGCCTCCGGTGTGTCCAGTATGAGGTCCGGCAGCTCCTTGAGCATCTTGTCGAAAGCGTGGGCCATGTCGCTCTGTGACAGCATCTTGCCCGACAGATCCGACAGCAGGCGGGAGGTCAGCTCTCGGTGACTGGCTTTGCCTTCCAGAGACAGGGACACAGCCAAAGAGGTGACCTCGTACTTGTGCTGGCCCAGGTTGAGCCCCTTCAGCAGCATCTGACAGAGGGAAGGAAAAAACACATGAATTTAACATGACTGGAAACCCTATAGAAAAAGGGATTATGGGTAAATATGAGCAATTGGAGACAACATTAACAGAGCTCCTGTTGTTACTGGTCTAAGTTCTCCTGTACCGACTTGTTCTACTCTCCAAACCCACTCGTTCCTGCCTGGTCAGCAAACGCACCTCAAACATAAAATCCTCCGTTTGAAATGACTTACCTCAACCTCTTTTGTGTCTCCGTGTTCAAAGTACTCCTGTACGATGGGGTTGACCATCTTTTCCAATTCCTTCTCTTCTACCTCGGGCACAACCGTTTCATAAACAGTATCCCCCTGTAAAAAATAAAAATAGTAATAATTAAAAAACAAACATCACCAATCAGGGAAATGAAAGCCTGATATAAAATTAAAGGTGCAGCATTCCAGAGTGTTAAACTAAGATGATTTTTTAAAGAGAAGGGATGGACTTGTAACAGATTTAGTCAAACCTTCAGGTAATATTACAAGATCTTGCGAGACCCATTGGCACTCGTAGTATCTGTTGAGGATGACTCTAAGCTACTACTACACCAAAGTCCAGTTGAATATCTCAAAGATTGACAGAATTATAGCCATTTTTGTTTTTGCTAAAATCAAGGCTGTGATGGCCATCTTGAGCTGGGCTGACTCCAAATGTTAAATCAGTTGTAGACCTGCATGTAATAACAACGTTTACAAAAAGGGAGCTGAAAGCCGTAGTTTGTTGTTTATCTGTGTTAATTTATTCTTTTCAGCAGAAAATTAGTCTGTATGGCGAAACCTGACACATTTACATGATGTGCTTCCATTGTATTCGTGATTGTCCTGCTTTTAAATAAATTCAAGAAAAAAAAAAAGAAAAGAAAAAAACTGTAACTTGACCATAATAAAGGCCCTCATTTTTATATCTAATTAAGCTGTTTATACGACACCAAAACATTTCAGTTTAAAGCTGGATTACTGCCAAAAGTTCAACATGTTGGCCCAGTTTATTGTTTTCTGCTCCTGTTGCACAAGAGCTATTTACTTTTAAGGCTTTTACTTTGAAACAAAGTCAGGGCAAGGTCTGAGCAAAGAAGAAAAAACCCTAACTAAGCTGTATTTACCCAGTTTTGAAGAGCAGTTATTTTTAAAGAGTTATAGTTGCCCATGTTTGCTTCTGAAATCTTTCTTTACACTGTGACATTTTCCCATGCACGTGACGCCCTGTATCAAATCGGAAATCCTTGATCCACTCAGTCTGGGTCGAGAGCCGGTCTTGCTCAGTGTCTCGTGCGTTTCCCTGTACCATTCTCTCCCAGATCCTCTTTTTAACATTTGACATATTTCCAGTGACTTTTTGCCCCAGTCAAGGCCATATTTACCCCCAGGTTCTCTGCTCTTCTCGTTAAAAAAAAAACAAAAAAAAAACGTCCAGAAGCCGCGTTCCCACCCTGCGTTCAGTCGGGTGAGGCCAGCGGGAGACAAACAAACCTGGCCTTCAGCAGCACATGGAGCACTTTGCATGATAACGGGGGTCAAAGATTGATAACGGCGTTGATTGTGATGAGATGAGACCATCTGGGTGTAAACAATCCTGCGAGTGGGCGTGTTCTCAAATCACATACAGTGTTATGATCTGTCAGCATTCTTCGAGCCAAAACGCAGCAATTTCTGGGCTGCAGCAAGGAGTCTTATTCTAGATTTTGATACAGTAAAAAAAAGTTTTCCCCACAGCCCTGGGAAACTAAACTTCTCACACTAGAGAAAACCAAAACCAGACCGAGAATATTTTATTTGTCATTTCTTGAGAAGATTTAAACCAGTCATTATTTTCTCTTCTACTTCCATTTGTCGAAAACAACAAAAACTCCTTTAAACCTTAGCTTTAAAACTGGTGGTTGAACTGTGTTTCCACGACAGGAAGAAAAAAAAACAAGTCTGTGAAGCTCCATCTCAGACCAGCAGCTGTTGGGGTTAAAGTGCGTGCGTCTAAAAGTCCAGATAAGATTGCACGAATTTGACCTGCGAGGCAGATACGTCTGCACAAAGTGTCCGCTGTGCAAAAAAAGCAACATTAAAGCAAAACTACAGTTTGACAGAGAACATTTCCAATGATGGAAAGCAAGCTAAACAGATATGATCTGGAAGGAAATATCCTTCCAGAAGAGACTAGGCCCTTCCAGCTTTCATCTAAGATTTCTGCATCATATCAAACAGAAACTAAATATGATGTCGGGTCATCTGTCTGGTGGTTAAAGTTAAAATAAAAGAGCTTTCAGAAGTCATCACTCAACAAAACAGTAATGTTAAAACAGTCTACGATAGGCCTTTTAACTCTGTTTTTATGTTCTACAAAGTGCTTTCAAATGGGTTTCTCATTCACTCTGATACATAGATACTTTGAGCTCGCATCCTATTATATACTCCACATATCACTTTATATTTATATACCAGGTATACACTGATAAGCATATCAGGGTCAACATGAGAGATTAGAGTCTTGCCAAAGAGAGCTCTAACCTGGAAGGATGGGGCAGTAAGAGATAAACCACTGCAGCTCCCATAAAATATTTCAATAAATGGATTTATATATATTAACAGGCATATGTATTGGATGTATTGATCCTGCAGTTTTCACAAGAAGAAAGCTAATGTCAGAGACTGATGGACAAATGCCCATAAGAAGTTACTTCTGCTGCATCTTTGGCCTTGGAGGCAAATATGACCTCTGAGGTCAAAAATATGATTACTCTAATTCAGAAAGGAATTTAAAATCTTACTTCTAACATATAAAACGCTCAACAACCAACATCGACCTTATTGTTTTATATTTGCACTTCGCTCTCAGGCTCCAGGTTTACTTGTGGTTCCCAGAGTTTGTAAAAGTAGAACAGGAGGCAGAGCTTTCAGTTCTCAGGCTCCTCTCTTTCCTTTATGATAGCTCTTATAGTTAAGGTTGGCTCAGAATTCCTGAGTTATCCCTTTAGTTATGCTACTACAGGCTTAGACTGCTGGAGGATGTACTGAATGCATTTCTTCACTCTGTGTTTACGCTCCATTCTCCATGTTTGTACATGAATTATTGCTGCCATTAAGCAGTGTTTTTCTTCCCATAGAAACTCCACCTGGACTAATGCTTCTGTGTTTGTTTGTGTCTTTTTCCTGTCCTCTCTGACCCAAGCCGGTTGAGGCGAGCCTGGTTCTGATTCTGCTGGAGGTTTCTTCCTGTTAAGAGGGAGTTGTTCCTTTCCACTGTCATCTCTGTGCTGCTCTGAATGGAGGACTGAGTCGAAGTGAAGATTTGACACAATTTGCTGCCTTCCTTGTAGAGATAACTTTTATTAATTGACATTTTAGAAAGTTCTGCATCTGAATGTATTATAATACAAATAAACTGACTGCAATTGGATTTGAATCTGGCTCTGAAGTGGATTTTTGATATGTTTTTTCTCTTTTATGTAGTTCACTGAGATGACTTGTTGTGAAATGCTGTATAAAAAAATTACTGAATTGAATTTATCAACAAAGTCTTGCATCTCTTGGCATTTTTGTTGGAAAAAATATTTTCCGGTCTCAATTAGACCACATTTATCTCAGGACTGATTAATTTTCACGACTTTAGCAAATCCTTGTGATTACTTTGTGACGCTGGCTACGAATGCGCTGATGGACACAATGTTGTACAAATCCTTGAAATGCAAATAAATTTACATGTATTTGGTATTCTAGTGTAAGTTACAAAGTTTCCAAGTTTAGAAACACACTCTTCTGTTGACAAATATACTGTGATATGTAGTAGGGATGTTCTTATATTGTGCGCTTTACGAACAATGAATCAACAATTTTGTTTAAGACATAAAAAGTACTTTTTAAATTATCGAAACGTTTTAATCAGAAGTTATACAGGAAGCAAAAAGGTGCTTCATCAACTTTGCTAAACTAAACCTTGCAGCCAAACATACCATAGATCCCCAAGGACAGGCCAATATCTGACATTACTGACCTCCAACAGAACTCCAGAAAATAAAAAATACTCCATTGGAAACAGTTTATCAATGAATCTGAAAACAGGAAATCTACAACCACCTGACAGAGATTTTCTTGTACATTCAAAGAGCCGCGCTCACCTGAGCAGATTCATCGTAGTTGGGGTCCCGAACATCTGGTTCTTCGACTTCATAAACCATCCCTGCAGCACCCCAAACTCCTTTACCACCGGCCCCACCTGAGTTTATCAAGACAAAAACGGAAAAATAAATAAATAAATCACAATTTGCTAAGAAAACATGGCCCCTAACTTAGTTTGTTCAATTAAACAGGAAGTCACGAGACATTTCAAATTAAACTAGCTGCCTGACATGAAGCACTTTTCAACAGTTTGGTAAAGTTCTTTACAAACTAAACTTACAGAAAATTAAAGCTGTTAGCAGCCATCAACAACACAGCAGGACGCCACTCAGTGGATGAATTTCCTTAACTTAGCTCAGCATCATTGAGCAGTAAACCGTACCTTTCTTTGGCAGACCTCTGCCTTTGCCCGTCCTGGACTTGCGGTCATTGTTGTGGACTTTCCCCTTCAGATTGTGCGGGTCACCTCCCGCCGCCTCTCCCGACTCGGACACGGAGTCGCTCGTGGAGTTGCGGGACGAGGACCTGCGCAGCCGGCGCTTGGCTTTGGCTTTGAGGCGGGCCTCGTGGAGTGCTTTTTCTTGGGGTGTCCAGTTGCCGTTGACCTCGGCGTCGATCAGCTCTTCTTCATCGTCACTGTAGGGATGGTTAGCCTCGACCTTGTTCTCCTCCAAAGAAACCATCCCTGTGGAAGAAAGAAGAAATGGTAGATTTGCTATAAACAACTAAACAAACCAGGTATAAACATAATGGGAACGTCCTGCCATCATACACAGGAACACAGGAAGGACACAGGTTCTGGTTAAAATGTGGAAATCAACTCCAAAACAAAAAAGTGCTGTAATGGTCCATTCAAAGTCCAGGTTTCAACAAGACTGAAATGCTGTGGTGGGACTTGAAGAGAGCTGTGCAGAAAACAGCGTCAGCAAACATCCATGAACTGCATTTTAGTAAAAAGCAATAAGATCGCTTTGACCAATTATAACTTCTCCTTAAAAACTATCTGTTTTTGTAACTGGGCACTTACAATAAGCTGTAAAGTTACATTTAATTGTAATAAATAACAAGAGACTGGTGACAAGCCTACAACAGTTTCTAGGGTTGGTGAACAATAAACTCCATGCATTTCAACTACTTGTTGACTACATTTAGCAGAATTTTTGATATATTTCCACCATGCTTGCATTTACATGGAATTTAAATGTTTTCTTGGCCATTTTTGTGCTTTTGGCTGCATAAAACCACAGACAACTTTGAACCACACAAAGACAGGACCTTTCCTACTTCTTCTCAGCTGTAATTAGACCTCATCGACCATCCCCCTACCCCCTTTTATTAAATCCTGAGTGCCTGGCTAGGATTCTCAAGTCCAGCACACATCCAGAAGCCTCCACCAGTCTTGACCTTCGTGTGTGTGGAGCGTGTGCAAAAAAGGTGGGTGGGTGTTGCTCAGAGCGCAGACAGCGACCAGATTGCTGATTGAGGAAGGAAAAAAAAAACAACTAAACATGACAGTAACTAGCTCTAGTGAGGCAACCCATAATTTGATTTTTGAGCTGTGCAGCCCAGGAGCACATACCAAATGGAAAGCAAACACCGACATTGTCTGCACTTCTGCACAAATGATGGTGCTTTTGTTAAATATTACCTATAAACAAGTGCGTACTTTCTGCTGGACGCTGAACTGCTTTACTGGACTTTAATTTTTTTACGTGATCAAATCAAAACCTGAGTTTTTATGACTTAGCAGTTTCATTCCAATTTCCTTCTGTTGTGTGTTTGTTCCACAACAAGTGGAGCAGCAATCCCACCGTATTTACCAGCATGCAAAAGGTAGGTCAAGTTAGTGCTTCACATACTACTCGTCTGTGGGTGAAATCCTATATTTAGTTATCGGGTTAAAGTGTGCAAGAAGGACACGTGTACAAAGACGCCAATAAGAGTGCAGCTGCAGCAGAGGGCGGAGGAGGAGGAGGGAGCGCATGTCGGAGAAACGCTGACACCAGTTGTTTCTGTTAGGAGTGGACCTGACTACATATGGAAGGGCTGGATCTGTGAGCGGTCATGTGACACGTCAACAGGAATGAAGGAAAGCAGAAGTAGGTGTAATGAATACTTGGTGCCCTTGGAGGCTGTTTAAGGAGTTGCTGGCCTGCAGATTAGAGAGCCCGCAGAAAGGACACGGAGCTGAAGGGAAAATGTTCAAACCACACATGAAACTTCAGCTGAATAATAGCTTATTAATCCCTAAAAGAGAGGGCTAGAAACACAGACAAAAATACGAATACGCTGACAGTTTCTTGGACAGTTGAAAATATAATAAGTAGGTATGGCTGAACTCTTATAAAAATCACCCTGAATGCATTTAAAGTGTTGCCTTGCAGCAAAATCTGAGCTGATCTAGAACTTGCAGAGTATTAATGAAAGCAAACTCACTGTAACCAGTGCAGCTTTAATATTCTGAAAGAATAAACATTAAAATATTCAAGCTTGTCCAGATTTCAGTCAGCTCAATAAAGCAGATAAAAGCAGGCCACCTCCCTAACCTACCCTGCTGTAGTAAGAGCAGCGCCACACCCGTGGCCTTCAGAAAATCTGTAAACAACAGACCATGTGTCATCTCCTCCTTCAGCTCCTCCTCCTTCCTCAATGTAGGCCACAGGGCCTGCCAGAGTCATAAATTAGGAACTAACCAATGGCAGCATGCCAAACACTTTCAACCAACTGGAACAGAGTGCACAAAACACAAAGGCAGGAAAACTCGAAGCTCTTTGGCATGACAAGACCTGAAAAACGAGCACATCGAACTTCGGCTTCTTTTGAATACGGAGAAGACAATGCAGCTCTGTAATGTCACTGCTCGACCAGAACTGCAGAGTTGTGCAACAAACAGCAGGTCTGTGTGTCACTGGCTGTGTCCAGAAGCTGCGGGAGCAAATCTCACCACCTGCCCGCAGGAGAGCCCCAAACAACAGGTGAACGCTGACCGGTATCCTGGCTTTCAAAAAGTAACCCGACTACACACAGCCAGCCGAACGGAGCTGTGTTTAGTCTTAGGAACCTATATAGCAGCAGTGTTTGTGAATGACAACAGTGTCAGTAGGGCAAAGTTTTCACAGGACCCAACAGGCGCAAAAATCTAAATATAAACACCGGTTATTTAAAGGGCATCACTCAACTAAAATAAAAATAAATAAACTTCTGAACTTAAGCATAGAGCACAATGTCCAGCACCAAAATGACATTTCTCACTTTATGTACTTAAGAATAAATCAAATCCTTTGAAGTGGGGTTCCGTGAAAAGATTTGGAACAATTATTTTGGTATTCGCTGTATATGACAAGCTAATGGCTAGTCTGAATCAGGCCAAGACCAAAATAGATTAGATGGCGACATCTGAAAACTAGAACCAATATTAACAGGTAAGATGTTATTTGTTCATACCTATTCCATAGAACCCCACTACTGTTTTAAAGAGGTTTTAAAGTTTATGCTCAAACTAAATGTGAGTGTGTGTGTGGGAGGTTTATGAGCAGGATCACAAACTTTGGAGTGTCAAGCAGATACATTTAATCAGGTTATATAATAAGGAAAATCAGGGGACTTTTCAACAAAGTGTAAGTTGTAAATATAATCTAAATAAAATATCATATCTTTATTTTATTTTTCCCCCTCACAGAATGAGATTTCATATCTTGATCTCAAACAGGGTTTTTTATTCAGGAAACCATCTTCACACACTAAACCAGCTTGCAAAAGCTTACATTTCTCAACAACTACAAAGCGAAAAAGCCGAAGCTGCAAAAAAACTGTGAACAAAGTAAACTGCTTATAGTTCAAAAATTACATTGGGTAATCTGTCACGTGCAAAAAAAAGGGACCAATAATTTGTTATCTTAGCTGTACAACTACAGTAAATGAAAGCTTAGAGTTAATTAAACATTGACGATGAAAATCCCTTTCTGGGAGGCAAAACAAAAAAACATCTTCAAGTGTCTGGAGAATGATAAACGGGGTCAAATCTTCGCAGGCAGCCTCTCTGTGGATGGTCTTGTGGTTATTATCTGTGGGTTAAAGGGTGTGGATATCTCTTGGGGTTTAACTGTCTTTTTTGTTTAATGAAAGGGGGCTCGGGGAGAATTTCACTTAAATACACGTTGCAGACAAGCGGCCTGAACTTGTGTACAAAAAATGGCGGCTTCTGTTCAAATACGCGACAGTAGCATTTAAAACCCGAGGAGCAGGCCACACATGCACCACAAACAAAACCACACACAAAGTCAAACAGACAAGAATAACTCTTTGTTTAGAGTACAAAAACCTTCCGCGGCTTCATTTAAGGAAACTTTCGCTGACTGAGCTCCTGGGACGACAGCGGCAGACGAAGTGTGTGCAAAAGATTGAAAGCACCGCAGATAAACCATCTGGGGCCCGACTACGTGTTTGTTCTAAAAATTTTACATTATCAGCTGCCCACTTCCACTTAATGCATCGGAAAGCACGACTCTGCACGGGTGGTTTGTCACGTTTATAACGGTGAGCCTCAACGCGAGCAAACATGCTACCGTTAATGCCTTTCGCGGCACAGAGGAAGACGGGAGAGGACGCTAACAGAATGTCCTCAGCAGACCACGAGGAGATCGCGTCTGACATTTACAGGTTTGCATTTAACCAAAGAGTTATGGAAATGTTCTCACAGGTGGGGGGTGGGGGGTATACCTGCGAGAACTTTTAAATCTGCCACTAAAAAGGGCGCAGACCCCACCGGGGCTGCTTCAAAACTCACACAGAGCGTGGCAAACGTTTAGGTCAAGGAGCCAGTTTAAAGCCAGTTTACTGCAGCTGATTATTAAAATCGAGAAAAACTTTAAATAAAAAAATATGCAGCATGTTTAAACTGAGCAACTTTTAACTGCTGGTGAAAGCTAAAACGCTGCACAAAGCTCTCAACAAACTCAAAAGAGCTCTGAATCTTTCCTGTGTGTGGGCATTAAGCAGGAAAACAATGGTCCCAAAAGCAGGAGGAGGAGCTTCTCTGCTTGATTAACAAAGAACAAAAACAAAAAGTCACAAAAAAATGATCTTACATTGTCTGCATGGATATGTTTTTTGCTGGCATGTGGATAAAGGCAGATTACCCAGCAGAACCACTCATCTAAAACAGGCCCAGCATTAAGAACTAAAGCTTACTTTTGCATTGTTTTTTTCTTATCTTTCTTAATATCATCCAGTGTGTGGGCAGAGTGCACCTTCTGCAGAGACATAAGATATTTTAGGCTGTTTCATTTGGGGCCTTATTTGCTCACCCAAAGTAAGGTGCACAACCTATCAAAAATGTATCATCGCTGCAATATCAGTCTAAAAAAATAACTACTGCAACAAATTGCAAACACAAACAGCATATCAGTGATGTATTCAGCAATCAGACACTCCCTCCAGCCCTTAACGCCAACAACTAATTTAGGCCCCGCCCACACAGAAACACCTTCTTTCCAAAACGGTCTTTTTATTAGCAGTTTCTAAAAATATTCTTATAGACACGGCACAGTTTCTAGAAGACAACCCATGCAGTAACTATACCAGTGGTAACGCTGCCACTTTTAAGTGCGCCTTATAGTTCGGAAAATACGGTAATCCAATCCAACTTTATTTGTAAACTTGAAAACACCACAGCAGACCTAAGTGCCGCACAGAGTCAACAATAAAACACGACTCACACAAGACAAAAACAAAAAAACCCATAAAACTCAATACTGGAACAATTAAAGGCACTAGGACACATGACGTGGTGTGAGCATCATGACAGGAGGAAAAAACATCGGAAAATCTGGGTTTATTGCGACCGATAACATTACTGCAACACGTGACGTCTTCAAGTCGCGCGTCGGCCGTACCGGAGGTGTAGGACGAGCACAGGTCACCTTCTGAACGCTCTCATCCTAAGTGCACCAACTTATGCAGTTGTGAAAAGAAACTGCAGCTGTAGGAGAACTTAAGAGCTTGAGTGACGATGGTGTTATTAGGATCACATTATTCTGGAGCTGACCCCGACCAACCAACATGTGGGAAAAGGGAACTTTTCAGCTGCTTCCGTCTTCTGTCGTTATGTTGAACTCCTATGATGGGCGCGGTGTGATCTTTATTTCCAATTAAAATGCAGTTTTTGTGATATAGCTTCTCCTCTCTCGTTTCCAAGCTGTCCCTGTAAATTGAAGCTTGATATATATAAATGGATTATAGGGGGAAAAAAAACAGGTTTCAGTCACTGTTGTGTATGTGTGTGTGTGAGCTCAGAGTCCAGACTGACCATATTGTGCGGAGGATCTGTCTCTCTATTGTCTTCAGGCCACAGACAATAGGCTGCTTGACCGTGTGAGGGTCACCACCTCATCATCAGAAAGGGCTTGCAGAGACCATCTAAGATCGATGCAGGAAAACCCATTTGTGTGCCGAGGCTTTGGTAGCTTTAGCACACACACACGTCCTCTACAACACACCATGTGGTGTGTGTGTCACAAGGACTGATTTATCCCAGGTTGTGGTGCTTTTTCATTCAAATCAAGCCAAGACTGGAGGGGAGACGCTCAGCACCCACAGGGGAAACGTAAAGAAACCCAAACAAAGCTGATGACAGAGCTAACAATATACAATTCTTACGTAACATTTAAATACACACAGCAGCAGCAGAGATTATGTAAGGCTTTTCCTACTGGCTGCTGTGGGATATACGTACTGACGTCACGTTTTCTTTTTGACATAAAGAAAAGCGTCCATGTGTGGTGAGCTGACATATTTAAAATATTAATAAACACAAAAGACAAAAACCTATGACTGTATGCAAGCGAGTGTTCTGCCTTCGCATAAACACACACACAAATAAAAATGTAAACAAAACAAAAACACAATGATGTCAGTGATGGAAAAAAAACACAACCTCCGATTAAATTGGTTTGCCGTGAAGGTCACCGGGAACTTCGTCCTACACGAGGAAGAAATGGACCGCAAAAAAGACAAAAACAAAACAAGAAACAAAGAAAAGAGAGAATCTGTGTGCAGACTTGTCAAAGCGGAAGTGGCCTCGTCCAGTCAGGAGCGTTAAAGGGCTTCAACGCAAACGCAGCCGAACAACCACATCCAAGGCAAATGTGAGGCTTTCCCTGCGAAAACACATCATGGGGAAAAAGCGGGAGCAGCTCGCTTTGTGCATTCGGTGCTGCAGTCTGAGCAGAAATACCCCCAGACCTCGGTGTGTTTGTGTGTGTTTTTACCAGGAGCACATGGTGGCGAAGCCTGGTGGCGCTGCTGCTGCAGCCCCCCCTATCCTTCTAATGAAGATGCACCGAGCAGAAACGGGTGGTGGAAAGCAGGCCCAGTCGTGCAGCTTTCCGCCACCGCTGAGATATTTACTCCTATTTTTTTTTTTTACCCAACAAGAGGCTAAATTCCGTACTCACCGTCGGCTCGTGGCGCGGCGGTCCACGCATCCACTTGGGTCGTCATGGCGCTCTTTAACGAGAAGTGCTCGACTAAAAAAATAGCCCTCCTCACGGTTCTTTCCTCCCCCTCAAGCTGCCCGCAGCGACGAGAAACCCTCTCGAAAGCTGCAAACCCGCACGGTAATTCAGTTTAATGCACAAGTTTGGGCAAAAAAAGGAAAAAAAATGTTAAGAGTCGCGCGGACTGAGCCGTTTGCTAGGTGCTGCACGAGCACACGAAAAATGCTAAAAAAAAATTATCTGCTAAGACACGCTGGAAATGTTAAGTGAAAGGGAGATTATTTCTTTCTTCTTATTATTATTTTTGCTCGAGGGCTGATGAGATTAAAAATAGCAAACTCGACGGGGAAGCAGGATAAGCAAGCGGACCGCTCGGCTAGGATTTCAGCAAACGGGCAGCAAGATAAACAAAGTCTGTTTTTAACTTTGCTCGAGCCTTCAGGAGAGGAGTCACGTGGGGGAGAACGCGGATGGGGAGTGGTCAGCAGAGGGGGTGGGTGCTGGTCGGATCTGACCAATCAGAGAGCGGGACCGTCCACGTGATCACTTGAGAGCTGTTTTTCTCTGTTTAAAGATTTACTATTCTACTAAACCAGGGGTCTGCAACCTTCACGATCAAAAGAGCTGTTTATGCCCTTATTTAGCTCGAAACAGATTATCCAGAGCTTATAATAAAGATCATATAACTCTTTGTTATTCACTGTAAACACTACTTGTAAAGACTATTTGCTATAAAATGAAATGAATATCTATAATAAACTGTTGGCATTTATTGGTATTATTAGGACATAGAAAACGGTCAAACTCTTATAAAAAGGGGGAGGAAAACCCCCTTTTATATAATATAAAAACACTGGATTCTGGAGGCCTATGCAAATCCTTTCTATGTTTGTAGAAAATGAATCATCTAAGCATCCAGTCTACAAAACAAAGCATTTATTAGCATCCTAATAAATTATTAGAGTGAACACGATAATTAGGCCGTCTTTTTTATTATTACTTTATGACTTACTGACGTTCTTTTACATCAATAAAAGCAACAACATTAATTCTTTTCAGCTTTTATTGTAGTTGTTTTTGTTGTTGTTGTTTTATGGAAGGCAAACCCTTACTTCTAATTCCTGTTATCAGAATGATGTGCTATATTTTTGTAAAACCCCCTTTTTGATAACTTGTATAGTAGTCTGTTTTCACCCCCTCAGCAGCTTGCCTCAGCTCCTTCGTCTCACTTTGTCACAGGCATTTTATTGACAATAAATATTACAGTAAAACTGTTCAAAACAGCTAGAATTGGATTTTTGTATTGATTATGAATAGAAATATTAATTTATATGTTATTTTTGGTCAAAGCTGCACAGAGCTGCTGCAAAGAGACCAAAGAGCTGCAGGTTGTAAACCCATGTGCCAAACCAACGCAGGGAATAAATCAGTCAAATTTACACTTTTACCTAATTATAGTCTCTATTTCTTTCTTCCTTCTTATTTGCAGTAAACCCAAGAGCAGTTTTAGTTTTTTTCAATCCCTGGTTAATAATTCATCTTTTTGCTCAAGCTGTGGTTGTTTATGGTTGCAGATTTTTAAACCCAGCGTGTGCAGCGTTTTCAGGGCTCGCCATCATAGTGCACAAATACACAACAATGTGTTTTTGTCACCTCAGTTTGCACCACTAGGTGGTGATGAAAACGTGTGTAGCTATATTTGTTTTGCCTGAACATGCAGTCAGACAATCAGATGACCTTGATTTTAAACCCTTACAAAGCACTTTAGGTTTTCTTGAAATGCTTTCTACTTTTTTTCCCCTCACGATGAAGCCAGTGGCTCCTCTTCCCATCTGCTCCCTTATATAATCTCAGTGACTTTGGTCAGATGAGGACAAACCAGACCCATCTGCACTGGGCGGCACAAACTGGTTGCAGCGCTTCAAAAGGTGTATTATATTTTTGCTGAATATTATTATTTTGCGTTATAAAGAACCATTCTCTTCTACTGTGATATCCTAAATGAGATCACACACTCTAATTGTTAAATCTGTCTAAATTTTACTTGAACGCAGCAATTTCTAAATAATTTACAACACAATTCATTGGAAACATTATAAAAGCAGTATAGCAAATCAGATTTAAATTTTTTTATTTTTAAAGCATTTGTCTTTTTTAGACTCATTTGAGAGCAGGGCCGTGACCGAACTCCAGCTGCTCTGGACATCCCTATTTTAGCTGAGTCCACATCAGACTGTCTGATCATCTCCAGGTCTGCTTTGGCCTCCCAGCGTTTGTTTCCGTGTGTGGCTCCAGTCCAGTGCTCGTCTTGTGACTTTATCAGCCGCTTTGCGCAGAGTGTGACCTACCCAGCCGTACTTTCGCCTGTGTGCATCCAGGCTGGTTGAGTTCTGGTCCACAGACCGGATCCTCTCAGACCACCTGATGTGGAGTATGTTGACAAATGACTGAAGCTTACAGATGATGTTAGTCCCCCGCCATGACTCAGATTCATACAAGCCTTCACGTTAGAAGGCACAGATATCCAGATGGGTCTCAAGGTGTTATAAGCAAACATAGCTTTGTGGGTTAAGCTTCTGCCGTCTTTGCCTGTGCCATTACCTTGTTGACAACGTTTCCGAGGCAGGGGAAGCTATTTGCCTCCAGGAGGTTCTCTCCTTGCAGCTGCAGCGGGAGCTTCTGCTTGTTGTTGATCCTCATGTCCTCTGGCTTCCTGACGCTAATCCTCAGACCAGTCTTGTCGTAGAAGTTTCGATTGTGCGCTCTGCTGCTTGTTTGATGATCACAAACCTCAAGTTGCTCGGTTAGCGTCCACAGCTGTTCTTCTCATGATCCAGTCGATTATTGTAAAGAAGACTGATGGTGACTGATGGTTGTACATCCTCGCCTCACTCCGGTCTTCGCTGCAGAGATGTTTCTTAGCTTTTCTAACATGTATGACTCAGCAAATGGGGTCTTTATGTAGATGCTGATGAGTTTTGGAGATATTCCAAGGTGTTGCATCAGTTTCCATTTGGTCTGTCCGTCCTCTCTGTTGAAGGCCTTCACGAAATCCACAAAAGTCTTATAGACGGGAGGTCTGCCACTCCACGGACTGTTCAGCGATGGTGGCTTTTAAAGGATAGTAAATGCTAATTGATTAATCGAACTTGATGTCATGAAAAAGTTTCCGAAAAGTCAGGGTCAGTGCCAGAAAAAAAATGGAAACCTACAGAAATGTTCATGTTTTATATATCCACCAAAACATCTCACAAAAAGAAGTAAGTAGGGCTTTGTGCATCATAAAAAGCAAAGAAAAAAAACTATTGTAACATTTTTAGACAAACCTGTAAGTCCTGATAAACATAGATCACTGCACAGGCTTAGGAACAGAAACAAAACTTGCACAACTTTGAGGACTGTTTATGCTGAAGAGCCAGTTTCAGAGCAACACCCTGCCGTCCAGATTACATCAGTTTCAGAGGAGAACTCACTTATTTCATCAAGATAGCGTCAGATATTTCTTTTAACCCTCCCGTGACCTTTGGGTGGCTTCTCTACCTCTTCATTTCTCTGTTTTGACGGTTTCAGGAGGGTTAAAACAGGAAGTGTTTTTTTTTCTTTTTTTTTGTCATCCAACATTTTGATTCATTGTGAAACAAATATAGAAAAAAACATTAGTGTGTGATTTACTGTAGCAAAGTAGTTAATGGTTTTAAGTTTTTTAATGTTATTATATTTAAAAAAAAACAGAAATATATCCAGAAAATGTCTCTGTTTTAAATTATTTATGTTGCTTTTACATTTTCAGTCTAATATTTGTTTTTTTTTTCCTCTTCTTAGATGAAGGTGATAAAGAGCACCTTTGAACAAACTCTAACAAATAAAGAAAAGAAAAGAAAACAGCGACAAGCAGTGTGTTGTTAGCTGTTTTTATGTGTAGGTCTTTTTTTTTTAAGGTTTACCTTTTAATAAAATGAAGATTAATATCAGGACCACAAACAGGGGTGGAAATTAAAAATTTTGTCCACCAGCCAAAAGTCCTGTGAATTTGGAGACATTTGTTCTTTTTTTGCAAAAGTTACCAGGGGGAACCAAATATTTCAGCCGTCTGAAATAATGGGTTCCCCCTCTAAAACACAGGACAAAAATAATTTACCAACAACTCCTTAACTGTGTTTATTCCTCTGTATTATGATACTATTAGCACATTTTATTTTTAAAAGAATGATGTTTTTTTAATGAGAAATATTTGCCCCTCTAAACAATTCTGTTAATAGATAAGTCATTTACGGAGACGCAGGAGGAACCGTATCTGATGGGGTAACGGGCAATGTGGGGCTCGACGTAACAGCAGCAACTCGAGCACATTGCTGCCCCCTATATGTCAAGAGGACAAATAACACCTTTTCTGTTCAAATTGAGAACTCGCCACAGTGGCGTGTGTGTTGATCAAATTCACCCACAACTTCGAATATTTACCCGCATTTGGCCGGTGGCGGGTGCTAATTTCCACCCCTGACCACAAAAGTTGTAATCCTGCTGGCTGTGATAAACACAGAGAAATGTGTTGTTTTTGATCTCTTGGCTGTCTGAAGAGGTTTCCATACTGTCTTTTTCTCAGATACTGTTGAGTTTTGAAGCAAAACACCAAATTGGTGTTCAGTGCAGAGGACTTACTGTATGTTTTTGCAGCAATTACACCCGAAAATAAAACCCAAAGGGTCTTGATGGAAGATTTTGACAAAAAAAAGGAAACACAGCAACCCTTCTCTGGGCCACTTGTCATTTTAGCTGACTTTTAATCCCAAAAAACAGCTGCAGAGTGTCATCTTTCATCTGCCAGAACATAAAAAAGACTTCTTAAATAAAGTGTGACAAACATAACTGGTATGGTGTGATAAGGGTTGCTGATACGAAGAGCTAAAAGCCGAGCAACACTGATGGTGAATTTAAAGTCTACAATTCAGAGCAAAATGTTTGCACCAGGGAACAGCTAAAGATGTGATTATCATCAATAAAAGCTCACACGTGTGTCTGGTAGCATATTTATTGTGATAAATCCACAGTTTTTGTTGAACAAAGTAGCACAGCTGTTTGCGTCAAACCAAATCGTAATGAGTCCATAAAAAAACAAAGAATAGAACGTCTTAAAAAGATGAAACTTCCATCAGAAGCAGATATGTTTTACATCAAGATAAACTGGCTTGACATACAGAACGCTGGGTATTTATATATTCAAGGTTTGACCGTCGACACTCATCGTAAGCGACTATTTTAACAACTTCCTCGCACGCACGACACAATAAAAAGCTGCAGGTAGAAGTGCACAGAGACGGCCTCAAAGATCACCACGTGTTGCGTAAATATTCCTCTGAGCTGCTCCACACACACACACGGCCACGAAGACGCTGCTTCACATTCTGCAGCTTCACGGTGACAGGAGAGAGGAACAACTGGGAGACAAGGAAAGGAAAGAAATAAAAAACACAAAATCGTCTTGAATCAACAGGTTTCGACGGTCAGTCCTCGGCTGGCACAAGCTGTGTTGCCGTAGGCTTTAGTTTTCTACATTTCCAAAATGAAACGGTTGAAATATTAAAGTGTTTCCTGTCTTCACAGGAAGAAATGAACAGTCCTTCACAGGCGAAACTCCAGCGAGGTAACAGTCTTGCATCAGGCCTTGGCTTACAGTTTTGAGTTCCTTTTTTTTTTCTGTACACAATAGCTGCTGACAAGGTTAAAAAATAATCTGAAATTGGAGGAGTTTGGTTTCAATTTGGAACAATCTGACTCCAGTTTGTGCCTCTTGATACTGATATTTTTTACATAATATTAATCCCTAATGTCCCTTCTGTACATGGATGATATAAGAGATTTGAAAAGCTTTCAGTTTATTTCAGTATAACGCTGTTTAAACAGAACAAAGATGTGCTGATGAATTTATCTTTTTGCACTGAATGCCATTAAAATGGAGTATTTTAGGTCAAAGTCTAGATTTAAAGACAGCAAATTCAGACACTGAACTTTCATAAATACAAACACAACACTTAAAAAAAGTTTTTCTGTATTTTAGAGAATTTTATTTAATCTTTTATGTCCTTAAAAATAAAGTTAACTGCATCAAATAGTATACCTCCTTTCTATGTTAAAAACTGACAGGTCATTTAAATTAAAAAAAGAAGAAATTTTGCATTTCTCTCCTAATTGCAGGCATATATTTCTTTTAATTGCAAACATGATTGCAAAGTTATTAGGTTGACTAAATCTTTTATTCAAATGTAAAATAATAGAATTTGTTCAACTCAGCTGAGTTATTTTTAGAGATGTTCCTTTAAGGTGTGTGATAAGTTGCACAGAAGGGAACCTGACAATAAAATGAATAATTACAACTAAAAATAAAAGTAAAAAAATCACTTTTGTTCATTAGGAATAGAAGGTTAAGATGGGAACTGTCTGGGATACGAGTATTTATATATTAACGAGCAGAAACTGTGTGATTTCATGCAGACCAGGAGGAAAGTCTTCAGGTTCTTTCAGGTCAGGTCTAAGGATCAAATAAAACAAGAGACAAAAACTGGAGCTGAATATAAACAGTATAATCCACGTTTGCTTCTGGGACAAACCCTAAAGAGATAGTCCGGTAATTAGTGAAGTGATCTTTTGTCAAATATTTATCAACAGTTTGCACCTCATGAGAGGTGACGTCAGTCATAGAGCACAGAATATGAATTCCTCCAGGTTAGCCACAAAATACCTGTTGTATTTTGTTTTTAAGACTTATATAATACCTCTTTCTCAGAGATGCCTTACCAGTGTGAAACATTAACTAATATTAATGATATTTGTTTAGTTTGTCGCCGTTTTCTTAATCAAAGATGGCCGTGTTATAACGCAAATGTGGATCTGCTGAATGGATCGTTCCGCCTGATCAGCACATCTGGTCCATCGACATGTCTTCAGACTGGATCGGGATACAGGATCCTGTAAGCTAAAGCCTGAAGGAGAACAGGATCCCTAAAGGACGCTTCCAGGACAAGTTTCAAGTCCTGTCTCCTGGTTTCTAAGACTTCTGCCATTTTGTACAAACTCTAAGACTGACGTCAACTACTGTTCTGACAGAGAATCACCTCAAAAATCATCAGACTATCCCTTTAAGCCAAAGGCATCTAAAACACTTTTTTTGTTTTGTTTTTACAATCCGGGGCCTGGGCCCAGCACAGCTCATGGATCTGTACAAAGAGGTAAAAGTTTCACAACAGTTTACTTCCTACCAACCAGCAGAAACTAGAATAAGGATAAAGTGTGAATACTATTGCTAAATACAGATTTGTTTGTTGTTGTTTTTTAGTAAGTCTCACATGTATTACCTTTATCCCATAAAGTGGCTACTTAGCACTGTTAGAAACATTTGCTAATAATTTGCTAATCACACTTTAAAGAAAACACACACTTTTTAGTAGTAAACTACAGAGTGGCTCATAGAGTATCTGCATTTAGCTAGGCACCGTAACATTTGATTAACACACACACACACAAGTCAAAACCAATGCAAAAGGAGAGAGCATCGTTTAGGCATAAAGAGACAAAGAATCCACTTTTGCCAGCAGATGAAACAGTCTGTAAGCTCTGGCTCGCTGAAGAAAGATAGACCTTCAGACGTTAAAACAAACCTTCTCACGGTTCTTTTACGCGTTATGTTCATACGCTGATCATATGGTTACGACACCGGACGGTTAAAAGTCAGCTTTTTTTTCCTTTTTCACAGCGAAAAGGTTCTCTACTCATTACAACAGCAGCAAGACAAAGAAGTACGAAAATGGGTTTTGAGGCATTTTCTGTTTCTAAGACTTTTGATTGGTTGGTTACAGGCCATGTCCCGAACGGACCCAATGCGGAGGCACAAACACAGAACATGCAGGTGATTTTACAGACAAACACTGAAGAATACCGCAGTCCCTGTAACCCACCCAGCCTAGCATTTCTTGAAGGAATGCACGTCACCCACCACCTTGCTTTTTAAATTCTAAACGAAGCTCTTACCCAATCTGTTAGTGCTTGGAGCACGTATTGGGAACGACTCTCAGCTACAACCACACCAAATTTAAGATCAAGTGTCTGTATAAAGTATTAGCGGATGCATATCCTTTTACATTCATTATTTGTGACAAAATGAAGCTTTAGCTTTAGCGTACAAACAGTCCGTCCAAGGAGGACTCCGATTCAAACAGACACAAAGTCAAACCCTTTGGTCGAGCTAACAGTCTGAAACAAAGTATTAGGATCATAAAACCACAGCTCGGCTAAAGCCAAACATTTCAGGCAACGATTCCGCCTTTCCGACATTAAGACACAACACACTAGGAATTCATCAGTTAAAATTTATGTTTTGATTTTTCTCGTAAAGACGGGCTGAAGCTGCTGAAAACCTGATTTGTTGTAATTTTTTTGTGTTCCGTATGTGTGAATCCAACTTCTTCTTCTTCTAAAAAAAAGTGCCCACAGTTATAGATCCTGTAACATGATGTGAACATGTTTTGCAGGTCCCTGATTGGAAATAAAATGTTCTATAACTTCACTTCAGGGAAACAGTCAGCTATTTATTAACATCTGTTTAGGTTTTGTTTTCTTTATTGGTTTGCATTTAACCTACATGACATTAAAGGTGTGAAGCGAGGCAATAAATACTAATCTTTCCGTTGCATTAATGAGTGTTTCGCTGTTATTCCAACACACTCTGCGTGCGCCGAAACAACGATTTTCGCCCCTCTCATTTGACTTATACTGATACCGTATGTCTTAGGATACAAAACTATCTAAACAATAATGAAAACAATCGTCTGTCATGTCACAGGGTCGTTATTTTTTGGGTCCTTTCTTGATCGTTGATCTTGCTATCGCTCTCGAACACCTCCCAGTGAGCTCCTGACGCCGAATGCAAGCCAACGTTTCATGAGGGGTTCCAGCTGACAAGGCTAAAAAGGCCACTTTGACAGCCTTAAAAAATAAATAAATAAATAAATAACAGTAGGGTTGGTTTGCAGGCAGCAAGACCAACACCTAAAAGAGGCAGGTCCTTTCCCTGCACAGAAGAACAAGGATACCTTCACCCAAGCCAGGAGCTGAAGTACATTTTTATTAATATTTAGACTCTTCAGCTGCCAGGTTCTCCTGGAGTTTCTCGTCAAACACAAGGAGACCAAAACGCTTTGATGCCTTCCGTGCCTCCACCATCGCGGCAAGACGCGGAAGACTTTTCTTCGGTGATTTTCACCTACTGGTCTCGATCCGTCAGGCTGCTCCGGCGCGTCGACGTCTCGTTCTCGTTTTGTTCGATCGCGGCTCGAACTTACGAGGACTCCACGGTGACGACGACCTCGCCGTCCCTGCAGGCGACAGCGCCGGACGGAGAAGGCTCCTCGCAGTCGTCTGGGACACACGGCCGGGCGGCGCCCTTGGCTCGGCGTGGCGCGTCCACCCTCCCTCCTCCTTCCTCTTTCCTCCCTTTCTCAAGGTGTCCCTTGTGAGGCTCCTCGTCCCCTCGCCTCACGTGACAGCGACACACCTCGATGCCGGAGTCACCTGTCAGCCGTCGGTGGCGGAAATGATCCTCTTCATCCTCCTCATCTTCTTCTTCTTCTTCCCCTTCCTCCTCCTCCTCCCGCTCTTGTTTCGCCTGCGAACGGGGAGACAGGGTTTTATCGTGAGGCGGGCTCTCGGTTTTTGCTGTCGGAACGAATGCAGTGCCGAGCGGGTCAAGAGGGTGAACCCGACCAGATGGGTGGGAGGACAGGAGGACAAGGGGGGACAGAGGGAGGCGAGAGGCGTTTGAAGGGTGGGGGTGAAGAGGGAGTGAGAGGGTTGGACGGGGAGAGGAGACGCCGTCGCCAGAGGAACATCTCTGCACCGGGATGACGTCGGGAGCCGCCGCAGGTATGAGGTCAGGCGGAACTTGAGACGAGGGAGGCGAGGGCCTCGGCACGACGGCGAAGTCGCCCCCCGCCTCGCTGGGTGTGGACACGCGGCTGCTGTCGTACGTCTCGTCCGTCACCTGGATGGAGAAGGAGGTGCTGGAAGGGGAGGTGAGGGAGCAGGACTCGCAGGAGCAGCTCGTGTAGTTGTCGGAGCTCTGCGAGGAGGTCAGAGCACTCGGACCAGGTACGGGGCCCGCGGCCGGGCCCGGGCCCAGGTACGGGGGACACGGCTGCCGGTGGTGGTGATGATAGGGGTAGGAGGAGCTGGGGCCTGCTGTGGGACCCCCCTGGAGGGCAAAGATGGCGCTGTACGGCGGAGGAGGGGTGCTGGGCTGCGCGGCCACCTCCTCGTAGGAGGGCAGCTTGAGGGAGGTCAGGAAAGCTGCGGCGAAAACAGGAAACATAAACGCTGAGGTGGAATCTGTTGGTCTTTATACCGGGAAAAAGAGTTTTTATTTAAACAAAACACATCAACAAACGTCAGTTTTTATTCTTCTCTGACTTGAAGCCCAAAGAGAAATCAAACAGCTGTTGCTACGGTAACTGAAGCACTAAACGATTACATCTAACAAACCTATTAATTAGGATTTTTTAATGAAGTTTGCTGAGCACTAATAAAGAGAACGTTGCTTTTATTATAGAAAATATATAATTTTATTATAGAAGATGGTATTTGTGTATTTTGTTATATTTGCACACCTGATAAGAATTGAGGCTGTGTGAAAAGGATACGAACAATAAATATTTTACCTGTTGCAGATAGCTTTCTAAACGACCACAGTTCCTGTAAATTAGTTATTTTCTGACAGTTTCGTGGTTAATCTGGCAGAGGTATTGTTCCTGCTGGAAGTGCCCTAGGCTGCACTAGAAGTGCTACAGCTAGCTGCTGCTCTAGCCACAGAATTTATAGAGAGAAAACTTTACAGCGATGTGAAGGTTTACAAAACAGCATTTGCATGAGCCTCTGTAAGATTGTCGAGACTAGAGATGTGGACGGCAGCAGTCCACTTTGATCGTCAGTCCACTCGGAAATAAACTCTATTCTTCCAAACTGATGTTGTCTAAAGATCTATCTACAGCAGGTAAGATATTAATTGTTCGTAGATTTGGATATGGCTCAATCACCAGAGCTATTTGCTGATAGATCAACAAATGTGCACCTCTAATTTCAAGTCGAGATGGTTTTAAAACTCTGCGAAAAGGACATTTAAAGGAAAACAAACGTACTGAGGTCCAGCATGGAGGACGGGTAGTTGCACGCTCCGTTGTAGGCGATCAGATTGATTTCTCTCTGCCTCTGCTGCTGCTGGATCCTCAGCTTGGCTCGGCGGTGACGGTAAGCACAGAAACAGCTGAAGAGGATCAGCAGCGTCCACAACAACCAGAACCCTGAAGAACAGAAAAAAAATTAAAAAACAGGCAAGGCCGTCGGGGTTGAAAAAAATAAAACGAACTGCAACGTGCCGCTCAGATACAAAAAGGTGCAAACGGTTATCCCAAAAAAAGAGACAGAGAGAAATGCTTCGTGTCTCCGATTTCACGCACCATCGTCTTAGGATTCAAATTTAAAAGGACAGATTTACAAATATGCAACCCTCAGCTGTCTCCTCCATCCATCAGCGGAGGTGAATATGAATTGATTTTTACAGTTCAAACAGATAAAATAAATCAAACGGTCATTTACAGGAAGCTGGAAACAAATTGCCTGAATTTATTGCCCGATGCGATGAGAAGAGTCACGAGAGAGGGGAGCCAGAAGCCCACCAGCTGACTTACACCAGAGTTCATAGTAGTATGTACAGCAGCCCGTCTCTCCACAGCAGTGTCCCGTTTCACACAGGTAGCCTGCCTTGTTGTTCACCCCGGGACAGTACTTGGGACTGACGACGGGCTGGCTGCCGGGGCCCGCGTGATGCTTCACCACCTGCTGGAGGAAAGAAAACACTGCAGCATCACCGCCACGCTGAAGCAAGAAGAGCTGCTGCCATCTGTCGGGTCCTCCTCATGCAAACCTACATTTGATCGCTGTACTGGCTCAGTATGAACAAAAAAGAACTCAGTCAAAGTATCGCCCACTGCCAAAGGGCGATGATGTTTTTGCCCGTGTTTGTGTGCCCGTCTGTTAACAAAATATTTCACGAACAACTGCATGAATACTAAATGAAACTTGCAGAAACTAATCATTGGATGTACGCCTATAACTGATTTCCCTTTGGAGTCAGCCCAATTCAAGATGGCTGCCACAGCCAGCTGCATTTAAAAAACACAAAGATGGCTGTAACTAATTCAGTTTTACTGATGTTGACCTAGGATTTGGTGTGGTGGTAGCTGAGACTGATCCCCAACACATATTCTGAGCGCTCACAGATTGCGCAACAAATTTTTTTAAGACTTTGCCATCAAATATTTGGAGTCAACTTTGTCTGTCTGTTAGCAAAATATCTCTTAAGCCACAGGGCTAATTTTAATGAAACTTTCTGGAAATAATCACTGAATGTGAATCTACAACTGATTAACCTTTGGAGCCAACCCAATCCAAAATGGCCACTACAACTATCTGACCTTGGAGAACACAAAATTGACTACAATTCAATCCGTTTTACAAGAATTGTGCTAACATTTGGTGTGGTAGTAGCTGAGGATCATTCACAACACATACTTTAAATGCTACTTTCTGCAAAAGATTTTTGCCTAAAACTGTAACATCAACTAACGTGGTCAACGTTCTTTGTCTGTTAGCAAAATATCTCCTGAATCACTGGACAGATTTTGATAGAACTTTTTGGCTTCGTATTTACAAGTGATTACCATTTAAAGCTAATCCAATCCGAGACGCAGCTAATGTTATTGAGCAACACCAAAACGACTATGTCTCAGTCATTTTCACGGACACGGAGCTGAAGATTGGCGTGGTAGTAGCTGAGAGTGATTGACAGGTCGCCCTTCCTCACCTTATCAATTGTGCTCATGTCGATCTCCTTCACAGACACCTAGAACGAGACATAAAAAGGACAGGTGCATCTAAATGAGGAGGCAATGCACAAAACAAGCCACGTTAGGACGCACTCAAACATTAAAGACAAAAAGGTCGACTATTTTCAGATGAGTTCAGGCGGCGAGTAGCTTTTTAAATCTGTCATGTACACAGTTTCCACAGTGTTAATGCATCGCCATACCAACAACTTTGAAAAAGGCTCCGAGGCCTTTCTTTTTCTTTCTTTTTTCTTTTTTAAATCCACGTTTATTATGCATTGTTGTGAAACGTTTAAAGGCGGAACGTCTTACCGTGGCGTCTTCGTTCGCCACCAGTCCCTGCAGGGACATGGTCATCTGATGAAAACAGGCACAAAGACATCGTGGTTAGGACGGAGCAGCGCACAGAAAATCACATGACATAAAACGGCGAGGATACCTCCGCTGTGCTGTCGGTTTATGTGTGAGAAAGCACGACAAACGGGCGGCGTGCCACAGGTTAGAAGCTGCTGACCGCTTCCCTCCCAGCTTAAGGAAAGATTTACACGGTTTTTGTGGTTGAAGGTATCGGACAGAAGCCGTCAGATGTCAGATATGTTCATGAAACCGACCAGCTCCCTTTCCTATTTCTTTTCTCTTTGAAACACAAACATTTATTTGTGCAAAACTGTTATAAATCTAAACAATGGGAAGCAGCCAACGCATATAAGAATCAGTGATTAATCTGTCAATTAGCAGCTTAATCTATTAAATAAGACTTGCTCTACTTGCATATAGGACCTTAAATATAAATCTGATCATTTAAAATGCAAAAATAAGAAACAAGTTATCACCTTGAATAACTATCTGATCTGCTGCTCTGCATTTTGATGACTTTGATGACTAAATAAACTAAGACTCTGAATTCCTAAGGGATGCTTCAAGGAAGCACATTTGTTTGATTTTTTGAATTTGAAACCAAGTCAGTCCAGGCTTCAAAAAAGGCCACAACCAAAAAAGAAGAAAAGTGTTTTATCTTTAATGTTTAGCAAAAGCAAATGCCCGAATAAGCTGCAAGAAAGGAAAGTTTGTGTTGTTATAATGTCAGCGCCAGGGCTTTTTTTTTTTTACTGCAAATATGTGTTGACTCTGAATATTTATTTGTTGGCTCAGAATATTTATTGTATTTAATCAGGTATTACTGAGCCGTATCAGGAAGAGAAAAAACCTGACTGGTTGACCCTTGATGATCTGCACTGAAACTAACACTGTTTGTACGTTTCTGAGGCTCCGGCTACAACAGTGACGACATCCCTTACACCTCCGCAGAGGTCACGCAGGTTTGCTGCAAGCGAAAGGGAAAATGTGTGTGTGTGCATGCTGCATGTGGCTCTGCTGTCAAAACAATAAAAACGAAGGCACTGCTGAGCCTGCAGCCGTGTAAATTAGTCATGCTTTGTTAAAAACTGACTGCTGCCTGTGTGGTCAGCATGGGAAGCACTTGGTGCGTTCACATGCGTGCCTGCTGCTGCAGACGCAGCATCGCTTGTTGCAACACACACACACGGCCTAATGACAGGGAGCTGAACGCACAGAGAGAGACGCAGACGTTGACCTTTATTTGAGCGCAGCGTCTGAAACAGGTTCTTCAACGCCGGAGAGCGAAGCGTCGTATGAGACGGGTGGAAGAGGAACGCCGGAGCGAAGGAACTCCACGACAGCCGGCGCTACAGCACGCAGAGAAAGAGGCAACAGCCCAGGTTTCTGTGGGGAAATGTGTGGCCATGAGCACACACAGGAACTATCAAGTCCAAATGCGTTCATAAATCAGGATTTCATAAAAAAAACAACGATCTGGAAAAAACTAAGCTGGGTGTAGTTAGTTTTTCACACACAGCTTTTTCCATTTGGTTTTTTGTTAATAAATATTTAGACGATGGGGTCTGTTGTGTGGTTTTGTACACTTGAGGTTAGATTTGTTTTTATCATCTTTAGATAATCTTTATGGCAATGTGCGGCACCCCAGTCCCTCAGCGTGACCTACTGTAACTTTGCCCCGTTCAGAAGAAATCAGGGTCGGTAAGAGCTCGATTCAAGAGCAGGAAATGTGGTGTCATAAAAACTGTCAGGCTGACTTCCTGTGGCAAGACCGCCAACTGGCATCCAACAAGTACACAAGCGTGAGGCGGGTTTATACAGGTTTCCCGCAGAGGCCTGTCGATTAGCCACAAAGGGTTTCCACCTCAGCTTCCTCCAAAGGGAGACTGCAGACACTTTTTAGGATTCTTATGTTTGAATTGCACGTGGCGTGGAAACTGCTTTCCCAGCATCCCGCAATGTGACGCAAAACCACTACATTAGGGGCGATGCAAGGGCTGATTTAGATTTCTGAAGTGAGAGCATCAAACGCTGCCTCCCAGATATCGTTGTTTCCAAGGACGCATTTTTCAAAAACACAAATGCAAAACCAAACTCGTCCCGTTACATGTGGCTGCTCATGAAGGACTCCAAACGCTTTACTGCTTTTCGATATCAGAAATTCTGTACCCAAGACGGAGCGACACAGAACGGTTTGGAGGCGATTTAGTACAAATACAAATTATACATTCAAACGTGGACATTTTTGTCTTCTTTCGCCCGATGTGTCTCTCACGGCTGTAGGACTTGTGGTTTTCTCTCAAATCCCCTCGGAGCGCAGAGAGCGCACACCCAAGCACCCATAAGCTTCAATTATATTTAACCTCTTCAAAACTGGAAGCAAATTATCTTTTTATTTGCCATACATCCTACAATAAAACACTGTAAAAACATAAAAATCCACATGTTGCCAACTGAGTCTTCTGCCGCTCAGTTTGAGAATTTTTACAATGCACCTTGTAGTTTTTGCACACTTACTTTTTAGTCTGTGTTTCTGTCTGCCTCTCTCTGAAGTGCAGTCAGGGAGCGAGAGTTACCACAGAGACCCTAACAAGCCACATGTTTCGATCTTATTTCTTTGTAGAGAGTTTGAGTGTAGGCATTTTTTTTTTGTCTGAGCTCAGATTATTCCGAAGGCGTTAATTGAATTTTTTGGGAAGCCTTTTAAAATATTTTTTTTCCTCCAAAACTGTCCAGTTTCATTCTGCTGTGATGCCGTGGATTAGCAGAACCACTGTCACTCCTATTATTGTTCATACAGCACTGCAGAAGTGGAGCAGACCTTGGAAACCTCCATTCCTGAAACTACATTTCAGATGGAGAGGAACATGTGCAGGTTGTTTGTCAACAGCAGAGCAGGCCGACGGAAGCATGTTGCTCTGCAGAATCACTACAGGCCAGCTGTTGACAGCTGTGTGTGTCTGTGTGTAAGGGAAGCCTTACCTCCTCAGCCTGCAGCCCGAGGCAGAAAGTCAGTGTTTTGTCTGGATCCATGGCGGCAGCCGCGCACCAGGCAGAGCAAAAACAAAGCTGCCCCCAGCGGAGTCGCACGGCTCGATCACCGCCGTCCCGCTCCACAGACACTGTGTCTGTCCGCCATTCTCCCTCCTCCTCCTCGCAAGGATGGATGCGCCTCCGCCTTCCTCCGCGCGCGCACACATACACACACACATACACACACACCGGTGGTCCCCGACAGCCTCCCGGTGCATCCGATGGGCGCTCCGTCAGGTCTCAGTGCGCACAGGGCGCATTAGTGTGGCGGTTCGAGCTGCGCATGATGTCATGCTCCTGCTGCAGCCTCCAAACTCTTTGCAGGCAGAGCCGCGGCTTTGATTGGCCGGAGCTCCCAGCAACAGCCACGCGGAGGCCGCCTCCCTGCCCCCACAGGGCCCCCGAGCCCGCTGGAGCCCCGGTGTAACACCGGGACCCCGGAGACTGGACGCCCTGCGGAAATGTCCCCGGAAACCGTCAGGCTTTTTCTGCCCCTAAAAGCAGCTGAACACTAGCTAAAAGCCAAAAGCAACAAAATACCAGCCAAAAGCTAAAAGTAATTAAACAACAGCTGAAAGTATTAAAAGGCCAGCTTGAAGCTAAAAGTGGCAAATAGCTAACTAAAAGTAGAAGAACAGTAATAAAAGCTTAAAGTAGAAGAACAATAACTGAAAATTAAAAGCAGAAAAAGACTGACTAAAAATAGCAAAAGGCTTGCTATGATGTAAAAGTAGCAAAATGCTAGCTAAAAGCTAAAAGTAATCAAACAACAGCTAAAAGTATTAAAAGGCTAAAAGTAGCAGAACAATAATAAAAGCTAAAATACGCAAAATACTTGCTAAAATAGCAAAAGGTTTGCTATGTTTGCTAGCTAAAGCTAAAAATAGCAAAAGAATAGCTAAAAGTAGCAAAACGCTAGCTATTACCTAAAAGTAATGAAACACCAGCTAATAGCATTAAAAGACTAGCTTGAAGCTAAAAGTAGCAGAACAGTAGCGAAAAACAAAAGTAGCATAAGAAGACAAAAACAGCAAATATGCTGAAGCAGTTCTTCCATGAACTGAACTGACTTGTTTTCAGTCACTTTATTCAAACGCTGCTTTATAAACGTTTACGTTATCAGTAGTTTCCCCATTATGGCTATTTTTAGGTGCAAACAGCAGCTAGCTGCAGCACTTCCTGCGCAGCCTGGGGCACTTCCTGCGAGCACATCACTATATTGCTGCAGGAGTAACGGGGGTAAAGCGAGACTGCAGGTGGTGCCGCAGCTATCTGCTTTGGTGTTGGCACCACTCAGACCTCGGTTTGCTCATCGGTGCAGCCAACAGGTGCAGAATTGTCGGGAGCACATTTTACACGTAACCGACCGCCTATAAAGCCAACTATTTATGGCAACAATTTCTTCTAAAAAGCTCAAATCTGACAAGAAAGCATGGAGCCAAGGTGGTCATGGGACTGCAGCTTTCATCAACAACCGTCTTATTTCAGTGCTTTAGGTAAATCCAGCCCACATATGTGTCAGCACATTTACAGCTGTTTTATTGTTTTATGTGATTATGTGTCTGATTGACTCAAAGGAGAAAAACAAGCAAACTCTGGTACATTGCCAACGATGAGAGCTTTTTGTCTGAATAAGATAATCTTATAACAAGACATTTCAGCCAAGCAATTCAGTAGAATTCACTGTTCTGATTAAAGTGGTCCATTTCTACACAAAGTAGATCTTTTTACTCAACATAAATTGGTGCGATACACTCATAGTCGTCTCACCTCCATCTTCAGTTGGATTTCGCTTCACCTTTAAGTTAGCTGGATCCTATGTAGTGTTATGCAAAATAAAAACTAATTTTAGAAATACAGACTTTCGGGGACATGAGGTGACTTTTCTGCTTCGAAGCAAACCTCCAGCGGTCAAAGTCTTTAACGGGCTTCTGCGACTGTGATGCTCAGTGAACTCATCATTGGTGCAGAATGTGATCCAGCTCATCAGCTGCAGCTGTTTTTTGTTTTTTTGTCTGTTTGTCACAAGAGGGCAGCAGACCACAAGATTCTGCTTTCGAAGCCTTTTTCTCTCGTCATCGGGAGGCTGACAGGAGTTCGTTGACCTGTTGAGGAAATAGATCCGTTCTTTAGTTATGTTGTGGACGGTCGCAGTTGTGTTACAGCTAAAATAAGCACAGCAGCTTTTGTGCTATGCATATATATTTATATATATATATATATATATATATATATATATATATATATATATATATATATTCTTCTGCATTTTAAAGAGATGATGGAGGTCTTTAAAGGGGAATCAAGGAAAACCACATTACATAACATGTTAGTTGAAGAGTCTGGGCCTGTTTTTGTTTAAAATTGGAATTTCTAGGAAAGGCTGATACATTATTGTGGATTAAATGCTGCCTTTTTGTTCTCAGAGTCCTTTTGTTCATCCTTTCCTCTCATCTTAACAGTTCTGTTTGCTGCTTTAACTTGTCACCGAGCCACAGGACTTTACACTGAGTGTCTGAACTTTTTGAAATGTGCTTCTTTATTTTTTTAGAAACTTTATAAGTGAAGTCGAGGGTTAAAAGGTCAACCCTCGACTTCACTTAATGTTTCTTACGACGCAAAAAAAGAAGGCACAAAAACGGAACAATTTTTTTTAAAAGATTACAGACAAAAATGATCATAACTTTGAACTCATACTGCTCCCCGGTTTGCTGTGCATCCCTTTAAGCATTAAAGTGCAGACACTTGGTCATTGTTTTCATACAGACAATGAGACAAGGTGACATAACACACTTCCTCTGACTCATTTCAGCACATTCGTGCATGTAAACGCCCCGACATGCACTCAGTTGACACATGCATGACCAGTGTAGACTCGCGGTTGAAGAAAAACTCGAGATTTAGTTGAAGTAAAGATGACACTACTTGTCACAAACACACTGTGGCAAAGCGTAAAGGAGAAGTATTATATGTTTTGCTCAGAAAATCAGTGAAGGAACGCACGCTGCAAAGCAACAACATCCTCGCCCTCTGAGCATCAGCTGGGGATGACTCTCAGCTATCGACACAGCAAATTTTAGCTCAGCGTCCATAAAACTGTCCAAGTTGTAGCCTTCTTCGAGTTCGCAAAGGTTGATTAGCCGCCATTAGGCCATCTTGGATCGGATTGTCTCCATAAGTTTGTCAATTTGCAGCATCACAGGGGAGAATTAAAACCAAACTGTTGGGTTTTTTTTACATTTTGTCCATTTTTCCCCCAAGGCAAAAGTTAGCAGTTTCTGTTGAAATAACTGCACGACTTCTCTGTACAAACAGACGCCGACTTCTTTAATTGTGACACAGCAGCGTGTCTTCTCTTTTCCTTTTTTCGGTGCATCTCCCACTAGAGTGGTCTCTGTTTTTAACCCACAGAGGCGAGACGATACAACAACAAAATAAATAAATGGGAAATTAAAGCATCAACTGGAAAGATATACCAAAAAAATAGAATATTAAAGAGCAACCAAAAGTGGAAAATTTGTGTTTCTAGATGTAAATCCTCAAAGGAATCCCCAAACCTTTTGTTTGCGTTTCTATGAAACACACAAGCTGAGTTGGAAGCTTTTCAACCAAGTATAAAACTTCTATTTTGTCTTTTACACTTGGTCGCTCATAAATTTGTTTAACAAGCATCCTTCTTTCCTCTTTTTTTCTTTTTTTTTTCTTTCTACCCGCTGGTTTTTATTTGCACAATCTTACACAGGACAGGAATTTTCAGTTATTTGTTAAGCCAACAGGAAAACAGCACAATGACAAAACACAAACTGTTTTGTAACAGGGGCGGTCACAGCTCACACCGTCTTTTGGGTTGGTTTTTTTTTTCAGTTTTTGACAGTTGTCCAAAAAGAAAAAAAAAGCCTTTAAATGATAGTAAGGAATGTTTCCTGTTGTTACTCGGATGTTGTGTTATTTTTATACCCGCCTATCAAACGACGAGCCTGACAGTGATGTCACATCGGAGAGAAAACAAGAAGAAAAACATGAAAAAAAAAAAGGGGAACCTTTTGTACAATTTTAACTTTCTTTTTCTGTCTAAAACTTTCGGCAGAAAGTCCACAGAGCAGCTCGAAGCGGAGCTTAATTATGTGTTAATTCCAGGAAACGCAGAGAGGTCTGGCTGGTGCAGCCGAACCAGCGAGCGTCTGCCTGCCGTCACCACACTGTTATATTCACATCCTGTGCCTTATGGACGAGTGACATTTCAGAAATGCCACTGGAACTGACAGCCTGGTGCACCACAGGCCCCTGCTGCATCCCTGAAGCAAAGAGCTTCTCACACTTTGCATCTGTAGCTGTCTTTTTTTTTTCTTTCAGAGTTTGTTTCATCCACCTGAATGCCTGAATCTAAACGTATTGGATCAAACATAAATGGCAGGGGTCTCCAATTAAAGCTCAGCAAAGACCGCCTAAAGACATGATTTCTCTTGCAAAGGTCCTGTGCATTCAAATGATCTTATAGTGACAGCCCTGCTAGTTTTCTTCCCTCACCATATATATATATATATATATATATATATTTTTTTTTTTTTTTTTTTTTTTTTTTTTTTTCAGGCCTGTCCCTCTCCGTGGGCTGGCAGAGAAGCAGAGAGAAACTGAGCCAGACGTGAGAATTTCCATAAATGCAGGAAAAGCTGCACCACCTAAAATGAGCTATTTGTCACATTCAACCTAAAGTACGCAAAGCCACAGGTTTTGAATTTTCAGACACACTCAGATCTGACCAAAAAAATAACCTCAGCTGTTGCTCTCTTCTCATTTTGAAAGCAAAAATTTATTTTTTTAAATCAGCCTTTCAACATCAACAAGGCTGCCTGAATGAAACCAGGGCCACAGCAAAGTCTGGACTCGGGTAAATGACGTATTTTGATGTATTCAAAAATATTTTGATTTGCAAACCATTTAAAAAAGAAAAGGCAAATATAAAATATAAATACAGGAATTTTTACTTGTTTATTTAGATGTTATTTCTTCTTGCATTTTACCAGAGTGTTTGAGAACTGCCATCAGCTGCTGCAAGTTTTAAGTTCAAAAGGTTTTTCTTGCTCGATGTAAGATTTCAGCATCGAACAATATATTAAGAACTGCACAATCATACAATTTATAAATGCTGCACTCTGTCAGCATAGGGTCTCACTCTTACCTGCAATATTTAAATATCTCCACATATATATGTACATGTTCTATTCTTATATTTCTGGCATCATTTTGTGTCGTGTACCTTCGTGCACCTTCTTCTACTGACACTGCACTCAAAGAGAAAACTTTTGCCGTTTCCTCGTACCACCTACAATGACAGTAAAGTGTTTTTCTTTGACCTGCTGCTACCACTTCCCACTCATGCAAACAATCCCACAATTCTATGTAAATAACCATGCGATGGGAAACTGTTTGCATGAGCCATTATGATTTCGTTTTAGGCTGAAGTTGTTCTAATATGGCAGAAATCCACATGGCTCCTGACTGCCCGTTAGCTCATCAAGCCGGTCAGAAACTTTATTTCTCCAATCAGTCATAGAGCTGTCTGCAACAGGTAAGATGTTGTTGGTTCATAACCTAACGATCTGAACTATCACTTTAAATGTTAAGAAGTGATGTCAAGAAGTTTGTGAGCTGGGCTTGTTTCCTATTAGTCAAGTTTTGTTTTTTGTTTTTTTTTAAACCTGACGCCTATCCTTCAAGAGCTGCTGGCTGATTTGTGCAGATCAGTGTCTTGTGTCAGCGTTTCACTGTCCGCTCCGTAAATCAGCTGTCAAACAGGTCTGCATGCAGAATAGTCCTGAATGTACTTTTTGAAACTCCTCAAGTGTTTGTCAAGGGATCACGCCACTAATCTGGATGCAAACAAGCCAAAGCCAAGCTCAAAACGTCACACACAAACATACACATACACACTGCTGCCTAATGGTTGCTAATGTCACTCCCAGCTCTCACTGATGCAAACACTCCATTCTCGTGTGCACTTTTTTAATTTATTATTTTGGTGTTTGTTACTGAGAGTTTTGTCCCCTCCGAGGGCCAAAAGCTCGGCCTGCTAACTCTGCACTCGCTCACGGGACGCCACACAAAGACAGAACAGACGTGTCGGTCTGAGGTTGTTTTGCACTTTTTCTTCTCTCCCGTTTCTCTCTTTGACAGAGGATTAATCTGACAGATCCCGCCCTCCTTCAGCACACACACACAGAGCAGAACCACAGGCCAAACTGAGGCTCGGGACAAGCCCAGGCAAGTTAGCTGTAGTTAACTTGGACCTCCACTCACACATGAGCATGACAAGTGTTATTATCATCCTGCGGAGTGAGACGACCAAAACATCACATGAAAGAACATTACTGGGTTACATCGCTCCGCAGCCCTAATTACACACCAAA
The DNA here is from genome assembly GCF_001649575.2 of Kryptolebias marmoratus. Lineage (NCBI taxonomy): Eukaryota > Metazoa > Chordata > Actinopteri > Cyprinodontiformes > Rivulidae > Kryptolebias > Kryptolebias marmoratus. The sequence continues at coordinate 11,758,606 of NC_051432.1, forward strand.
GTATCGTTATCAAAAAAAAATAGCTGCATGTTTTGTTTGCCTGCGGGTCAAAATGGATTAACATCTGAGCCTTGTGCATTGTGAAGTAATGTGGTGTAATCTCTCTCATGTACCACTGACACATACTTTAAGGCTTGTGCATGTTCGGTTAGACATGGGCAAAAAAGTCTTACTTATTACCGTTGGATTTTGTGCTACTTTTTGGCAACAATCTTCCCCCGTTTAGGTTTGCTTGTGATTTCCTTCATCATAAATGTGCACGTTTTCCTCACCCAAATGAACTATTCTTGGAATGGACAGAACAAGACCCGATGAAGCGATAGTTCAGCTCTTTTAAAGTGAAGCTCTGTGGAAAGGCAAAGAACAGCTAACATCTGCTGTGGACAGCTCTGCGAACGTTGGCAGTTTGAAGACATGGAGAATAATTATTCTATCCGGACTGATGAGCTAACGGCTAATTTGAGGAATTAAAGTGGATTACTGCCGTTATTAGAACCATTTTAGGTTACTTGTGAAGAACTGTGAGCTTTAATATCGTCATAAGGTTTCTGCTGAGTATCTCACTGGGCTGCAGCTGTTGGAGACTAGCTAAAACCTGTGAGAAAATAGGTGACTTTACAGTTTCGGTCTCACTGAACTCTGGGTACTTGTGACCGAGCCACCAGCGAGCCGTGCGACCGCAATTAGTCCAGCCAAATTTGGAAAATCAAGCTACTTCTGGGTGCATGGCTTGCAAAGCTTCGCTGCCCGCATCGTACCCGCACCCGGCTCGCAGCATCCCCTTCAAACCACGTGCACTGAGAGCGTGAGACTGTAATGTGTATTCACGCACCAGTTGCAGGAGTTGGAGAAAATTAAACAAACTGCGGGCCCAATAATTGGTGCGGGTGAATCCGCAGACGTCTAAGGGTGTCACAGACCTGCTGCGGCTAAATCGACCACAGTAAAAACGCCATCACTCACATCATTGTTTTGTTTTGGGTTTTTTTTCCACTCAGCTTGTGCCGACGTGACCCGCTCCGGGGACGGTGGCAGGTGGGGGAGTTTGACTGGGGTGGCACACCTGTTTAACGGTAACACAGGTGTCATAAGGAGAGCTCGGGGAGGACAGAAACCTCCCATGAAGCTGAAGGGAAGCTCTGCACCACACAGGAGGGGTTTCCCCCCTACCGCCCCCCCGCAGACGCTGCGATGCACATTTTCTTCTGCAAGTGCAAACAAGGCACATGTTTCCATGCAGCAGCAAAGCAACAAAACGGGTATCAATTTGCAAAAAATAAAAAAATACAGCTCCAGTGCTCCCAAAACCAGAAACTAAGCAGAGACCTGTTCCAGACAGGCTCCAGGTACTCGCAGTAACTTGGCGACCGTTTGACAACATTTGTTTTGAGATTTTCACTTGTTTCGAACATGCCTAAAATCCATGCGACACAGACGCACGTTTCCTGACATTTTAGAGACTCCCACGAGAGTGCCATTTGGCGCAGCAAAGTGAGAAACTGGCTTAACTGTGTTATTTACAGGACTTTGACGGTGGTGTAAAGTTTTGGAAGTAAGGGCAACAACAATTCCCCAAACACCTTGGCCTAACCGTTAGCTTGTCAGGCCAGTTAGAATAAGCTGTTTCTCCATAATTGAGGTTATTCAAAGAGCTAAAAACAACAGGTAAGATACTAATTGTTTATATCCTTTCCACAGAACCCCACTTAAAAAGATCACTTTAAGTGTAAAACTTCTCTCTAGTTTAGCAGAAGTGCTGAGTGACATTATAATTGGATCGTTTTTCAGTATTTTCTGCTCGTCCTGCTGACACAAGGTTTTGGGGGGTTTTTTTTTCAAAAAGACCAGCACAACAAAAAAACTAAGCTCCCTGAGGAGCATCAGGGAGGAACAGAGAAGAACATCCAGGACAAAACCCTGACAGCAGGAACCCAGTTAGCAAGGGAAGAGTCCAGTCCTCAGTGCATGTCTGCAGTGTGTGTCTGCTCTCCTCACGTGAATGGATTTTTTTTCTCTTTTTTTTAAATTTGCTGACAGAGATGACTAATTCACTTCCTACTGCTGCAGCTGCATTTTCAGACATGTTCAGCAGATTTTTGTTTTCTTCATCCTGATTTAACACAGTGATTAAAAACGGCAACTTTCTGTTGAAAAGCTGCAGATTGACAAAACAAAACAAAAAAAAAAAGAATAAATAAAAACCATGCAAAAACAAATAAAGACCAGCTGATCCCCAGACATGTCTCGTTGCACCACATTGTGAGCAGCTTCTGAGGCTTGTACTTTTCTGTGCCACACCTGCGCTCGCCGCCTGCGAGAACTAACGGTTTCTCTCTAAATTTTGTTGTTTTCTGACAGGCACTACAGGGCTTGTTTTTGCACCCCTGCTTCTCCTCTTTGTGCGCATTTGTTGCTGCACGTTTCAATCCACTGAATTCTTGGCTGGCCCGAGTTAACCACTCCCCTGGTTTCTATTTTCTTTTCTTTTTTCCTTTTTTGTTTTCTCGCTTTTTCTGGAGTCCTGAGACACAGTGACCCACTTCCAGTTCCTTCCTCTCTGCGAGGCGGAGCGTGCATAAAGGTTAAAGTCAACGGTTTCTAGTTTTGCAGCGTTTTGCCTTGTTTTTGCTCCAGAATCACCTCAAACTACAACTGCACTCGTGCTTTGCTCTGTCACCCACCCCGAATCTCTTGTGCTCTATCTGCACCGGCCATCCAAGTGTCTTGCGTGAGAGTTGGAGAGGATGTGGGGGGAACTTTGCCTCGATTCATTACCAGGGAACCCCTGGCACGATGTACCCCCTCCTCTGCATGCAAGGAATGTGATGCGCCCTGGCCTTCATGAAAAGGCACGCTCATTCAGATGCAGGCAAGAGAACTTTAGAAAAGTTGGAGGGTTTTCCACGCATAACAAGGCCAGAGGAGCAGAAAATTAAGAGTCGGGAGATTTTTATGAATCTCTCTCTTCTTTTTTTTTTTTTTAAGTTGTGCACAGCTGCATGTTGGAGCTGCAAAAACATTCACAGACGTTTGGTAGTCATGTCATTAAACAGCTAGACAAACTCTGTTAACTGAAGGCCTTGTATTCAGTAAAGGAATGCATATTGCCTGCCACCTTTTCATGCTGAAGTTTTAGCCTGAGATCATCTTATGCTGAGGAGAGACAGAGCTTCAGCCATTTTAGTTAAACCTTCTAAATAAGCATTCAGAGTATGTGTTGAGGATGACTGTCAGCTACGACTGCACCAAATTTGAGCTTAATATCTGTAAAAATGAATGCGATGCAGCCATTTTTGTGTTTGCCACAGTTATTTAGCTCGGGTGGCCATCTTAAAATGGACTGATTGAAAGTGAAGTGAAGTGAAGTGAGATTTATTTATATAGCACTTTTCAGCAACAAGGCGATCCAAAGCGCTTTTCAACAGAAAAAAGCTAATCGGTTGTATATGCATCCAATGATTACTTTCTGATCCCACTGCTTTATGAGATATTTTGCTAACAGACACAAACACACACAGACATGTGCAAAAACATTATCACCTCTTGCCTTTGGCAGGCGTCCATGTCAAGCTGTTAGAGTATTTATTCAGTGTCCTTGATACCGCCCACTGCGTTAGTTGTACATTTTGGTGGAACAAGCACTCAGACCAGCAACACTTTTTTGCTAACCAGTGGAACTTTTGCCCAATTAATTGGAGCAGAAGTCATCCTAGTCAGCAATCTTGCGTCCCAAAAGTCCCCAACTAGTTGGATTTTTATCACACTTGTAACCACAGGACCAAACTGGCCCAAAGGCTGTGTCATAATAAGCATAAAAAACCCTTACATGGTAACGAGCCAACACAAATTATGTCCACTTGTGACTTTCAAATGTGTGCACTAGCTGACTTGTGCAACCAAAAAACTGAACCAGTCGGCTTAGCTGATGTTTTTGTCTTTACACTTGATATGAAGGATATTTAATAAAATCACAAACTGCTTGCTATAGAGAAGATAACAATACATGAACACTATGAATACAGTGCAAACCAAAGCTGAAATGTTATGGGTTTTGTTTTGTTTTTTGTTTGTTTGTTTGTTGTTGTGTTTTGGTTTTTTTTTTGGTATTGCCTTCTCTCTTTCTCCACCAGTACTGATTTCAGTCTCTCCTCCCTCTTGTTTTTCAGCTTCTACCTTCCCCCATAGCTGAGTCTGGCAGGGCCACGGGTTCAGAGACGTGCGAGCAGCAGAATGTAGGTCAGCCATGGGTGCTGAGTTACCGATTAGAAACAGCTGTGTGTTTGTGGGCCGGTCGCTCTCTGCGCTGCAGCGAGCAGCCTCTGCCGAGCCACGCAGACCAATCGTTTCACTGTAACGTCCCCCGGCTGTAAAGCTCTGCACTCAAAGCCACTTTGCTCCCATAAAAAAATCACGAATAAAGGGACTAAGAGAGTGCTCTGGTTGTGGTCAGCTGCTCTGAGCCATTTTCTTGCACTGAAATGTAAACAGGCCTTATGAATCATATTTATCACTGCTGTCTTACTGATCTAAAAACCATAAAACCATAAAAACATTTTTTTGCACATTTCTTTCTCTTGCTGCGCCCTTAAAACATTATCCACTGAGGCTCCTCTGCCTTTCTTTTTATTCAAACAGTTTGAAATATTTGAGGTTCTGTCTGTTGTTCCTGCCCTCCACCAAAGGCAACCATGCACCCAGTTCAAGATGGCCACCACAACTAATCAACATTAGCCAAAAGAATAAAGGCTATAACTCTATCAGTTGTACAGATATTGAGCTATAACTTGTTGTGGTAATAAGTGAGAATAAAATCCAACACATACCATGAGCGCCACACATCGATCAGCATATTTGCTTAAAACTTTGTCAATATCTGTCTGAGTCGGCACTGTCTGTCTGTTAGCAAAATATCTCATGACCCACTAGGCAGGTCTTAGTGAAACTCTCAGAAAGTAATTGCTGTCTCTACATCTAAAACTCACTGACATTTAGAGTCGACCCAATTCAGGATAGCTACCACAGCTGATTTAGGTTAACTGACATAAACAGCTATAGCTCAGCCAATTTTACAGATTTAGAGCTAAAACTTGGAGTGGTGGTAGCTGGGAGTCATCTCCAACACATACTCTGAGTGCTGACAGATCTCAGAGTCACATGACATAGTGCAAGGTTTGCAAGGTTTAACCAAAATGGCTACAACTTCCGTTCTATCCAACGGCGCCGGAACTGGGGGTGGGGGGTGGCCCCCCTGCCCATCAGCTGGTCCCACCAGACATTTACCCAGCCACCCAACGCTGACAAGCTGTGACTGACATCTCTTTCTCTGTTTAGATACAGACAGAGGCACAGACAAATCCTACAGCATTCAGATCTGGGCCCAAACCGTTTACAAGTCGCCAGATCTGCATAACAGTCAGCGAGGGATTTATGCACAAACACCAGCTCCGGGTTCGGTTCAGGTCTGGACCAAACCAGCCTAAAAGTGAAATAAGAATAGTTATAAGTAAATATGTATACTTGTAGCACCCGTGGGCCACCTCTGACTTAGATCCACACCGGTTACGGGCCGTTGGAAAAAAAAGAGACCCCAGGCCCAAGTCCGTTTATGGGTTCAGGCCAAAATGCTCACCTATATTTGGCCCAGAGCAGATAACTTTTGCTGTCGGGGTAGACAAATAATTGCACAGATAGGTTGTCCTTTTTGCTTGTCTGAAAGCAGCTGGAGTTTGCAACTGTGCAGCGATGGCAGATCGCTTTGGAGAAAATTTAGCCAGAGGAGGAGAAGAAGAGAATTACCTTTTCATCTCTGAAATTACAGTAGAGAAGAAGTAATCAGGACCTGTGGCAGCAGCAGGTCTGTTTCGGTTTCTGAATGCCTGTCACGTTGGCTAATCTCAGACGTCCAGGGCTGGGCTGACGTCAGTGAAGCAGTTCCTGTTAACCATTTATGATTTATAGGAAATGTGATACTGAAATGAGCAAGCATTTTTGTCAGTCTCCTCTTTTTTACCCTCAAAATAAAGTTTCTTGTTAATTGCATTACTTAAATCGTTTGCTTTCCTCACCATCTGCCACGTAAAAGAACTGGGTTTACAGCACAAGTTTGCTTCCAAACCAGCTCTTGTGCCACTGCCAGTGTAGATTATTTACTTCTGTTTACTTTTTTGTGGTAATTTATAAAGCAGTTAGCTTTACTAATGATCATCATTCCTAATAAATGATTTTAAAAAAAATCACAGGTGTATACTTTTCATTAATTAAATAACTGTTGCTTGATGATGATTCGATACAGGTAAAAGCTTGATGCATTATTAAACTTTGTCTATTAAAAATAGTCTAGTTTAGTTTTAAAAATCATTGTTTAGCCAATTAAATCAAATTTTATCTTAGTTGTAAACTTGCAAGGTGAATTAATTGAGGCTATGAGGTCAAAATGACCCCTTGCTGCCCACAGATGTGTGAACAAGGATGATGAGAGGGTGAAACATAAAAGAGACGCAATTCATTTCACTAATAACACACTTTACTATTGATGAACAGAGAAATATCTAACTGCACATCTCTGCGAAAAAAGAACACCTTAATCATGACTGCAGTTTGTTACGTACACACGTTTTTTTATTTTTATTTTTTTCAAAAGAAAGACTTTTGTTGCGAGTACCCTCTGACATCACTGTGTGGTAAAGCTGAACACGTGCGCACCTGACATTCAAGGTGCGCGCAAGAACACAGAGTTCCAGGTGATGAAACACCCCAACGGGCCCCCCCCACCTCAAAAATGAATGCGGCGCCACTGGTTCTGTCTCATCCTAAGACAATGTTAGTTTAAAGCCCTGGCAACAAAAGCGGTGTGCGGTATGCATTTTTTCAAGGACACTAATTTTTAGATTAAAACAGCTCCAAACTATGTTTCCACCCCCTGCTGCTCTGAACAATAGCTGATGTGCAACTTGCAAGAAAACAGGCTGCATAAAAACAGCAGAGTCATGAAGATGACACCAGTGCAGTCATGTACACATTAGCCATGAGCTCAGCCCACATCACTAGTTTCTGTAAGGCTTTTTACCCACAGATACAGATAAAAACCACAGAAGAAAGATAAAGTTCCTGTGACTGTGTGTGTGTGTGTGTGTAAGGGAATCAGCAGGAGGGCGTTGCAGGAAGGGAGCCATCTTTCCTTCAGCTCAGCACCGGATACGGGCCTGTGCCTTGAAGCTGTGGGCCCGAAATGCCCAACAGGCAAAGTAAGCCATGCAGACACCCAAACACACGTATCCATATATAGCACGCTCGCAATCAAAGTGTGCGTGCAAGCGCACAAAGCAGGCAAACAATGGCTGTCACACAATGAGCCACAGGAACACAGGCTGTGCTGTACGACCTCGAGGAACGGCAGTAATTACACTGTCGTTTTGCCTCTGACATTTGCCAGCCGCGCCCCCTGACCATTTCTGAGCTGTAGCTGATGAAAAGCTTAAGCTCGACATCTCAGTTACGCAGGTATGCACACACACACACAGCTGATTACTGGGAATGCACATGTGTGATTCTTCAAGCTAGTGGATTACAGCCTAGTTGGGAAATTAATACCATGGCAACCAGTTTCTTTAAAAATAGCTGCATAATTTTGTGTTTTAGCTCGTCTTTGCAGTTAGTGACTTAGTGAATCACCTGCCACCATGATGGGCAACAATGTAAACGCTGGTGCGTATTCATTTGTCCCTGTTTGTCTGTTAGCAAAATATCACATGAACCAGTAAAAGTCTCAGAAAGTAGTCATTAAAAGCACATGTACATCTGAATAACTTTTGGAGTCAACCCCATTCAAGATGGCCACCAGACTGAATCCTCCTTACCAAACGTAAACAGAGCTATAACTAAGACAATTTTTCAGATATAGAGACAAAACTTGGTGTGGTAGTAGCTGAGAGTCATCCCCATCTTATAGCCCAAGTGCTAGCAGATTGAATGACGTCTTTGTTTAAAACTTTGGCATGCAGGCAATACACATTTCTCTAAAGAATGCTAATTTCATTTGTCTGAAGTTTATTTTTTTTAGGTCTTTGCAGCAGGAGCACATTTTTTGGGAGCAATCCCCACCCTCTACAAGCCACTCTGCACACAACTCTCAGCATAAAATTACAAATTAAATTAAACTGATTTAAAAAAATTTCAAAGGTGACCAACAATCGGCCCTTTTTGCAGCGGTTCAGTCAACAACTACACTGACCTCTGCTGCTGTTTTCTAGCCAGGAAAGCTACAAACATTTAAAGCCTGCAGGGGGGTCATCCTCACAGGACATATTCTGGGTGGGGTACAGCTGCAGCTGAATACAGGGAAGCACACAGGCCCAAGTCACAACAAGTCCAAAGGTTAGAAGCAATAGCACACCGGGAATTTGTAAATCCAGACATCCTGGCAGGGATTCTAAGTTGGATGTCAAACAAATCCAAACCGCGAGGCACGGCCATGGAATTGTTTCATGCCTCAGCAGCAGAAGTTCATCCATTACACCAGAGCAGAGACTCACATCCATCAGTGGGTGGTCTGTCACCATCCTTCTCTGCTGCCCACCCCCAGGGGAGGATCTGACTGGTTTGCATATTTATAGGGAGGATGTTTGTTGTTAGAGACCCGCTGTTTGAGTGTATGAATTAGCTGAAGTTCACCAGTTGCCATGGTCACCGATATGGATGTTTTATTTGAACCCCATTTAAACTCACAAACACACACACACACACACACACACATCCCTGCCACTTTTAGTGTTTCAATGACTTACTGTGGATTGTTTTTGAGTCTCCTAGTTATTATTGTATGACTGCTGATTCACACTGTTGTTTTCCTGTTTTTTGGTATGTGTTGTGTGTGTGTTTCTGTCCATTTTTTTGCAGCTTAACTACTTTTGCATACTTTGCACAATTTTATCCAACCATCTACATATCAAAATATTCAGCTCGTTCAGGAGATGACTGTTGGGTTTAGTCACTTTTGTACTTTTCAAAATATTTCACTTTATTTGAAAAAATGTTCCCCATAAAAATACAATAAAGTCTGAATTCCTTCAAAACATTGTTCTCTTTCAAATCAGTTTTGGTACACTTGTTCTGTTTTTGTCTTCTTATGCTACTTTAGCCAGCCTTTAGCCTTCCCTTTTCTACTTTTTGATAGCTTTTTGCTACTTTTGTCTTTTGTCTTACATTTTGCTGCTTTTAGCTAGTGTTTTGCGACTCTTAGCTAGTAGCATTCATGCAATTGTTTTCCTATTTATAGTTTTTAAAGCACTTTTGACAAAAGCCCTGATGAGTTGAAGTGTCACCAAACCCAAAACAGTCATTTAATGATGCAGAAATTGTGTTAGAAACATAAAAATTGAAATCAAAACCACTGAAATTACTGTATTTTGACAGTTATTATGCCTCACTGCTTGTGAACAGACCTTTGTGACAGATAACTTAGGTATCAACTCTATGTTAAAATGACAACATTTAGAGTCATGTTGTCTCTTTTTTTGAAACATCCATTCTTGGTATGAATCTTTGGCTTTACAAAAAAAAAAACAATCTTTGGGCCTTTTTAGTCAAAAACACAGACATCATGCTGTTTGAAAGTGATGAAAAGGCAATATAGATTTTGTTTTGACTTTCCTCAATCTTCTATAATAAAATCCTGATTTTCATTTTACTCAGGTCATTTTGTTTTTGTTTGAGGGTCAGATTAGCAATTCCACAAAAGCAAAGTGAAAAACATTGTTAACAATGCTCTACAGGTAAATAGAATGACTGCGTTAAATACTGGGCACTGAATAATGCAAACAGATATGTAAAGTGTGACTTATAATAGTGAATGTGTTCCCTTAAATTATCCAAAAAGTGTCAGACATTTAATCATTTTTGAATCAGTTTTATAATCAGCTGACATTTAGTCAGGCCATATAAGCACTGAAACCTCGCAAGCTGTTAGCACATCACATGTGCTGCTGAGACAAACATGACTGTATAAAACGTAACTAAGAAAGACGTGACAGTCAGGACAATAAAGTTGCACTTTGGAAAATGAAAGTAGAAATAATGTCTATAAAAGTACATCAAGAATTTTTACAAACACATTTTTTTTCTTTGTATTTTGAGCAAGTAACGTCACACTCGTGGCCTTGAAGCACAGTCATAATGTGGCACCAAAGGTCTGCTGACTCTTGTGTGTTTCTAGGTGCTGAAATATTTACCCTCAACAGCTTTTAAAGCAAGAAATGCAACAAATACAGCATTTAGTTAATGGATTTTTGACTTGAAAGTATGCCCAGGGTTCGATGTGAACACAGCTCGCCTCATCGCGTCGAACCATTTCGGGACAGTTCCTCTGTATTTTTGAAGGACGCCATTAACGCTGACACACAGGATGCTTCAGCCGGAGAGGTGATGAAACTTGCCCAGCGATTTACGTGCCTATCTGAGTCAGCGTTAACCCCTTCAACCACGTGGCATATTCTGCGGATGGAAAAATTTAGAACTGAAAGTGTGAGGTCTCATACAAGAAGAGTCAGGAGTCTGTTTTTCTCACCATGCACAACAAAGGATGTACCCTTTCTGAAAATGCCAACATAAGCAATTTGACCCTTGCTCCGTTTGAGCATTCATTCATTCAGTCACAAATTCATTCAGTCAATGTTTTAACCTGTTTTGTAATTTTCAGGTCTGTGGACAATTTGATTCAGTCTGAGTCAGCATTGACACAATCATTTTCTTATGAATGTTTTTTCAAGTCTGACTACGTCAGCATAGTCTCATCTATTTCAGCCTATCAGGCATCAAAACGTTCAGCTTGTTCAAGACAGTACAGCTATAACTTTTGGTATCTGTAGTTTTGGTAGTTTCAGTATATATACATATTTATATACAGTCTATTGGGACTGTTACATCTATCCCCACTGCTTTATTCTGTATCTTGTCGACCATCACAATGTCCGGTTGGTTAGCCATCACCTGTTTGTCCCACAGTATCTTAGCCCTGGTGTTAGATGGAGTTTCCTACGTTGACTGGGGGACTTCCAGTCCATACTCAGTACAGATGTTCCTGTACATTATTCCAGTCACTTGGTTATGGTGTTTCATGTATGCTTTGTCTGCCTGCATCTTATATCCCTCTATCATGTGCTAGACTGTCTCAGGGGCATCTTGGGTCCTGTCTTGTATATAGTCTGGCCTCTATTGCTCCTGTGCTGCCATGATTAGTGCCTCTGTGCTGTCCTTCAGTCCAGCCCTTTCTAGCCACTGGTAGGATTTGTCGATATCAGCCACTTCCTCAATCTGCTGGTGGTACATGCCGAGCAGGGGCTTGTCTTTCCATGAAGGTTCCTCTTTCTCCTCTTCCACACTGGGTTTCTGCTGCCTGAGACATTCACTTAGCAGATCATCACTGGGGGCTTTCTTCCTGATGTACTCCAGGATCTTGGTTGTTTCATCCTGTACAGTGGCTCTGATGGTCACTAGCCCTCTGCCTCCCTCCTTTCTCTGTGCATTGTGAGGAGCTTTTGTGTCTTGATGTCAGTGGCTTCTATCTCTTGTGTTCTGTTGATGTTATACAGTTTCAAGCACTCCAGTATCTGTGTGTTGGGCATCGAGTCATAGGCTTTCCTGTAGTCAATCCAGGCAGTGCACAGGTTTGTGTGTCTGGTCTTACCGTCTCAAGCTACAGTTCTGTCAACTAGTAGTTGGTGCTTGGCTCCCCTGGTATTGGTGCCAATTCCCTTCTGTGCACATTTTTCTAGCTGGATTTCTGGTCTTAGCTTTGCAAGAGGCTTGAACTCGTTTGTCTTCCTGGATCTGTTTCAGCTGTCACACAAAATATTTTGGCTTAATCTTTATTTGAGAAAGGTTTGTTCAAATCCAGTTGACAGTAAAAAAAACAACCTAAATGTGTCTGTGGACATTTGTTCTTTCTGCAGTCAAAATAGAGTAGAGTGGATGTAACAGAGCTGATTATACATGAAACTAAAATAGTGGAAAGCTGATTAAAGGCGTGACCTTTGGCCCAAAGGATGTTAGAGAGGATGTGGGAGGGGGGGGCAACAAGATGGTAGCAGTCAGTAAACAATCAATGTAAACAAGATAAACAATTTCCTACATCTGCAGTCTGACTTCCTGTGTCACTTTTCCTTTGCTGCTGAGCAATCGCACCGATGCCACTTCAGCTGTCGCAGGGCTGCAGTTTTTAACAAGCACGTTCCCTAAATAAAGAGATGCATATCGCATATATGCATATATGCAGTGTTTTAGACTAGGCTCATGTTTTAGCAAGAAATGCCAACGTAATAGTACGTGTTGTGAATGACTCTCAGCTACAGCTGCACTAAATTTTTGCACAATATCTGTAAAACCGACTGATTTGTAGCCATCTTTGTGTTTTACATTACCGCCATAATTTCACCTTTTGGCAGCAGGCAATGAGAATATCAAGTTCAACAGGCGGGAAAAGGTTGCGGCGAGGCACTTTAGACATTTGCCGTGCGGAGCAGCTTTATGGTGGATAAATTATCACAAGACACACATTAAACCTCATTAGACCATCCTGCCTAGTGGGTGCAGTTGGAAAAACATCAGATAATTAACAAATAAACGACAATGACCGACCGTTGTTGGCTTGTTTGTTTCTCCTAAGCTCTCATGGCTCTGCTGCTGCTGCAAACTATTAACTGTTCAGGACGTATTTATGACCCGTAAGTCTGACTCGAATGAAATGAAAGTGGCAGAGAAGCCTTGTGTAAAAAAAAAAAAAAAAAAAAAAAAAAAAAAAAATCAAAAAAAAAAAAAAAAAAAAAAAAAAAAAAAAAAAAAAAAAAAAAAAAAAAAAAAAAAANCAGCTGCAGCTCAGTAACATACTGAAAGAATTATCTTTATTTCCTGAGAACAGGAGTTTGATTGAAGGACTGCCACTCTGAGACCGCCTGTTGGGGGGCGGGGGGCAGGGGGCGGGGGGCTGAACGAGGAAAACATGTGTGGCAGATGTTTCGTTTGCTTCAGCCACAGCCCTTCTGTCAGAGCTCAGACCCAGTGAGGCTAAAAATCCGGTTCTCAGGAGAGGTAAACGCTGTTTAAACGTGCTGATAATTTTAGCAGATGATACATTCTGCTTTTAGAGAAGTTCCAGGTATGACATCTACTCGCACTTGAGCTTCACAAGTTCTTATCTTACATTGTTTTGGTAAGCCTTGGACGCGGTACACGTAAGTGGCACTTTAAAAGAAACACAAAGTACGTCAAAACTTTGAACTGCTGTACGCCACATCTCAGCTGCCACTGCTTTATGAGCCTTATAACGTCACACTGAGCATCCTGACTTTTTCAGCCTTGCAACCAAGCTAAATATCAAATAAATTAAACCGTTTAGATTGTTTATGCACACTATATAAAACACCATTTTAATCTGGCTAAAGCAGTGGTGCCTAATCCTGGTCCTGGAGGGCCACTATCCTACATGTTTTAGTTGTTTCTCTGCTCTTCAGCAGGTCTTCACGTTCTGCAGAAGCCTGTTAATCACTCATTTATTCATATCAGGTGTGTGGCAGCAGAGAAACATCTAAATCCTGCAGGATAGAGGTCCTCCAGGACCAGGACTTGACACTACTGGGCTAAAGGGAGGTTGAGAAGAAGCCTCAAACATTAAAGTGACAGTTTAGATGTTATGAAGTGCTCGAGAGTTATGAACCATTAGAATTATATCTATTGTAGATAACTCTTTGAAGGATCTCAGTTCGGAGAAACATAGTTTATGTATAACTGAACTGATGAGCTAGTGGCTAGTCCAAGCAGGTGGATATTTACATACAACCCCAGTTCTAAACAAACTGATATATTGTGTAAAACATAATTAAAAACAGAATGTAATGATTTGCAAATCTCATAATTGTCGTATTTTATTTAAAGTGGAATATAGTAAATATATAAAACTGCCATTTTTGGATTAAAACAAAGTTCATTTTGAATTTTATGGCAGCAGCACATCTCAGAAAGGTTGGGACAGGGGCAATAAAAGGCTGTACAAGTAAGTTGTACAGATAAGAAACAGCTGGATGAGCGTTTAGCAACTAATTTGGTTAATTAGCATCAGGTCACTCAAAGTCTATACTGGATGTCTGTGATCTTCAGCCCTCTTTATCCCTCCTGTGGCCTTCAGGTCAATTTGACCCAAAGTTATAAGTTCTCTACCTCTCTCTATCTCTTTCTCTTTTGAGGGCTTCAGAAGAGTTAAAAAAACGGTCTGATTCTGTTCTGGACATCACTGTATGGGCTCAGGAACACTTTAATAGATCATTGTCTGTAAACACAGCTCTCTGTGCCGTCCACAAATGTTGCTTCAGGCTCTATTATGCAAAAAAAGAAGCCATATATGAAAATCATCCAGAACCACTGGTATCTTCTCTGAGTCAAAGCTCATTTCAAACGGACTGAGGTAAAGTGGAAAACTGTTCTGTGGACAAACAAATCAAAATTTTGAAATTCGTTTTGGAAACCATGAAGGCCACATCCTCACTAAACAGCAGAGGGACCATCCTGCCTGTTATTAGCGCACGGGTCAAAAGCCGGCCTCTCTGATGGTATGGGGGTGCATTAGTGCCTGTGGTAGGAGCAGCTCACACATCTGAAAAGGCACCATCATCCATGACACCATCCATGACATGAGATCCAAGTTGATCCTCACAGAGTGTGCCATCGTTAAAACAAACAAACAATCAACTTCATTTATTGTTAGCTTTTATTTCAATAATTTATGTGCAAGGTTTAAAGGGCTGCAGAGCAGACTGTGGTGTGCTATGCAACTCCTGGTGGTATGATAGTATTTATGTCAAAGACAGAGAAAATAAAGAGGTTGAGGTGAATATTTGAGAAGTTTGCAGTCTTACCATTAGCTGAATAAACTTAAACACTTCATTATAAGGTCAATAAAAAAAAGGTTTTATGCTCACAAGCAAAACAAGTAGCAATGGATAATTTGTTTACTGTACAGCAACTACTAAACAACATGCATTAAAATGAAAATCCTTTCTGATAACATTCACAAGTCTCTCTCGATCTTATGACATACATTTCTCAAACCCGTCATAATACTTTTACAGTTAGAACAACTTTGGTCACTGTTGATCAATGGCATGAACGTAATTCGTTGGAAGCAGTCTGTGGCTAGCATGTCACAATGTTTCTGGATAAGATGGACAGTAAACATGTGAAAAAACCATAGATGCAGAGAGGAAACAATAGTCATTTGGTTGCACAGGCCTGAGGCGATGTGCAGCACAAGGCCTGAGCCTCTATGATCAGACAGCATGCAGATTTTTAGTCTATAAATAGACAAATGAGGCAGAACGAACGAAGCCTATTTCATTTTAAATGATAAAAACGGATGGTTGGTACAGTGATGCACTGGTAAGGAGCAGAGCTGGCATTTCTTGAAGGAATACGTATCACCCACCATCTTTTATAACAGGGTTTTAAACTGAGATCACCTTGTGTTGAGAAATGACAGAGTTATTAGTCACAGTATCCACTGGGGACAATGCTCCGCTACCAGCACACCAAATTTAAGCTCAGTATCTGTAAAATTGGATGAGTTGTCCTCATTTTTGTGTTTCCTAAGGTCAGTTGGCTGTGTTGGCCATCTTGAAATAGGTTGAACCCAAGAGCTAATCAGTTGTAGATGTACAGCCAAGGATTAATTTCTGACATTTTCATTGAAATTTGCTCAGTGACCCATGAGATATTTTTGAGATCCTGTACAGAAAAAACAAACACGGGCAAAAACACTGTTGTTCTGTTTTCGACCCTCATTGGTGGGCGATACAACTGTGGTGCAAGTGATGAAACACACGAGACTAGGGCGATTACATGATTTTTATTTCAAATATAACACTCCAAAAGTCACGTAGCTAAGGGAACGGGATCACAACAAGCTGTTTCTCCTTTTCATCAACTGCATGGTGTGTCCCAGTGAAAGGAACAATGCAAAAAGAACATGCAAAACACAAGCATGAAAATAAATACCAGACACAGGATATCTGGCTAGGACAATGATGCCATTGATCATATTTCATTTTTTTTTTTTATGCATTTTTTTTTTTTTGGTTGGTTTTGCAGAATTTACGTTCGAATGAGTAAACAGCACGACCGCATCGCTTCCTGTGGCTGAAAAATTAGAATAAATGCAGCAGCAGCAAAAGCCACATCTTTCTGCTGAAGTGGACTTCAGCAGAGGAAACAGAACTTCTATAGCAGAAGTGACAGCAAGCTCGAGGAGATGAAGGCCTGCTTACGTAAAAGATCCTTTCAGGGGTCAAGATCAGCTTCTTTTACTCGGGGGGGGAGGTTTGCTCTGTGGTGTCAAACAAACACCCGACCTGAAGAGACACACACCTCCTTTGACTCCATCAACCTGTGGCTTTTTTTTAAGCCACAGCGAAAATGGTTTTGCTCGTGTCTGTGTGCGTACCTCCCTGTTAGCAAAATATCTCACGAACTACTGGATGCGTTTTAGTGAAACTCACAGAAAGTAATCACCGAATGATCATACCCAGCTGATTAATATCTGGAGTCAACGTGATTCAAGATGGCAGCGACAGCCGACCGACTTTGTAAAAAAAGCACCCAGAAATGGTTCTAACTCAGTCGGTTTTACAGATACTGAAGCTAAAATTTGATGTGGTAGTAGCTGAGCCTGATCCCCAACATGTATTCTGATCGGAACATCTCACAATATAAGATTGTGCAGAATGCTACCTTCAGGATTTGACCAAAACGGCTACGAGAGATGACTGTAAGACAATCTTGGCCTAAAAACTGTATCGTTAATATGCATTCCCTCAAGGAAGGCTGGGCCTTTTATTGCAATCGGAGCTGAGCTGCATTTGAACAGGAGTTGTGCAGCAGTGCATCAGTATCCTCACATATGTGGGCTCACGACAAATGTTTTGCAACTTCTCCATCACTGCCCCTCAAGGAAAAAGTTGTGAGGTGCAACACAAAGACATAAAAAGTCTGGCTCATCAAGAGAAAAGAAAACAGCAGCTTAGCTGTTGTGAAACAATTACATTTTACTGTATGTTTGACGGTATTCTCACTATGACTCCACGATGGCTGCACAGGTTCAAACCAGGATGCTCTGAGGCCAATATGGTATCTTGTTTACTGTATTCTTGTACCACTACATAGGCAGCAAGGTGAATAACACGGGACCTCCTCAAGTAAGTCATCGTGTTTCTCTGAGCTGCACAAAGCAAGCGTTTCCTCTTTTCTGCTGTGTTCATCGTGAACTGAAAATGCATTGGGAGGTGGTATGGCCTTGTTGGCGAGCAGCTCTGGCTCCTAAATAAGTAAAAAAAAAAACAGTAACACAGCACAACATAGGCACTATATTCGTTATAGCTCTTTGCATTACACTCCAAATAAATTGATAAGAAGCATCAAAATGTGCACTTTGTTACTTAGATGGTGCTGAATTTAAGTTATGGAAAATAGCAGACAGACATGAGCTAATCTGCAGCCTTAGCTGCATCTGAATGTGCTTTCTGCATGGCTTCAGCTCGATGAACCAAATACAAGCTCAATTTTTGTAAAGGCCAGATGATCTCAAATCACCTGCGTCCTGGAAAATATCTGCACCGTCGAGTGGACTGAAAATAGATGAAGCTCTCCTTAAGGTAAAGAAATAGTGCTTGTAGCTGCACAGACATGAGCGAGACAAAAATGTCTTTGAAAGGTTTTTTTTTTTTAATAAATATATACAAATAGATGAAGTCTGTACAATGTTACTGTCAATCATAAATGACCATCTTTGTTGGTGTGGCTTCTTCTGCCAATACAGCTTCACACGTTTTAGGTAGCTTT
The DNA here is from genome assembly GCF_001649575.2 of Kryptolebias marmoratus. Lineage (NCBI taxonomy): Eukaryota > Metazoa > Chordata > Actinopteri > Cyprinodontiformes > Rivulidae > Kryptolebias > Kryptolebias marmoratus. The sequence goes on from NC_051432.1 coordinate 11,776,480, forward strand.
TTAGTTTGCATATCACACTTGCTCACATTACCAAAACTGACAGCTACACAAAACTGAACCTTAAAATGCAGGAAATGCTATCTGCAGTGACGGCAGTGCAAGCGCAGACCATGTTATTGAGAAAGCACGGTTGCAGCGGTGGTCCTCAGGGGACATTTTCCTCATCCTTTGCAACGAAAGTCACTTCCTCATTGCGATGCATTTGTGACTCCTTCAGAGTTGCAGGCCAGCTCTAACATCTGGCTGCAAGCATTACAAGCTGCCTGCCTACACAGCAAACCACATTTGCACGCCCTGTTGAGATACTCATAACTCTTCCAGAGCTCCGGCAAGCCTGACACCTTGCTCACGCTCACTTGGAGCTGGATCCAAAGGGATTTCCCTCCATCGAATGAAGGTTCAGGTTCACAGCCACAACTGCAGACACCTGCCACGTGATCTGGACTTCAGGCGGGCTTGAGTCATGAACTATGGCTGTGTTTACACCTCCTACGGTCAATAAAATTCGTGCTAACGTTGTGCCCATTTCAAATATTTGGGCCAAGAAAAAGAAAAACCTGTCACATCTTTTCAGATTTGCTCCTTGGCATTTATAACGTTAAATGCTATAGTTTATTACATACATTTCTTTCAGTTAGATTTTTAGTTTTTTCATTCATAATTATCAAATTAACTTTTCCTGCTATAATTCTCCCATGACAACCAGATTTGACAAGATTTCCCCAAGGCTTAGAAATAAGAGATGTGGAGAATTCACAAAAATATGGATGAAAAGACAACCTAAAGCCATTATTTATCTGGCACGAAGCTTCAAACTCAGAAACATGTAAATGTCCTCTATAAAAGAAAAAAAGAAGAAAAAAACGTACCAAAGTGACTTCTTAGAGAACATATCCTGCACCTATTTAAACCTTGCAATAAAATTACATTTAATTCTTAATGCTTAATTTGTTTTAAAATCAAAACGCACTGTTTGGCACTTGGATTTGAAATTTTAAGGACAAAAATTAAGACTTCAATTGCAAAATTAACTCTTCTTCTAGTTGTTTTGTAAGAATCTTTTAAAAATAGTGTAACTTTACTATTTCACTGCACATTTCTTAGTTAAATGCAACCACATCTGTCGGCTTTATTTTTTATTTTTGTTCATATCTGGTACAATCATCTCTGTTTTTTTATATATTGAATCGAAAATGAGCACAAAACACGAATACAGTCACTGTCACACTCATATGAGAAATACCTGACGTAGGTATAACACCAGAGAGAGGGTAAAAAAAAATCCTAAATGACTCAATGAATGCAGTTTAACGCAGAAGCATACTTGAGGAACTTCATCTCATTTGGCAACCAAAACACCCAAGTTCAACGTCAACACACGCCCAGAGTTTCCTCCAGCCAATCAGAGGCGTCCTCTTTGAGCGCAGGACCAATAAGTTGCGAGGTAGGCGGTCCTCCCGGGCTGTTGCTAGGGCACGTCCCTGATGACTTAACGCGGCTCGGCCAATGAAATCGCGCCGTAGAGATTCATTGGCTTGGATACACCCAAGAGGCCGGCCGTGCTCTTTTCCCATTGGTCAGAGGCGCGGTCACTCAACTTCCTGAGTTAGCTGCTTTATTGTAGTTTTGGAGTCGCCAAGACTCAGAAGTGAACATAGCAGCGCACATACATCGCTCTAAAACATTTTATTTTATTTTATTTTATTTTATTTTATTTTATTTTTTCGTTTCCATTCCAGTACTTTATGAATTGTACAGTTGTGTAAATAGAGTGTTTCTAATTTTATAAACGAGACATCGAAGAAGATGGAACTCAATTCGCTTCTAATTCTGCTGGAGGCTGCAGAGTATTTGGAGAGAAGAGACAGAGGTATTTAAAGCTAACCTGACAGCATTCGGGGCTCTTTTTTTATTCTATTGTAGTTTTTGTTGTTGTTGTTGAACTGGGATGGTGGTGCTTGGTTTAATGTCGTGTTTTGACATGCCCTGCCACAGTGCAGGTATGATGTCACTTCTTCCTCAGTGGGACACAGACGAGACCAGGCGATGATGGGAACTGGACCCATTTGGAGCCCGGACTTAATCGCTGACCCCCTTTTACTATTTAAAGTGTATTTACGATGTGTGGCCCCTCTCGATTCGTGGAAGTGTGGCACTGAAAATATTTGGGCTGTGATGGTAGATGGTTTGACCAGCCTTGTTTACAGCACAAGACCCTGAACGCATCAGTGACTGTTTTTTGTTTGTTTGTTTGTTTTAAAATTATTACTATTCCTGCTGAGCTGTCATGTGTCGTTTTGTTGTGCTTATTTGTCTTCGCTTCGTGTGTCAACAGAGGCAGAGCACGGTTATGCGTCTGTTTTACCGTACAGCAACGACTTTTCCCGAAAGAAAACGAAACCCACGCCGATTTCCAGAAAATCTCCGAACAATAGGTAAATATGCGTCTTGTTTGTGTGTGCGTGCCTGTGTGTGTGTGTCAGCTCGTTTAAACTCCCCTCTCCCAGCTTCAGTCAGTGCTGTCAGCGCTCCCAGGGCTGGTCTGGGATCAGTGTTTTGATCTCCCCAATCAACAGTGCCACGCGTACACTGTCAACTCCGCTGCCTCCGCTCAGTCCTCCTGTTTCTGTTCTCCTCCCGGTGCAGGGAGGAGGAGGAGGAGGAGGAAAAGGAGGGGGGCAAAACAAAACAAAACAAACAAACAAAACAAAAAAGCACCCGACACGCATTTAACCTTTCGTTTTTACAGCCCCGTCCGTCTCTACCTTTCACGAAAAAAAACAAAAAACTTTTGTTTTGTTGTTGTTGTTGTTGTTGTTGTTGTTGTTGTTGTTGTTTTCTTGAGGCGGAGCCCTGTTTTCTTTGGTGTGTCTGGATGCTTAAACGAAAGTCCCATGGAAGGAAAGAGGGGTCGCGTTTCAGAAGCAGCACTCCTTTCTCCCACACTCCCAGAGAGCACGTGAAGGCCTCACTGTTGCTTGATTAAAACGGGCAGCTTCTGGTCGAGCCTTGTTGTTGTTGTTGTTGTTGTTTTAATTACGATACCCTCACTGACCTCATTAGTTGTTTTTTTTTTTACAGCTAGACACTGACATGCCATAAATGCAGGTTTCTCTTTCGGTTCAGGTGCGCTTTATGGTTTCCAGAGCAGGGGTTAAAGGTCATTTAAAAGGCAATCAAACAGTTTAAAGAAAATCTGAACTACAGCGACCGGTGCAGACCGGTGAGTTTCCCAGGCGTGCCGACGTGTGGTTCTGTAAAATGCGGGCACGCGCTCAAGGTAAACAAAGCCGAATCCGCCGGAAACCTTGTGGCGAGCTGGAGTCAGGTGACCGACCTGCATCGTAACAGCCGCAGTCTGAGGAGGCAAACATGGTGTTTAGGTGAAAAATACAAGCATAAATCTGTGAAATGCAAAAGAAAGAATGAATGACACGACTGTAGGATGAAGCATGGAGGTGGAGCTCCGTAAAGACATTTGAACACACGCGGCGTTTGCAAAAAAAAACAAAACCTTGAGCTAGTTTGGCAAGTTTAAGGTTTCATCTCTGATCCAACTCTCGGAACGTTTGTATCTCCAAACTTCATTTCCCTCTAGTCCGTGCTTTTAAATCTGTCCCATTTTAGACAGGTTTCTAAAACAATCTTCATTTCTTTACTTAACAAACCGGAGCGTAAAGACAGACCAACACATCGAAATCGTTTCCAAGCGAGCTCTTCCTCGGACATCGCCATCGCTGGCTCATTTTCAGTCGCTTCGGCTGTTTCCACAGCTAAACAGACACGTGGCAGTGGGGGGTCCGCTCACAAACTTTGCTTACAAATGTATTAATTTAAGGACACGTTACCCTTTGGTATCATAAAACAAGATTGTTTGTTTAATTCTCTTTTAGACCAGTCACTGGACTTTGCAATTAGTAGATATAAAAAGACATCATTGATTATCTTGGAGTAGCACACCGAAACTAAAAGTGATAACAAAAAAAACAGAATTCAGGAATTTTTCTTGTGCTGTTGTCATACAGAAAAGGCTGCAGCGAGGCCTTTAGGGAACTGCCCTCAGACTGTGGTTACTTATGTTCCAGCTGATATTACGAACCGAGAACATCACAGTCACCGCTAAACTCGCGCTTAATTTTCTTTCTTCTGATTTATTTTTAATAGCTCAAGTCATATATTTTCTGTCAGTTGAAAGCAGAGTAAACAAAAAAACAAAACAAAAAGAGATTGTTCACCAGAGTGTGAGGCGACACCTTCTCGTTTCTTGCTTTTTATACAAACAAACTTCCCCAAAAACGTTCAGCTTACTGTCTTTAAGTGTACACAAACAAACAAACAAACAAATCCAGCTGCTAGTCTGTCACGTTTGAAATGCTGCGCTAAAAAAAAAGAAGGTTGGGATGGGAGGTTTAAAATGGTCGTGGCTCAACTTTGAACTGACTGACAAATGAATAAGGTGAGTAATCCTTCGAGCTGTAGTTGCTAAAAACGGAATTGACACACCAGACGGTCCTTCCCCTTTTTGTTTCGTCTCCCTGTCCAACGAATCGATTGAATCAGCGCTGGGACACGCCCTCGCCCGTGCGTCCGGATCTGGGCGCATTTGTAATCCGCGGAAATATGTGAGCGTTTGCCCAGGGCTGTTTGATACCGTGGCTGGAATGATGAATCCCTTTTTTTTTTTTTTTTTTTTTTTTTTTTAACCTGGTCGGTCTAGGAAGTGATGTCACAGCGCTGAGTCTAAAAAGTGTCCGGTTAAAGTGGATGTTGAAGCACACTTAGGCGTGTCAACCCAAGTGTTTCAACGCGGACGAAGTGCTTTCCACATTCCTTTTAATCCAGACAAAGAAATGAACTTGTTAAGTAATTATATGTGTGTAAAGGAAGCGCGTGTGTGTGTGTGCCCGCAGGGTGTGGTGGCTCTAACGAACACCTATGTCACGAGGCAAACGCTTTCTCCTCCGTGTTGTTTGGGACCGACCTCAGGGCGAACGTCCCGACTCCCTTTCTGTTTTCCGGCAGCTTTTTTTTTT